>NC_090923.1:1456733699-1457036729 GCF_040938575.1 Ambystoma mexicanum | reverse complement strand
CCTTTGTAGCCTTATGGACTACTAAAGGCAGCACAGCACACAATAAAGGGTTTCATTGACGGGGGGGATTTCAGGAAATGTTAGGGGGAGACCCACAATGTTGGGCAGCAAGAACCATAAAAATGGAGTACTGCACTAGCTCAAACCACAACAAATCAACATAACATTAAATAGGCTTCATTTGAAGTATGGCGCAGGGGGGAAATATTGGCGGTAACGGAATTACTGCCAATGTTCCTGGAGCAGGGGATGTACTACAGCATCATTCTACAGATAAATCCTCCAAATCTTTGCAGAGAAATCAGCTAAATCTGCAGAATTACCGCCGTAGTAATTCTGCCAAAAAACCCAATATAGTCCTATGGACTCAAAAGAATTTGTATTTACTGCTGCACCGTCACTTGTTATCTGACAGTTATTCTGCCGGACCAAGTGGCGGTAGCGGTAATTCAGTTGGGCAGTATTCTGGCAGATTTACCACCCAACTTGTAATGAGGCCCAATGTCTTTTCTTTTTATCAAAAACAATATTCCAAAGCATATCTTGGCTACAAATTGCTAAATTGTACACTAGCCTGCTTGTTAATTGGGTGAAGTGTGGCTGAAGTGCAGTTGAAGGCAGAGGCAACTGCAGCGCCGTCTTTTGTGCTGGTAAGCGATTGGAATCTCTCGGTGGATGTACTGCAGGACACAGTGTGGCTGAAGACCAAGGGACTTTTTTTTTTATTTGTAATTGTGCTGGATAATGTGCTAGTCTATGCCTTTTTAAAGAAAAAAATATCTGTCCTCCAGGCAAGCATGTAAAATGCCTCCAGGTGCGCAAAGCTCTGAGAATTGTGGCGCAAGTGCACTTGGAGGCAAGGTAAGGCTGGTCTGCTAATCTTTTCCCCATCCACTTGTGATTTCACCAGTAAGAACAGTAAGTGCTTTACCACCGGCTTACACACTTCCACTGGGAATTGCTCAGCTCAGTGCAGGTCTTTTACTCCTCACAAATATGAAGGGGCGTGGACAGGGAGTACAATTTTAGGAGTTCAGTTATGAAGCATTTCAAGCCTTGCCATGGTAAGGAGCATTGTAATACTACTAGCGTGCCTGAAGACACTGAAACAGTCAATTAAGCAACTCCTGTGGATGGAGTACGATTAGTTGGATGTTGACTTTTCGTTTTGGAAGGAGGCATAGTGTACCTGGCGCCAGTTTGAGCAAGGGGACTGCACGTTCATGACAATTGTACCCTTCATTCGGGTATTCATATCCAGTGAAAAGTGAAGTTTCTCCAAAAGAATACTGAGGAGATTTGTCGCCCCTATGGTGAAAAATAGATGTATCCAGGAATTGGAACATTTTAGCGAACGTCTTAAGAAAACGCCACTGAATAATTCTATTGAGGGTACTACATATCGATGTTGTGATGCTTGAAAATACCCCCTTAACACAGTGTTGAAGCAGTTTAGTTTTAACCGTTTCCCCTGAAGAATGTTCACCCTTTGAGGAAATTGAAGAACAGAAACATGTCGGGAATTATTTTATGACACATTTAGAATGTTGAATTTTCATTGGCTTTGTGTGAGGTCGTTTTAGATTAAATTTTTATGTATTCGTGTTTGTATCCACTGTGTTTTTGGTTTTGGGTCAGTATGTGTTTTAGCAGTTAATCTATATATTTTTTTGAATAAACTGACTGAGTTGTTGATGTATAAATGCATACAGTCTATTTTTTCAGGAGTAAGCAGTGATCCTTGAGTTGTGTTGATGAGATAACTTGTGCAAATACTGAATCTCTCCTTTCTTATAATAATACTGGAACACAGAGTAAACAGTTGCATGATAATTGCCTTATTCAAACTTGTAGGAGTCTGGAGAGGTAATCCTCATAGCATGGGGATGCAATGATGAATTTGAATTTTTCCCCATGCTAATTCCGGCTACTGATGCTGATAATCGAGCACAGATAGCTAGTTGGGAGAGGTGGGGGGAGTTTGGACATTGATTCCACTATGGGCAGGAATGCTGATGGAAGCATTACATTTAAAACCTCAACATTGGATACTGAAGGAGAAGCAGTTGTACATCTTTAGCAGATGGCCTTTCCCTGGGTTCTTCCTCGATTGCTTCCTTAAATTTGGTTCTTTAATAGTTAGACTATATGACAACATTGTTTGTGAAGTGCCCTCACATACTATACGATTAAACGAGATGGCGAAAGTGATGAACACTTTAAACATCTTTTTAAAACAAAGAAAATACAAATGATCTGCAAAAGAGCCAGGATAAGAACCTGCCAGCACTGCACAAGGCATCAAATAGTGAGAATGATGTCATACAAGCCCTGAGCTACCGATTTGTGTGGATGGCACTTTCATGCATCATGGTGTTCGAAACACAAACAATGTTGTAGAAATTGGCATATTCTTTCACACGATTCAACACAGAAGCAATTGTGCAGAACCCTCAGGAGTGTTCAAACAAAAAGGAAAAATGTAAGAAGAAACATAAAAACATCAAGAATCCCCAAGTTTGAACAGGAGAGGATCAAGAAAATGAAGATCTTTTTTTTTTTCCAGTGGTATAACCGGTCTTGTGACAGGAGGTGGAAGGGTAAAATCCACCACCTAATTAAGTCCTCTAAAAAAGCTTAAAAAGAAGTAAAAAGACATGACATTTGGTCCTTTTTCTCCTGTTAGTGGTTTTCCGGTGGCCAACTGGCTAACCCAAGAGGTCTCTAGGTAAAGTGTTACTTCCCAAGTGCAGTTGAGTTGGCTCATGAGTCCAATAGGCAATGATAGCATGTCGGCTCAGGAGTTGCAGGAGGAGTTATCCGCCTTGTTATACAAGGCATTAATTTGTTTTCAGAAAATTGTCTTGATTAGCAAACAACCCATTTTATTAGCAATGTTGGAATAACCTTTTTTTTAAATGTCACCAGAAGTCATGTTCATTTTCAAGTATTCACTCGTTAATATTATGAATCTTCCCGAACAAAATGAAATAAAGTTGACGCTGCGATTTAGATACACTAACTTAAACTTAAATGTAAAGCATGAAGACCAACGCAGTGTTTTACAGGTAATACTGTAATTATGCATTATGTAACAACTTATGTTTTTAGGAAGAATTACATAACTGTCTTATGAAATTAACACATAGCGGTCTTTGCCAGATAGGATATAGTTAGTTAAATAAAAGTATTATCCGATTTAGTCTGGAAAAGAAATCTTGCTCTCACACAAGCTTTCGACAGTTAAGAGTGGAGCAGTCGATTACTGCTGCACTCTTTCCATTGGCCCCCTTGAGTTTGCAGTGAACAGAGAAAAGAAGGCGGAGAGAGTCCTGGGGGCAAGAGGAATGCAAGGGGAGCGTGCTATCATTCAACATGTTAACTTAACTAGCTAGCTTTGCTACACAAGTGTCAATTTAATTAGCAACCTACAGAATTGCATAGCAAATTGCTGTGCAACACTGCTTATTGTATGCCTTGTGTGTAGACATCATGAAGTAAGACACAGACAACAGATTCACTATGTTTATTTCTCAAATGTCAGGATGGAATAAGGCCTAACTTGCCCTGTGCTAAGGTGGGGTATGTGTCATAAAATTCAACCCCAAAGGCTGTGTCCAAAACCTATACTTGCCCTCACAACTCAAGATATGCAATGTGTAGGGATGTCGGGAACCAAAGAAAGTGTTCAACATAATGTTCTGAGCTTCTTCCAGCTCTTGGCTTGTTTGTTTTCCAGGTACCCCTTCACCAAGTTCAAAACAGTTCCACAAAAAGACCTCAGGGTTCCCTGCATTGATTCTCATTGCACTTCCTTGCCAACACAGGCTTCCTCTCTGCCTCTGTGTCATTAGTCCATATATACTTACGTTTCACTTTAACAGTATCTTGACTCTGCCAACATGCGGCTTTCACACAACTTACTGTGTGGTAATATTCCTTGTCCACCACCTTGCTTTCACACTATGCAATAGTGCCAATCATTTGCATTTCACTTGCTTCACAAGCTCTCATTACTGGCTTTCAATTGGCTTGGACTTTCACATTGTCCATAAACGTGTTTGACTTGTTTTCACTTTATTCGCAAATGCACATCACTTTCTTTTCACTCGTGCAGTATTTTTATATATTTTGCATATCTTTTCCTTAGTTCGGTATTCAATAACTCATTAAGTACTTTGCAGCTTTTACGGTATTCAATATTTTCCATTCGGAGTCCAGACTCATTCATTACCAGTTTTCACTCAGATCGGCATCTTCCTTCGCTCACACCAAGCACCCCAGCATGAGTCTTCTCTCCCTGTCACTCAGCAGTGTACGGCTGCTCCTCCGGGTGCCTTCGATTTCCTCTCTGGCTCACGCTCGCTCCCGTCTCTCTTGTTGTGAGCTCCGGCCAGCAGCGTTCGCCTCTTCAGAACTTTCTTGCTGCAGTCTGTGGTGTATTGGAGACTTGCGTCCCCAGCTCCAGCTGGGGACACTTGGCTTAGGGACCTGCAGTGCTCTGGTCCCTCTTGCGGCCCGTTCTGGCTTATGCGTCGTTCTCGCTCTCCTGCACCTCTGTGCGTCCTTTTCACTGGCCCCTTTCCAGCCTACTCCACGTCGGTTTGCTGTGTTCTCCTTTAGAGGCGGTCCCAAATACAGGCCGCACTCCAACTGTCCATTTTGAAGTATCAGGCACGTTCACACCGAGATATGTGACATATGATCAGCAAATAAACCAGCAGAGAGCCGCAGTGGGGCTCTGTCCAGTACCTATCAGAAGAACAATGCTTATTGAAGTACCAGTACCGAGGAAACCATGGACAGTAAGGTACCCATTGAGAAAGCCATATCAACTAATAGACGAAACGAAAATCGCCTGAGTACAGACCCTGAAGAAACCAATAAGGTCCTAATAGATGACAAATGGTGACGTGACGAGAACCCGGACTGACTCACCTATAGAAGAAATGACGACCAGAGAATGACCTAAAGGGACGAAACGCCATGAACAAGGATATTGTGAACTTAGAGTGTGAAGGTGATGTCAAATGTAAGAAGCTTAAGCTGTAAGCATGGCAAAGATATTTGACCTGTTCACACCTGTACATATGCTTGGAACCGCAAGAAAGCTAAGAGAATCGTGCGGCTTGCTATGCTTAGTAGAGGGATAGTGCAGCAAGTGCCATATACATATCTACCTCAAATAAAGCACTTTATATGAAGTATACTTCCACTTTGCACAAAAAGCAGAATCAACAAAAGTACTAAGGCCATTCGAGAAAGGTTTCACGTTCAACGAAATCAGGAGCTCAGCGGCAGAAACGAAACTCAGCAGAGGCAACTTGTGCCTAGGGAACCAAAGTCTTATCCATCAAAATGAACGAGCAGTAGCTATAATTAACTGAAGCAAGGACCAGAATATACTGCTTTGAAGGGGCAAGATAAGAAGGCGAAGGCAGGTGGTGGGTGAACATAAAATTAAATACACAAATTGTTAAAGAAAAGGCAAAGCCACAGTGTCTGAATCACGTGACCAGCTGAACGAACATAAGCAAGTTCCCCACACCTACGCATGGCTGTCAGCCTGGAGAAGATAGCTAGGCAGAATATGCAGTCTCGAGGCCAACCACAGCAAAATAATTGACACATAACTACTAAAGCGATGATTGATTGGAAGAAGGCCGGGTGAGTTGAGGGGCACCCTGCAACTGGCCGACCATTCTGCGTGCTGCTAAGCAAAGTGAAAAAAGTATGCATGGGGTTGGTGCCAACCCAATCACAGTGGACCAAGTAATCTAGGGTCCTATAGTTAGTAGGACCAATGGGACGTCATACTTTTAGTAACGTCTGCAGTAGTCCTTTTTGAAGGAAGGGCTTAGATGACAGTGTTTACCCAATCCCTCACTCAGTTACCATATACAGATATAGTACCTATAGTAAAGTTAACTTTTTCGAACCAATTGAATTGCATGTCAACTTTTGAGTGTTATACGTCAAGGATGACGAGTTTTTAGTATAAATGTTAGGATTTTTATGAAGTTCATTGTAGTTGAAGCGAGAAGGAAGATCGCACCATTGCTGATATTCATGACTCCCCGTTTTTTGTACTTGTCATTAAACGGACTCCCTTTGCCAAACCGTTGTGTTGTCCTTATTGATTGGTGTTGAAGTATATATCTGCACCCCCATCCATCTCACAGGTGCTGCTATCTTGTCTTAAAGTGCTTCCGAGCAAACTCCGACTCTATGAGCCGGTCGGGGGTCTCGGAGCACACTTGGTAGCAGAGATTGATGGTTATCGATTAGACAGACACCCATTGACCGTCGACATAAAGTAACTCTAGGTCCTCGGCAATATTGAGAATCCTTTGCCATTCGGCTGAGTAAACCGTGATGCTCCCCGTAGACGGTGGTAGAGTAAAAATAAAATCTGCAGAACGAGGCCTGAAGGGAGGGACCCTTGTTCCCCACATAACTCCTTCCCATTCCTACGGGCAGCGGGAGAACGGCCGGAGAAGGCGGTGATCCAGAGGATATGGGGAGGATATATATATATATATTTAACTAGACAGAGGGAAGATACCGGGGAGGACACCCGAGAAGAGATAGGATCTGCCTAATTCCTAAGCTTTTAATACAAGCGGCTAGAAGAAACTTGTATCCCAAATAAAGGGGAACAAATAGGCCACCACAGCGATTAAAGGCACCGTGAAAGGGATAAGTTTAAACTCCAGGTCAGGGGTAATTTTAGATGCAGAGGTACATGTGACCAGCTGGAGTTGGTCTAGTCTGTTAATGTCTGTCTTATGTGTGATTTGTTGTGATGTCATAGGACAGAGTTTCCTTCAAGGAACTAGCATGAAAACTGTGGGATTGGATATTTGGCATGTTGTAGGAGGTAACCTCATGTTTATTGAGTAAAATAGAAGCTATAAAATTCTGTTGAAAAATCGGGATTGGAGCTTGCAGTGATTGGTGCTCGCTCATATTGTTGGAATTGTTTAAGTCACATAAAGCATTGACCAGTTATATTAGCACACATGTGCAAACAGTTGCCGAAACATGCATCTAAGCTGAAAAAGTACAGTGCAGAATGGGTTAAAGGAACCAGCCACAAAATGTTTATGCCTTGGCCACAGGGCGGGTCATTATCTAAAGCAGTTTTGCCACATATGACGACATACTTGCACGCCACATACAGGGGGGAAAAGTTAAACGCCTAGCTAGTCTAGAGTTGTGGATAATGTATCAACAAGACAAGGAAGAGGAACCGCCATCAGACTGGATACTTAATGTATGCACATAGGGGGGTGAGACGCCCTCAGCGCGCCACCCACCCTGGCTGAAACAAAAATTGAGAATGATGAGGAAGGGTTATACCCACTGAGAGAATTGAAAGCAGCCACAGGGTATAGCAACCCAGCATGTGAGTCACCTACGCAAAGTAGTGATGAAAATCCGGATAAAGATGGAGATAGAGATATCACCTCCAAGTCCCGAGGGACAAGGAGAGACACGATGACGAGAGGAGACGAGACACGGGCAAGTACATCCCTCGACAAGGAGAGAGAAGGAAAAAGATGGAAAAGAACCAAGGATAGAACTGATGAGATAGCACTCGCACAGAACGAATGGATAGGAGGGCAGATTTTATTGAAACTCGATGGCAAGGGCATGGATGACGCGAAACAAAAGAAGTTAGACGATGTACAGAGGAAAGAGGGAAAAAGAAGGATTGAGAGATGAAAGAATAAAGAAAAGAGATAGACGAGAACAGTTATTTTGAATGGATTGTGTCCTCCCACGTATTCCTCATCTTATGATAATCTTATCCCAGCTTCAGCTGCTTTGGAAAAAAATCTCACCAGGGGGTGCAGTGTTCGAGACCGCAGAGTCGAAGTCCCTCGAGGGCCGGCGTCGACGTCATCCGCTATATAAAGGGCTCGAGCAGCGCACGTTACCTCAGTTCCGTTTTTCTGACGCAACTGCTTCGTGTTACGAATGGCGCTTAAGAATTTCTTCGACAATGTCTTCGTCTTCAACTCCCTCCACACCCAAGACAGGGTTAAAAAAATGTCTGAAGTGTGGCAGGAATGTTTATTACCGACCCCCATTGGAATTGCCTCTGGTGCCTCCTCCCAGACCATCGGGTTGATGAGTGTGGGTCCTGTCAGGCCATGTCAAATAAGGCTCTTAGGGAACGCAGAGGTAAGCTGGCAGTGGGGGAGGAGAAGTATAAGTTTTCGAAAAGACAAAAGGATTCGGATGAATCTGGTAGAAAATCTCATCACGGGTCGAGGAGGTTGAGATCGGAAAGTCGCTCGAGGAAGCCGTCCTCGTCTTCGAGGAAAAAAATCAAGAAAGCGACGTAATAGGTGGTCTTCCTCATCCTCTTCTGAGAGGAGAGTAACTTACCCTTCAAAGCACGATTCCCCAGAAAAATGTGAGGCCTTCAGGGCTTCCATGCTGAAAATATTCGGGAAAGCGGCCCAGACCACCTTGAAGTTGCCGCGTGGTGATCATGCCTCTACTCACTCTAAAAGTGACAGAGGAAAATCAAGATCCAAACACGCAAGGGTTGCAAAAGAGGCAAGAGTGTCTTCAAGGGAAAGTTCCCCGACGCCTCACTCTCACTCTAAGTCTAAGCCTCCAGTGCATAAATCGGGGCTTAAGGAATCTGCATCGACGTCGTCGAAAAATAAAATCGACTTGACACCGTTGACGACCATAGCGTTGAGACTGATGATGAAATGGCGTCGACACCTGTAGCTGTATCGAAGCCTCCTTCGACAGCATCCAGGCCTCCGTCGACACAGTCGAAGCCAGCGTCTACCCTATCGATGCCTTTATTGAGGCCTGCTCTAATACCAAGACCCAAGTCGACGCCATTTTCCATGCCTAGACAAATTCCACCTTCTTTGCCGGAAAAGGCTTTCCACCCTCAAGCTAGACATGAATTCTTTACATCCATGTCATCTATATATGAGGAACATTCCTCTGAAGAGGACGTCACTACAGCTGGAGTCGAATTTGGGGCCAGAGAGGTCCCTGAAGAACTAGTGGACCCACAATCGAAGATAACAGACCTTTATGATTGCCTACAAAATGCCAGTGGCTTAGACACTTCACCTGAAGTGGATTTTGAGAAACCAGACCCTACAGATTATGCTGATCCCAGTTATAGAAATCTTATGGGAAGGGTCATTGATTTTATGGGTTGGAAAGCAGCTTCCCCAGATTTTGACCAGGATGACATGACTGACATCCTGAGTGAGGGTCCCTTAAAATATCCTGTTTTACCATTCCATAAGGCTTTACAAAAAAGGAAAATGCTAAATTAGAATAATCCCGATTCGAGCAGTAAATAAAAAAAAAAAACTGGTACCAAAATATAGGCCAGCCTTATCAGACCCAGAGTATTTATCCAAGCATCCCTCTCCCGAAAGTCTTGTTGTTTTAAGCTGCTCCCTCCACTAGGCAATCGGCTTACCCATCAATACCACCAGACGGGGACCATAAAAAAGTTGATGCTTGGGCCCGGAAAGCTTGGCCCTGAAATCAACTAATGTAACTTGAACATTAGCAAGATTTACTTATACCCTGTGGGACTGCATGTCTTCAGCAGCTGAACACATCCCGGAAGGTGAAGAACGGGATGGTTTCCTGGCTATAGTGAAGGATGGTAAAGAGGCTATGGAGGAATGCCTTCAGTCAGGATTCGACACTGTGGATAGTATAAGCAGGTCCATGGCCTCTAGCACAGTCTTGCTCAGATTCGCATGGCTAAGAAAATCTGGTTTTGCACCTGATGTGCAGTCTAGATTACTTAATATGCCCTTTGACGGCTTGAGGTTGTTTGGCAGCAAGGTGGACGAGAGCTTGGAGAAGCTGCAGACATCGAAAGCGGCAGCAAAATAACTCGGTGCCGCCATAAGGCAATCTCAACCACATTCTTATGCAGGCTCATCTTCCTGGAAGAGTCGCCCCTTTCGCTTGTATTCCTCTTTTGGAAAAGGGAGGGGGCAGGCCAGTTGGAGAGACCAACAGAGAAACCCTTTTCGTGATGGAAAAGGGAGAGGTGCTAGATCAGCCACAGCAGCGGCTACTACCTCCTCAGCCACTGCTGCAGCAGCTGCAAAGCCACTTTGAAGTCTTAACCCACAAAATCCCGGTGGCGATGGCGGGGCATTACGTCAGATCCCTGGGGCACTAGAGATAGGGACCCATGGTTACTGTCTTCCTTTTCATAAAAGACCTCAAAATCATCCACTGGGAACCAATTCTGTCAAACTTCCAGACCCGTTCCTTGTGCAGGAGATTTTAGTCCTGCTAGAGAAGGGTGCAATAGAACATGAACCTGTAGCGGAGAGGAACAAGGGTTGGTACTCCCCTTATTTTCTTTCCCAAGAAGGACGGAGGATTGAGACCCATCTTAGACTTAAGAAATTTGAACAAATTCCTCAGGAAGGACTAGTTCAAGATGGTGACCCTTTCTCAGATCCTTCAGGCTCTTCAGCTTCAGGACTGGCTGGTTTCTTTGAACCGTCAGGATGCTTACTTTCATGTGCCAATCCATCTCAAGCACAAAAAGTACCTGACGTTCGCAATTGGTGGTTCTCATCAGTTTCGGGTTCTACCATTTGGGCTAACCTCCGCCCTGACGGTTTTCACCAAACTGATGGCAGTGGTGGCAGTGAGTACCGGAAGAAGGGGGATTCACGTCTACCCTTATCTGGACGATTGGCTAATGAGGGCGAGTTCATCCAAACGAGCCCAGGAACATCTGCCCTTGACCTATCACTTCTTGCACAGTCTGGGCTTCTCCCTCAATTACAAGAAGTTACAAATGATTCCAAGCCAAAAACACCAATTCATCGGAGCAATCCTGGACACTTCCTCAGAGAAAGCCTCGCCTCTCGAGGAGTGAGCTCACCACATTCTGCAGATGGTTATGAAATTTCAAAATGCCCAACATCTACCGGCATTCGGCTTTCTAAGGTTGCTAGGCCTCATGGCATCCTGCATTTTTCTGGTGCCAGAGGCCAGATTGATGATGAGATCCCTTCAGTGGGCCCTCAGGACTCAATGGTCCCAGTTTTCAGGGGACATGTCGGACCTTCTACACCTCCCGACCAAAGTGGCTCAAGATCTCCTATGGTGGGCTTTCAAAGAGAATAACCTCAAAGGGGAACCTTTTTGGCAACCATGGCCGGAGTTAACGGTAGTGACTAATGCCTCACTGGTTAGGGCGCCCACACCAACGATCTGACAATCAGTGGTCGTTGGTCTCCATCGGAGTCCAAACTACATATCAACCATTTGGAGCTTAGATCAATCAAACTAGCGCTGAAGGCTGTTCTGCCCTCTGTACAAAGAAAGAATGTCCTGATAATGGCGGACAACACAGTGGCCATGTACTACCTCAACAAAAGAGGTGTAGGATCACTCCCATGTGCAGAGAAGCAATGCAGCTCTGGTTCTGGGCAATGCAAGAAGGAATCTCTCTATCAGCAGTTCACCTCGCCGGAGAGCTAAACACGGTGGTAGACGCTCTGAACAAGCACAGCACAGTCTCCCACTAATGGGGGCTAGCTCAGGAAGTCCTTCAAGAGATCCTTGCCCTTTGGGGAACCCCTCAAGTGGATCTGTTCACGACCGGGTCCAACCGGAAGTGCGAACTGTATTGCTCAAGGGAATTTCCCCCAAGAGGAGCTCCAAGGGACGCATTCGTAGTGGACTGGGTATTTCCACTTCTTTACTCGTTTCCTCCAGTCCCTGTGATTCCTCACGTAATCAGGAGGTTGAGAAAGCTCAGGAAAACCATTATCCTAATTGACCCGGATTGGGCCAGGAAGATGTGGTTCTTGGACCTTCTGGACATGTCCATCTGCCATCCACTACGTCTTCCACAAAGAGAGGATCTTCTCTTGCAAGAGGAAGGTCGGGTTCTCCATTCAGAGGGCAAGACACTCAGCCTTCACGCATGGTTTCTGAGAGGCGCTCCTCGGAAGAGGTATCCTATTTTAAAATGCCTTTAGTCATTCAATTCTTGAAAGGGTTGACAAATGTATACCCTCCGACACCTTTTCAGGTGCCCATATGGGATTTAAATCTAGTCTTAAAATTTCTCATGTGTGCTCCTTTTGAGCCTTTACATTCTTGTCCATTAAGACTGCTCACTCTTATAACAATTCGGTTAGTGGCTATAACATCAGCCCGCAGGGTAAGTGAGTTGCAGGCACTGTCTCGTAAGCCTCCTCACACTATTTTTCCATAGGGACAAGGTTATTTTAAAAGTCAAGCCATCATTCTTGCCTAAAATAGTGTCTGATTTTCATCTGTTACAAAAGATTCTTACCTTCCTTTTATCCTCCACCTCACGCTAGTAAGGAAGAGGAAAGATTACATAGGGGGTCATTACGAGGTTGGAGGTAGCCATGGCACTATTAGCGCCATGGCTACCCCCTACCACATACCGATTCTGGGGTACCTGAATGGGGACATGCCGGGCCATTCCAGCCTTGGAGGACCCGGTATTTCCCCATTCAGGGAACCCATCCCCATTCCCATTCGAGTCCCCATAGGGCTCAATGGGAATGGGGACCATGCTAAAGGTATTACCAGGCGCACTTAGCGGACCCGCTAAAGGACCTCATAATCCGGCGGTAAGGGGTTGGGTGCTCCGTCGCCGTTAACCCCTTACCACTGCACTCGTAATGACCACCATATACTGGACCCAAAAAGGGCTCTCAGTTCCTATATTTCCAGATTGGCAAATCTCCGACAATGTGACCAACTATTCGTTGGATATACTGGGCACAAATTGGGCCTTGCAGTATCTAAACAAACTCTATCCAGATGAATAATTCTAGCTATCTCTGAATGCTATAAACTAGCTGGGAAAAAGCCTCCAGATGGATTAAGGGCTCATTCAATCAGAGGCATGGCAACTTCCACGGCCCTTCAGAGGGGTGTCCCGGTGCAGGATATTTGTGCTGCGGCCACCTGGTCGTCAATGTACACCTTTGTAAAGCATTACTGCTTGGACTCTACTTCATACCAAGGAGGACTATTTGCAAAAGATGTCCTTTATTCAGTCCATAATTAAAATTCTTAGTACTCCCACCTCCAAAATTACCACTGCTATGGGAGTCTATAATAAGATGAGAAATACATGGGAGGACACAATCCATTCGAAGAACAAGTTACTTACCAACTGTAGCGTTCTTTCGATTGGATGTTCCTCCCATGTATTCCTCATCGACCCTCCCATCATACCCCCCGTACAGTTTACGCCAGTTGCACTCTGACTTCCTTAAGAGCCTGAAGACTTAAATCATGATCAGCTGATGTGACCATGAACACCGTAAAAACAGAACTGAGGTAACGGGCGCTGCTCGAGCCCTTTATACAGCGGATGACGTTGACGCCTGACGGTGGCCCTCAAGGGACTTCGACTTTGCCGTCTCAAACACAGCGCCCCCCTGGTGAAAAATATTTCCAAAGCAGCTGAAGCTGGGATACGATTATCATAAGATGAGGAATACGTGGGAGGAACATCCAATCGAAAGAACGTTACAGTTGGTAAGTAACTTGTTCACCGCGAAGAGCAAGAAAGGCAGCGTGATCACAAACTGAAAGCAGCCACTGAACAAGACTGACAGGAGCAGCGAAGGTTAGAGGAAGAACAATGGATTCAAAAGAAAAGAATAAAGAGAAGAAGGGATGAGGAGATCCGAAGGGCAACTGAACGTAGGGACGAAAAGAAAAAGGAGGAAGATGGGGTCAGAGAGGAAGTGAGCAAGCGCAGAGAGTTCGATGACGATATAGAATGTAAGTGAAGATGGAGCACGCGATCTTGAATATCTGGAAAGAGCAATTAAAAAAAACTTGAGCCAGTAGTAGACTGGGAAGACATAGAAGAATTCTCTCCTGACTACAATTCAGTACCATGCACATCTAGAACAAATATCGAGGATAACTTCGACACCAGCAGCATCGAAGCAACGATCGATAGGATATATGATGAAATGGGGCTAGAACAAGTACCCCAAGGGGAGGGAGAAAGCGGGCGCTTGGAGAGCACTCAGCTTTATGACACTGAGGATGTCTCCCGAAGCAGTGGGAATAGAGAACGTTCCCTTGATAGATTAGAAATAAGCAGGAGTAAAGAGGAAGAAGTTGCACAAGTTGGGGGCAGACAATGTCTAACACCGAAAGAGAGGAGCGTGAAGAAACGGAGAAGGAGAGAAGACGCGAAAAGAGTCTCGGGAGGGAAAGGGATAAGATGGTCAGATTCTAGGGGATCTACACTGAGGGCATCAGAATTTGCCACACTCAGATCGGCACAAAGAAGTATCTCACAGTCAGAGGGGGGGGTGTCGCCACCACCCTACATGAGCCGACTAAGGTCATTGCCTGGTAGACGGCGATGCGGGAATATTACGCCTGCAATAGACAGAAGGGCAAAGAGAGAGGAGGGAGAGGACTGCGAGTCCCAATTTCCATTGCTTGAAAGGTGGAGCAAGACCACAGTATATACCATGGCCACACATGGATCGGGAAAACCTGAAAAACAAGCTTCCAATGTTAACATCGGGAGGCGGGAAATAGATACAAATGCTCATCATGCTGAGTGAAATCTTGTGGTCCTAAATCTTCCACCATATCATCCAGTAAAAGAGTTCCTTAGGCTTGCAAAACCCTAGCCACCTTTTCAACTAGACATTCCACCTTCTGATTCAGAAATTCATTTTCATTCCTAACTGCCTTCAACTCTTGCCTGATTTCTAACACCTCCCCCAGTGAGCTTAGAGAGAAACCTGTTGGGTCCATATCAGCTCAGACGGAAGATTCACCTTTGGCCTTTCATGCTCTCGGGTAACTGCTTTTCCTTCTGTAGGAGCTGCTGTACCCCACAATCCCTCTCCAGCTGTTCTGTGCCCCACCTTTGATTCACAGTGTGTATCAGAGCAGGTGGTGGGGTAAGGGGGAATGGGACAAAACAACAAATGACACAGGAGCTCTTCTCGCTTCTTGGTCAACACCCTGTATGGGAATTAAAATAGTTAAACCTAGTTGCATCTTAATTTCTAAACTACACCATCAATTTTATTCTAAGAACTTGCAAGAATACCTGCGTTGCCTCCGTCACTTGCTTGGAGGAATTATTGTAAACGTTTAAATGTTTATTTTTCTCTTAAAATTCAGAATTTCAAGAAGAGAAAGCTTTTCCATAAATTTCACCTTCCAATAAATTGAGTGCTTTGTATTTCCAACAAAATATATTGTAAGTTAACTTAACCTTTTTTTATGTTGAAATGAGTTTGCCTTTGCTGCAGTTTGAAGTGCTCAGAATTCCTTTTTCTATAACTTGCATTTTTCTGCTACTGTATCAACTTAGTTTAGTATTGCAAAAAGAAAAAGAAGGAAAATATTTTTTTCCCTTTTAAAACTACCTACCCAAGATGCGCATCACTAACTACATTTCCCAGAGTTCAAAGCAAAATGGCCACCGGCACTTCGTTTGCGTGCAGTGCTTCATCTGCAACCCTTCAACAATGAACTCTTTGAAAAACAAACATCCTCCAAGACATAGCGAGTCACTTTACTTTTCATCTCCACACGCGAAGCTCAACTGGTCATAACCTTCTCAGTTTACAATTGGGCTTAACATGAAACAAAGGCAACGTTTCACCTCAGTCAGCGATTCAAATACTGCAGAGAGTATACCGTGCCTCAGAAGTCACTTATTAAACAACAATACAGTGACCGCGGTATACGCTACTGCGCTCTGCTCTTAAAGTGTAATTATATGCAAATCCCTTTCAAAGGAAAAAATAAATGTTACGCGAAAGTCGCGTTAGGCTGATTTCATCAGTGTCAAAACGTAACAGTTCAGGATGACGTGGAAGTCCTAACGGCAGATAATAGAATCTAAACCTTTCACATGTAGCGGGAATCTCACAATACATTAAATTAACTGCTTTCTTGAAGCGCAGGGTTTCCAGACAGTTCACAGTTCAGGACTTTCAGAGTAAACAAAACTGCTGCAAACAACTCTCCAACAAGCAGATTTCTTCAAGCACAGAGTTCCCTAGCACATTCACAGTTCCTAGCTTCCAAAATTAAATAAACATAGCTGCAAGCTCGCCAACTAGCTGTGCTCCCACTAGATTCTAGTAGACTGACAGCTTCAGAACTGCTTCCTATTCTGGCTTCTTGTCAACTTGAAGGGATAGCCTAAAGGCGCTAAACTAAAACATGACTGACTTCCTTTAAAGAAATTATGAAAGGCAGTTTAGAATAGACTACCAGGACAATCTGCCCTCGACATTCTAAATTGGATCACTGCTGATGGAATCGATCTTTGCGTGGGTTCGAGCCCAATCCACCATTTTGTGTGCTCAACTCAGCTGATCTGAGGAAAGGCATTTAGGAAAAAAGATAACCATTTGGCATTGCACATGAAACCACAACCCTCCAAATTTTGGATCCTGCTGAATGTGTAATCCTAGTTCTTGACCTAACTCTTCCCGCATGACCCCTGATGTCCCTGACAGGGGTAGAGTTCTTAAATATCCTACCGGGTAGGATAGGGTAACAGTGTTGCATGTAAGGGAATACTGTGTCTCACCATCTGGTGTCCCACTCCCCGAAGACCCCTTCACTCAGGGGATCCTCCCGCACTTGTCCACCACCAGGAACAGGATCCAAAAGCGATGGCCATGTCCTGGCCACCTGGATGACGGATCCCCGGGGACTAGTGGGTGCGACACCTTCTGGTTTCTCACAATAGTCACTGTAAGTTGCTGCTTTTGATTGGACTGAATACATATGCTAAGTGCAATAGGGAAGACATTTACAAAAACTAGATGTTCAGCCCTCCCAGATCTAACTGGGAGCACTTGGCACCTGCAATCAATTCATATCTCTTTGGCTACCTTGATGAGCATAATCAAATTGGAACACTGTTTTATCTACTGAACTGATGTAAAGAATTCTGAGAAAGAAAGGTACTGTTACTAGATGACTTTGATGAACTCTCTTTGAAATGAGCAGAGAAGCAAATCTAAGTAACTTGAAGGGAATGTGGGCCTGAACCATATTGTCAGTGCATGCAGAAAGAGGATGAAGTATTAGTAGCAAACGTTAGCATATAGAGCTGAGTACCAATTGGGTTTCTTAAGGAAGGGGAATAAGAGATGCAGTAATCCAGGGAACTGAAAGACATGTAACCTGGAACTGAAAGTTTTTGTATACGCTCTTGTTTTAGGACATGAACATGTTGCCTAATCGGGAGTTCCTGGAATCCAGGCTGTCTCTAATATGTATGGTGTGGTGTTTCATACACATGCTTAGGATCGGTATCTCGGAGGCATTGTGTACATTTGAGCTCTGGGACTGAAAAATGCTGCATATGTTTAAATGTTGACGTACAATACAATGCATGCACTGTGAATGTGCTAGTTCATCTTGCTTCACATCCTTGGCATCTAGGAGTCCTCATGCATTATTTGGAGTGTTTGCTATACCGCTTGTATTGACGTGTCGGATACTGCAATGTGCACACACTTAGGACTACCTTGCATGAGTGAGGAAAGAATATAAAGTGGAGGATTTCAAAAGTATTTGATAGAAGTTCTTTCTTTGTTTTTTTGATCTTGATTTGTTTTTTTTTTCTGCTCCTCTGATTCTTCAGAACTTCCGCCAGGCTGGGGGCTCCATCCTGCATCATCCTGGAGCAATGTTGTAAGTAGACGCAGTTCTGTTATAATTTTTGAAAATAAATTTCAATTGTTCATCCTTCAATTGGTCAAATAATCCCCAGAAACTTTATTTAATGTTCAAAAGCATGAACACTGCAAAGGCAGTACCTGTTCTAAGAGGCTTCTGTCTTCTCTTGCTTCCAACTAGGAGGACCTTCTGCCACCTATTGCCAACACCCAAAAACTGGAGCAGAGCTAAAGAAAAAGATAATGGCAGCAAAGAGATTGTAGTCCCCCCCTTCAATCATATGCTGCCTTATTTCTGCTCCAAGCCTTACTTCTTGGGTTCCCTTTTTTCACTGAGCTAGTTGAGCTGGACCTCTTTGGCTATACTGTTCTCTGGGAGACTGCCATATTCATTTACAGGCACCCTGGGATTGGGCTTTTTTTAAACATTTGTTTGCATCTCCCACAGCTGCATCGTGGCCGCAGACATGTGTCTCTCTGAGCCTAGGTTTGCGAAACGGAGCAGTCAGATACTGGACTCCCCTTTTGTACCACTTTGGTCTGCTTCTACTATCTCAGGTGTTTCTTTTGTCAGGAAACTGCTTACATTACACATCACTTCGAAAGGCATAGTCTCAAGCACATGGGATCCCTGGAATAAGGTCCAGTGAGCATCTAGCATCGTTATAGGGGTTATGATTCATGTACTTGACCAAAGTCACAGAAAATATTCTGTAGGCTATTGCCATCTTTAACCCGGTCACTCCTATTGCACAGAGGTATGAATTACACGTGACCTCTGTTATTATTATAGCTGCAAAAGTGGGGGAAACTGCCCTGCTGTATACGCTCTCGTGGAGAGTAGCACTAGGGCGAAGAAACTCGTGGAAAATTGACACCGGAAAAGGTTAGCACTGTAAACTGTATTTAAGGGTCAGCTGCGCATTCCAGACCCATGAAATGGCTAAGAAAGCAGAGCCCGAAGCTAAGTGGGTGACTGTGAAGGAAGGGAACCAGACAGGATAAATGCACACCAAGCAAACTTGACCATAGTGAGAGAGTACAACATCTTGCAGTAACTCATTAAAGAACTCCAATTATGCCACTGGACGCTTTTATGTAGATCTTGTTGCACACACATAGGGATACCATCCCCAGCAGACTTTGTGCCCAGAACAAAAATTGCATGGGACCTTGGGGGGTGTCACTTTCACAGAAATGTAAGACTGCACTATAACCATTTGTCATGCTTTATGGAAACACCAACTTGTATGCAAGGACGAGCAGATGCTTGGTTTGCCGAGGCATTCCTATGAAACATGTTCATCTGATGCGTTGTCCCTCTAATGCTGTTGCCAACCTCCAAAGATTCTTTCCACGTTAACCAGTCTCAGAGTTGAGATCAGGCATGCATTTGAATATAAATGAAATTGTTTTGTTTGTTTTTTTATCATTTTACAGGGGATACAAAGTCTGAAGGATATGGGTAAAAGAAGGTTAAGAGACTGTGTTTTGGTCTTGAAAGCCATACAGCAATTGGAGAGTTGTGACACTTTTCTTTATTTTCCAGCTGTTTTTTTTCACGTGCAGGTCTGGGGACATCATTTCCTAGCTGCCTCCTAACCATGAACATGGAGACCTGTCCCAAACCATGCAGGCTACTTCCGAAGCCCTAGATTTCCACCAGGTGGGAAGGGCCTTTAATCAGCAGCATTGTCATACACTAGATTGAATCTTTTCACACTCGGACCTGGTCTTTTGATCTTCTCCTTTGCTGTACCCTGCTCCAATCATCTGGTAATATTAGAAGACAGAGTCACTAATAAAGGAATTGGCAAACTCTTTAGTGTCCTACCCATCATCCCAGGTTCAGTGGCTCCTGGAAAAAAATGTATTTATCTGAAATCGCTTCTTTTCAGGATCAGTTACCCCAACCAGTATTAGCATCTAATTTGAATGTACTGCTTTCTTCCTTTTCTTGTGCCATTGATCAATGTGCTCTACTTAAACTCTCCAGCCACTATAGGGACAAGCCTATCACAACAGATATATAGCAACACTACGGAATACAAACCACCCTGTAAAGGAATGCAGAGGCCAGTTTAAAAGAAGGAAATGGGGTGCACTCTGAATACTGACAGGAAGGTAGTCGGTAAGGTTAATAATCACAACAGTTTAAGGTTACTTGGCTTCATGACAAAGGGAAGCAGTCTGTCTTAATGTCTCTAGGGGCCTTCTTGGAAGGACCAGGGGCCTTCTTGGAAGGACCAGGGGAACAGAACCACAATGTACCTTGTGCTTTAGGTGTTCTTTGTGCTCAACAGGGTCGAGTCGGCTTCAGGTCGCTTTGCAAGCTTCTGTGACATCGTTCAAGACGGGAGTCAGCTGCAGGTATCAGGCAGCAAGACGGTTCGGCGAGCGAAGCTGGACGAACGGCTGCAGGCTGGCCTACATGGTGGCTCAGGGTAGGGAATCTTCTCAATACTGATCAACAGTTCTGAAGCACTGGTTGCGGCGTCTCAGATGTTTTTAAGCACCTGCAGTTTGACAACGGTCAGCATTGCAGTTGGTTGCAGCTCGAAACTCGCCTGGCTCGAAAATGTCCTTTCGAGGAGCACGTTGGTAGATGCTCGTCAAGGCATACTCCCAGCTTCTTCAATGGACTTGCGTCCTTTAAGGCGGATGGGCCAAGGCTGAGGAGTGCTTCAGGCAGCTGTCTTGTCCTTGGTTGTATGTTCAGAGACCTTCTGGCACTTCCTGTCTAGGAAGTTTGCTCCAGAGCCTAGCAGGGTACGCTGTGTGCTGGATTGGTACCGGTCCTGGAGCGGCTGGAGGATCCTCGGAGTTCCGTTTCTCCCTGTGTTCCCTGCCAGAAGTTTAAGGGACGGTCCTTGCTTCCCTCTTTGGATATCCTGGCCTTCCTTCACTGCCAGAAGATGTAAGTTAGACTTCAGCAGCGTCCAAGGTTGAGTTCTTCTTTCTTACTTCTTGTGAAGTCTTCAGATGGTCTGCCAAAAGAGGGGCTCGGTCCTCTTTTAAAGCCAAGTGGGCCGCAATGATTAATGTAGGCTAAGCCTACCTTAATGAACTAATTCTGGGGTCCCTACCAACAATCTTCTGCATGCATGAGGTCATAACTAGAGTGGCCTTGAAACTGGAAAGGTAAAGGAGTGAAAACTTGGGATACTAAGTCCCACCCATCTTCCTGTCTGTTGTTGGTCAGAGTTTCTCTGGTTGATGGATCTCTGTGGTTCCCAATTAAAGCAGCAGGTCTCCCTTGAAGCTGTGGCAAGACCAGACTTCCTAGCTCCTGCAAACCACATTCTTGTACCTTATGAATGGGGTCCCCCCTACTGTGGTGGCCTACTGTAAACCCAGTCCCAGACATGACAACTCACTGTTGTTGATACTGAGAGTGGGAACTGAATTCAGGTTGACAGTTCCATATGAAAGGTTGTTGGGTTTTCTGTCTCCTTTGTTCACCTCTGCAGCCACACCCCATGTGAGCCTGTTTGAAGTACCCTCTAATTGGTAGGTTAATCACTGCCCCCAGGTGCAGGGCCTAACAAAAGATCAGGGCAGATTCATGGAGCCTTTGATAGTTAATCAGGCTGCCCATGGTGGGGGTAAGCTTGGTCCCCCCCCTTCCTGGAGAAGACAGAGTGTACTCCTGGCTGTCACATTCCATCTAAATATGACGGCAGACTGTGCCTGCAGGCTTTGTCCACACAGAGTAGACGGGTCTATGTGTTTGCTGTGGTGGGCGCATAGGAAAATGTGTATAAATTAGCCCCACACATGCTCCTGAGGTTGGCCTACCACCATTCCATTTAATTAAAAATTTCAAAAATCAGAGGAGGGTACGGCCACCATGCAGATGGTCTTATTCCTCACAGCACCCCAAATCTAGTGTGCAAGTATTTTTAGCAGCTATCTCCCAGAAGATCCTGGAGTCAGTTATTAGCTGCTCTAGTCAAAGCATCCCATTTCTCTAGGGCCAGCTCGTGTTTCCTTGCTTCAAGGCCATCTTTTGTGCTAATCATGGCCCTAACTTTTGTGGAATTCCTTATGAGTGTATTATGTTACATAACATAACTTAAGAGTGTACAACAAGTCTCTTTAATTCCTTACAATCCTTGTTTAATCAAGGGTGTCTATTAACATGGGTGACACCCACCCTTCCTTTGCAATGTTAACTCTTTGCCCATCCAAGATAACCTTAGAAAAAGTCTCCAGTGCTTTCAAAATATGCCTCCATGTTTAGTCTTTAGGTTAGCCCACTCATCCCACACTTATCGGTTTCTAGCTGAACTGCCATTGCCGCTTGTTAAATGTAGAGTGTAGTGCAAGGTATTCTGCATTGTTCACACAGCAGTGGACCCTCTCTCCCTACTGATAACCTGGACCACTATTATGTGGTAAAGCAGCTATAGTATGAGCATGATTGTCGGTTTGCTGCAATGTTCTCAAAAGGGAGACTCCTTCAACAAAACAGGATTCTCTCCTCTTCCTCCAAACGTGTATCCGCCAAGCAATAGTCTGTCTCGTTAAAGTTCTGCAAACCGTTCAAATAATCTTAACTAAGTGAAGAGTGCAAAACAAGGAGTTTCAAAGTTTATTTCCATTTCAACAAGCAAAAAAACAAATTACTCGGAGGGTGTTGTTGCTTCTCCCAGGGTCGAACCGGTGGGGGTTCTACCAATCCTCACCACCACACTGCCCCTCGCTCGATTTGTAGACTGTCTTGCCTCTGACCTATGGCTCTAGGCAGTCAGATGCTTAATGCTTCTGTGCCTTTCTTGATGGTTCCGGTCCTCCTTCTCCCAGCTCTGTTCCAACTTCCTGTCTCCCGATTCCTTCCTCTCACAGCTCTTCTCTGCCAGTATCCTGTTTCTCCATCTCCCAAATGGTATCTGCGCCTGGAATCTCTCCACTCCTCTCTGCCTTGTATCTTTGCCCTAGAGTATCTGCAGTGTCCCTCTCTCTTGGCTGTGATCTTCACTTATTGATCCTAGCCAACTATGGGAGCCCAACCACCAGATTGGTGGTTAATGGACAGCTCACATATTCACATATAGTATCCCAATCGCAAAGGGTCGCGGCAGGGATGCCCACTGGCCCCACTTATTTTCGCCATGGAGTCATTGGCACAAGCGGTCCGAGCAGAACAAGGGATTCAAGGAGTATCGAGAGGGGTCAATGACACTCAGAAAATAGCCCTCTACGCGGACGTGTTACTATTCCTAAAAGACGCGTTCGGTCTCTCCCCAGGGCAATAACGTTGTTGGATAGCTTTGCAGAGGTGTCGGTTTTCACGTCAATTACTCAGTCTAAAGCGCTCAATATCACCAAAGACCCAGAGCAGGCACGTGAGTGGGGGAGACTCTACCCACTAAAATGGGAACAAAAGACCATGGCATATTTAGGGATAAATCTGACACCCACATACTAAAAGCGCTGATAGATGACCTTAAACGATGGGATATGCAAGAGTTGTCTTGGTTTGCGTGTATTGCTACTGTAAAGATGTCACTCCTCCCCGGGTTCCTATATGTGGTGGGAGCACTCCCAATACAAATCCCAGGCTCGGTGATACAAACTCTGCACAGGGAGGTCCTGACCTTTATTTGGAGGGGAAGAGACCTAGAGTCCCTAGAAAGTTCCTGTTCCGACCTCATGCACTTAGGGGTACCAGATTTTCACAGATACTTATGGGCGGCATAGGTGGCACCAATGCTTCAATGGGCCCCCAGAGAACCAGAACCGATGGGCGACCTTGGAAAAGGAAGCCACAAATGTATTCCTAAAGAGCCTGAGCTTCCTGCCCCTAAAACACCGGGGGAAACTATTAGAGACGACAAAGGCCACTCTATGGTATTGGGATGAAGCACTACAGGGGAAGAAGATAACAGTAGGAGGAGGCCCACTTACACCAATGGCACACAATTCAGATTTCACACCTGGAATGCAGCCTCATTTCTGACTACACTGGGGCGAGGGGAAGGCCCTAGTACTGGGGGACTTTTATACGGAAGGGACACCATTGATATTGGAAAGATGCAAGGCCAAGTTTCAGATACCTGAAAGCGAGCGCTTCCGATATGCTCAAATTAGGCACTGGATCGCAAACACAAGAGTGAAAGAAAGGGCTGGTCGAAACCCAATGGGGCTGGAGCGTACAGTAAAAGAGGGGGTACCGGAGAAGGGCGCTTTACCGATTGTTAGATGGGTCAGACCCAGAGGAAACCCTCCCGTACATGTTGAGATGGGGGCGAGATGTGGGAAAACCCATTACTGGGGAGATGTGGAGCCAAATATGGCGGCGGGCTATGAAAAGCTCAATGTGTTCCCATTAAAGAAGCTGCTTTCAAACTATGTCTACGATGGTACATGACGCCACAAAGCATGCATTCACCCACGCAAGCTATCCCTCGACATGTCGGCAGGGCTGTGGGCAGACTGGGGACCAGATTCACATGTGGTGGGCCTGTCCGACAGCGGGGACATACTGGAAAGAAATGTTTAGTCATATCAAAGAAATAACGGGGGCGCGGGAGGCACAGGAGGCAGGACCCCTCTTATTACTCATATGCTGAATGTGGCCAGAATTAACCTAGCTCAGGCCTGGAACAACAAACAAGGGCCGGTGGTAGCCATGTGGTGGGTGAGGCTATGGGGAATGATGGCCACCAAAAATACCGAACTACTTGGATGCCATTTCATGAGTTAATGGTAGATAAAGAGCAAATGTATTTTAAGCCTAATATACTTTGTTAAATAAAGAAAAGGGTAGGGGGGGGAAGAGTTATAAACGTTGAAACCAGGAGCCTATTGTAACCGAGAAGAGAGTTGAAAGAAAATTGCAAGAACTGAAGTGTACACTGTATAATGTAAACTTGTATTACTGGCTCTTAAATAAAGTTTGTAATAAAAAAAGAAGCTTGAGAAGCACCCAGAAATGAAGAAGAGCGAGCTTTATTTGTTTAGTTGGGAATACTGATCTACCCAAGTCAGGAGTATACATCCCAGAAGAACGGATCCGGCATAGTATTAGGCCTACTTGACTAGGACATTGTATGGTCTACAGCTGAGAGGCATTTAATTTGTTGTTTTGTATTTTGACCAGTCTACGAAGCTGAGAGCTAGAAGAGACTTTGCGAACACTGGGGGAGAGGTGGATCAGAACCCCAGCCACAACTAATTTTCCCAACAGGGAGTAACCCTATGCTAAACTGAAGATTAGTGCTTCCTTTTCATAGTGGCAGAGCAGAAATAGGTTAGCATAGTTTTGACAGAGGACAGAATTTGTTTTTAAGACACATCTTGACGAGCACCTGTTTGTTGTTTTCTAGCGTAGGGAATTCATTAAAGAAATGGGGCCTAGAGTAGGTTGTTTCTTTAATTTGTTTAATAAACCATCTTGTTCAAACATGTCCTCTTGTCTCTCTCCTATGTCTGACTTACCACAATTGTCAATATTTCCTTCAAGCCAATGGGCTCCGTTGGACCTGCAGCTGCACTTTCTTAGATATCTATGCTGACAAGGAACCACTCACTAACGTGCACCATCAGGGTTGGTTCTCTGGCAAAACAACACTTGCCGGCACTACTAGTGGAAGAGCACAATGAGGACAGCAGATTTGGCCATACAAGCATGAAAACCGCTCTCAATACACGTACAATAATCCCAAAATGGCACCGATGCAGCATAGATCCTTGCACATTCTGGCACTGAATTTGTCAAATACTCTGGCACCGTTCATGAGCCTGGGTCTGCCAAACTAATGTAAACCGGGCGCTCTCTAGAGGTTAATTTTTTGCCAAAGTGTCAAACTATAACCAAAAGGATCAACCTGACCCATTGTTCAATATGTACCATTTTGGGTCCTTCGAAGCCAGCTGCAAACGTTTACCTCCTTTATCTCTGCAGTGTGTGTGGTTGTACCTTGGAAACCCCCTCTACTGTTCCAGTGCCAAAGATCCATATTAAATAATGGTTCTTTCTCCTTCACATTTGCTGGTGCTTTTGGAATACTATGTAGGCCAGTCCGAACTATATTAATAAACAAAGTCATAGCTGCAAGTATTTGCATAGACCAGTACAAAGCACTGCAAAGCTTTAAATGAACAGGTGAGTCTGGACCACAAGGATTTAAAAAGCCATGGGTAGACAGGAATGCAGTGTGTTATAGTCAGTAAGACATGGCTGTAGGGAGTTGCATGAACTGAAGAATACGACTTGAGGATAGACCTGCATACATAGTTGAAGCAGGACTTGTTAACACACACTGAATACATGACTCCACTGAGTTACAATTGTAAGAGACACACCGATTCCAGAGTTTACATGTAAATAATCTCAAGCAGAAGAGTGTCACCCTCTAACCGCTCTTCCTAATTCAAAGGGCATGCATGACAGTGGGCCAGAGCTTCATTTGCAGAAAAAAGCTTTGAACACCCTCTGCTGCCTCCCTCTTCTCAAAAGGCACAAAATGGCCACACCAGGTTTCAGTGTAGTCATGATCACATCTGCTCTGTGAGGAACTTTATACACTTTTCCCTTGATGTTTCATCCTTTAATGGAACCTTAAATGTTGCCTTTGTGTGTCTCCTTTTCACCCGTGTATTGAGGTATTCTGGAATCGGCTGTAAATAGATTTCTGCACCCAGAAGCAGCCTTACATGGGTTTGTGGTCCACTGCACATTCATCTGCACAGTGCAGGCAGACTAGGCCTTACCAAGTTGTATGAACTGGAATACAGGAAACCCAAAGATTTTTATATAACTTGGTTAAAGGAATAGTGCACTCAAAAGTATTATTGGCTCAAAAGAGGGGCCATGATCAAAAATATATATAAAAAATCTTCATTAAGAAAGTTCCTATGTAAACTTTTGAGCAAATGAGGCTCAGTCACACATTTAAAGCACTAGGAGGCATCCATTTCGTGAAATGGATGAGCCTCCTGTGCTTGTGTTAATCTCTGCCCTTGTGGCACTAATGAAGCAAAAGCCAGCCAGCTGTAAAACAAAAGCTACCAGCAGGTCGCTTTTGCTTCATCATTGCCGTAGAGCAGAGATTAACACAAGCTGCTGCTGGTAAGTGCTTTGAATTTCATTCTTTTTAAAAGCACTGCAAAATAAATGCTGCGGTTTTCTTTCTAACTTGAAGGAAAACCGCAGCATTTATAACATTGTGTTTGTTTGCTTTGGCTTCAGCTTTGAGTCTCCTGGGCTCCCCTGTCTCCGCCGACCCGGGGGAGCCCAGCAGACGCAAAGCTGAAGCCACAGCAAACTTAAATACAATGTTGTATTTAAATATGCTGCAGTTTTCTTTCTACATTTCCCTGGCTCTTCCGAGCTGGAGGTGCCCGAGAAACGTAGAAAGAAATGTTTGCTGTGGCTTCAGCTTTGAGTCTCCTGGGCTCCCCGTATCGGGGGAGCCCAGGAGACTCAAAGCTGAAGCCACAGCAAACCTAAATACAACGTTGTATTTAAAAATATTGCGGTTTTCCTTCTACGTTTCCCGGAGCCCGAGAAACGTAGAAAGAAAACCGTAGCATTTACAAATACAACGGTTTTCCTTCTACGTTTCCCGGAGCCTGAGAAACGTAGAAAGAAAACCGTAGCATTTACAAATGCAACAACGTATTTCTGACTGCGGCGGCTTTTGCTTTGTCTCCTGTGGTCCCCCGACATGGGGGAGCCCAGGAGACTCAAAGCTAAAGCCGCCGCAGTCAGAAATACAACATTCTTGTATTTGATGTCTGTGGTTTTCCAACCACGGCGATCACAAATACAACAATGCTGTTTTTATCATTGCAGCGCCTTTGCTTTTTGCCTTTCATTTTACGTTTTCTGTGCTTGCGTGGGCTTGAGGAGCACCGAAAACGTAAAATGAAAGTGAAGGCAGTCTCCTCGGCTCATGTACAGCTCTGCTCTGGCTGCAGTAAGCAAAAGCTCCCAGTATGGGGCTTTTTCTGCTTTTTTAGTGCCGCCAGGGCAGAGCTTAACATGATCTGAAAAGGCTGAGGAGGCTGCCTAAAATGGCAAAATGGATGCTCCCATGTTAACGCTTTTAGCCTCATTTGCTCAAAAGTTTACATAGGAACTTTCTTTAAAATGTTTAATGCATGTCTTTGATTATTGCCCATCTTTTGGGAATATAATATTTTTGAGTGCACTATTCCTTTACGATTTGCAGGATTTCGAGCATTTACATACACAAGTGCAGGACTCCAAAGAGTTATAACCACTTGGGACAATGGTCTTTAATGGGCTGTTCATGCTGGGTTCACAGCAGTTAGTTACACAAAGATAGACTCCATTCAGTTATCTGCAAATGGAGCTGAATGAGTATTTGTATAACTGTTTCTATGCACGGAGTACATCCATGCACTATTTGAAACATTACATTATCTTTTGCCAGTGGAGTTACTGTTGTCTTGTACCTTTTTGTTTGCAGTGAATACTGTGGTCAGAGATTTGAAGTCATCCACGTCCACAAGGTGGAGTGTGTCGTTCCTTGGCTGAATGATGCTCTCGTATTCTTCACTGTTGCCCTCCAGCTATGCCAGCAAATGAAAGATAAGGTATACTTCAGCAGGGTATTTTTTTGCATGCGCCTAGGTGCGGGTAAGTGGTGCGGGAGGAAATGGCTTCAGAGGCATACAATCAGTCTACTTTGGTAGACTGTGAATCCAGCCCAGTTAAATTGTGAAGCTTCTTGTTTGATGTCAATAGTTCAACACTTTGATTCTTTCATCAATCCAATCGCTTTTACAGGGATTTACTGCATCTGCCAATTATTACCTATGTTTGTAGTGCAAATATAATTTTGGAGTAAAGGAGCACTGTACAGTTCACAGAGCAGAATAATGGTTGCGAGAATTTAACAAGTCATCAAGTCCACATTATTAACAATTATCACTGTACAATATACGGATGGGGGGGGGCGTGCACAAGATAGCCGGAATCTAGGTCACCAAGGTGCTGGAAGATCCAGGTCTTCAGTTCTTTTCTAAACTGAAAGATACTTGAGGCAGTCCTGGTTGGAGTTAAAGGTCTGAACTTAGCATGTCAAGGACCGTTTCCTAGTTTTCTCCTTGCAAGCACCTCTGGTTTCCAGTCTGTAGGTCTTACTGCGAGAAGACCATGTGACGTCTGATGGCATACCAGCCTTGGTTGCCTTGTAGTTGAGGTATGCGGTTCTAAACCAGATGCTAGCTGGGATGGGGAGCCAGTTTAATAGGTGCAAGGTGAGGGTGATGAGCTAAAATTTCCTAGAGCTGATGATGAGGCAAGCCATGGCGTGGTGGGCCGCTTTGCGTGGGGACAAGGTGAACAGCAGGGAGCCCTGCGAAGAGGGAGTAATCCATCAGTATGTAAGATCACTGGGGCCTGTCCCACTGTTCAGGAGTCCTAGACAGGAGGAAGTGCTTGATTATGCAGATCAACACAATTGCAATTGTTTCAGAAACTTCTTTGTAATTTAATTTAAAATGGCTTTTTATTCATCCGGAGTCGTGCTTGCATATCCCTAAAATTTCTGTGCAGAGTACCCTCTTAATGGACCTCCTTACTTTGCAATTTCCCTGAATTTTAGGAAGATATATTTTTTAACTTATAGTTGATCATTGATCTCAAGCTTTTTTTGTGGTGTATTGCTCTACAGTCAAGCTGGGTGCTGCAACAAAGATTGTACCTTTTTTTTCTAATGTATTTCTTCCTCTCACTGATTCTTTATTTATGCTATCGTATCCGCAGTACAGCTTATCTTCAAAAACTTTTCTGCCAGCAGGTGGCACAGTGGAGCTTTGGCTAACGCCTCTACACGCAACTTGCCGGATTTAGGAATAAGCTATTTTGTTAAATGCCCACACCTGGTAAGGCCCCGGGTTTCAAACCGTGTGTGGATTGCGACTGATGTCAGATTCCAGTCGCATATGTTTGTACTACTTGGGTGTGGGGTGCAGGGGAGAGGCGCATCAACGATAGAGGGTTGTGCCACTCACTGCATCCCAAGGTCCTCTGCTAAATTGCTGCCAAACTCTTCACCTACCTCCACAAGGAATCTGATGAGGGTGCACTGTTTCGGATGACTTTGCGCGGCACAGAGTTCCTATCTGAGGACAGGTCTTTTGTGAAGAAAGACCAGAAGCATCCTCACAAGTGGTCTCACTCACCTGGTGGTTCTTTCTGCTTAGTATGATAGCTCAGCAGGTTGAACACTTGCTGCTCCGATCTATGTGTGATCTGCAGGTTCGAATCCTGACAAGGCAACGCTGCCTTTCATCCTTCCGAGGGCGATAAATGATTACCAACATTGGTTGGGTGATATTGTTTGTAAATGTGTTCCCTGTGTAGTGCTTTGGCGATGGTGGTACATAAATAACACATAATTATCATTTGCTTCCCGCCGTCATTCTTCTTTGTCCTCAAGGGAGGAGTCATTATTGCTCCTGAGACTTAAGCGGGGGTGCTGGTACCATTTCCCACCCAAACTTCCACCCTTGAGGAGTGGCAAAGCAGCCACTTGACGACGCTGGATATCTTCTCCAAGCATACAGCGCCGCCACTGGCTTCTGTGGGATCCATTGCATTACCACACACTGGCTTGGGAACACTGCTAAACAGCTACAGGCTTGACTCTGGACCCCAAGGGTGACTAGGTCCTCGTCATTGTCACCAGAGCACCTCTAGAGCACACCCCCTCTTCAAATGAGGCTGTTTATGATGGAAATTAGACAGATTTAAGATAAGGAAGGCAAAATCATACCCTTTTGAATGGAACCTATAGACTCCAGAGAGAAAAGCGACTTCCCAGAGACATTTTATGTAGCTGCTAAAGACACCCAAGTCCTGGCCTCAGACCTTCAGTAGGGCCAAAAGGCCTGAGCTGGATATCCTTCTATATCAGACTCCAGGCAGACCTCGGGCATCCTTCCAGATGTTGAGGACCATGGTTGCTAAAAACTCAGGTTATCAGCTCCGTCCAGACCAAAGGTCCAGTTTGAACTAGCAGACCTTCTGGACAAAGGGCCTAAGAAGACGACCTTTCCACAATTCAATGTAGATGTGAAAGCTCCAGTGCTATAAGTGTGGAAAAGGCTTACATCTAGACCCACAGTTGACCTGTACCTGGCAAAGCATTGTCCAGCTTTTTCATCCACCCTTGCCTCCTCTGAAAGTGTCATGGTTCAGGTAACGACTGCACGTTTGAAAAAATCCACCTTTTCTTCTCTTCTACCTGACCAGAGAAAGTAAGCGGCTTGATGGGTTTTCTGGTGTTAGTACATGATGCCAGGGAGGCTTCCTTGCCCGATCCTAAACTCTGGTCTTTACACGTCAGACCGGGGGGAACGGGAGGAGGGAAGGGGGGGCAGCTCCATGGCCATGAATCTAAGCACCACCGACATTGCTCATGGATTTACAGGTAAAGATATGCGATATGCCCTTCGATGCACAGGACCTGTTTTGGGCCAAGGCCAACTGCACCCTACAGGTTCCAGTCCTCCAAGATGACTGCAAAAACTTTGGACTTGGCGGTGCAGTAAAATGCAATCTGCAAGGGTTTGGGGCTTTCACATCTCTGCCTCCTAGGCCTCCCCGTGGAAGAGGTCAGGCAGCACATGGGACACTACAAGAGCAGAAACCTTCTGAGTGGAAAAGGCAGAGGTACGCCTAGAGCGGAACAGCAGTGGCCACTGTCCTGGGCCACCACGGGTGCTAAACCTTTGTGGAATTCTTCAAATACCCTGTGTGAGGGAGAATTTCCTTGTACGGCAGTGAATGGTCTCAACTACGTCTGATGCTTATGCCTTACAAGTTGTTCAGCAGGGTCACTGCCTCCCTTTAATTCATCATCACCTTTCCTTATGCCACCGCCTTGACTCTGGACCCCATCTTCTTGGATGTGTCTGACCGCTTCTCTTGAAGAGACAATAGAACAGGTTCCACACTTAGAATGAGGCAAAAGGTGGTACTCTTCTATTTCTGAAGAAAGACTGGGGCTGGCACCCAATACATGATCTGAGTTTTCTGAATTTGTACCTGCGAAAGGGCAAATTCAAGATGGTATCTCTATCCCAGATCGGATCTATGTGATCACTGCGAGGCCCATAATGTCGACTAATAAAATGCTGACTTCTATTATGGTGCAGTGCAGCAATCACATAGATAACTTTTGCCCGCTTCCCCAACCCGTCTCACCTTCCTACTTATCTTTTCGGCGACTCCTTTTGTCCCTGCAATGTCGGTTCCATTCCACTAACGTGGCTCAGAATTTGTGCCGCAAGGTCCTCCTTTTAAAAAAAAATTATGTTTATTTTATTTTTTTACTTTATCGTCCCCTGTTATCCATGTAATGGATAGTGGGGGGACACCCCCTGCAACCGCCGATTCACATTACAATGAACAAGGGGAATGGGGGTATCCCCTCTCCACTTATTTGCTGTAATTTGAGTTTTGGTTCAATTCATAGGTGCTGTATTTGTATTGGGTATGGGCAACTTTTTTTTGTCACAGTTTTGGTAAATTGCCACCCAGATCCCCCAAGCTCTCGATCTGCAGAACGGTTTGGGGTTTCTGGTTTCAGAACTTTCAGGATACCAACTTCCCTGTGCCTATTCATTGGAAACGCAGGAAGTACTTGAGGTTTGTTGTGGATGTTAAGATGGATTTCTCGGGGGCTGTGTTGAGCAGCCTGGAAAATGGCTGCTTAGCTGCATAGCTCTGCGCCAAGCAAAGAAAATGATCTCTTTTGGTGGCATTCCCGTCCCTCCCTCAGCCCTGAAAATACTTCATGTGAGCTCCAAAGCTATGGGGCACCGCCTGCTGCAGTTCCAGATCAATTGGTGGCCCCAGTGTGGTGCGGCGACCGGCTGTGTGTTTGAGACTCTGAAGCCCGCGCACCTCCCACTGCGGCTTCCGAAATCCCGCCTTCCCCTCCTGAATTTGCCTGCACCGGAGGCTGAGTAGAGGGGCTGGCCCACTGCGGCTCACGAAATCCCGCCTTCCCCTCTGAATTTGCCTGCACCGGAGGCTGAGTAGAGGGGCCGGCTACCTGCTGGATATTGCAGCGTGGATTCCTGTATCGTCTTTGGGCTTTCTCGGATACGTGGAGGTATCTCTTGGGCAAGCTGTTTGTACGCCACTGACAGCGGAGAGCCGCAAGACTCTTGACCGCCCTACCCTGCTCCCTGTGCACACTTTGCATCTCAGCCTTGCTGCAGCCGTCCTGCCTGCTTACAACCCCCAGTGCTGCTCTCAACGGAGCGGGCTGGGAGGGTGCCGGGGGGGGGGGAACAAACTCTACTTCTGTGCATTTACTGCAATCCCAGAAAGGTCTGCATAGCGCTCAAGTACATCCAATATGTACTGTAAATTGGTCTCTGGTTTTTGTAAGTAAAGGAGCATGTCATCCGCATACAAGGAGATTAGGTGTGTTGCCTCCTATACTAATGCCGGCCTCATGGTATTGTTTCTGTAGATAAACCGCCTGTGGCTCCAAGGCCAATATAAATAACATAGGGGACCGGGGCAGCCTTGCCTCTAGTGACTTTGCTTAACCCCCATTGCTGTGATATAGTGGAGCCTAGGTGGAGTTATCTAGGTCGGGACTCCCAGTCTACCGCGCACCTTGTTTGTGAGGTAATTGTATGTTGGCCCGGAGCCTTACTCTTGGTTTGTCTGGGGACCAACTCCGGGGTTCCCAAAGGCTGAATGAATTGATGGGAAGGCAAACTTCTGGATAATTTCGGGCGCTGGGAGGATTCAATGATCCATGAATATAGCTGATTTGCTAGAGATTTAGGTTCATCATCAGGTCCGAGGAGTCTTAGTTGTCTAACACGCGCGTCGGCTGTGTGCACTCACCTATGTTGAACAAAACTGGCAATTTCTGCCCAACTTAATGTTTTGAAATTGTGCTGGTATTGGTTTTTTTGACAATAATAAAACAATAAATGACTAAGACAACTAAGACTCCTCGGACCTGATGATGAACCTAAATCTCTAGCAAATCGGCTATATTCATGGATCATTGAATCCTCCCAGCGCCCGAAATTATCAATAGGTTTGCCTTCCCATCAATATAGTGGAGCCTATCTTGTCTCTTGCTACTGGCTCAGTGTATAGTAGCTTAACCCACTTGATATATGTCGGGCCTATCCCTTAACTCTTCAACACAGCTAGTAGCCAAGACCATCTGACAGAGTCAAATGCCTTGACTGCATCAAGCAAGGTCCCTACCATAAGCTGAGTGCTGTCTTGGGTTTGGTCGATGACCTGGTGCAAGCATCTTAAGTTACAAGTGATATTCCTGTAAACTGACTGATCTGGATATGAGTTTATGAATTACTGGCTTCAACCTGTTAGCCATCAGAGCCGTCAGTATTGTCCCATCTTGGTTAAGCAGCGAGAGGGGTCTGTCCGAGCTGCATTCGGGATGGGGTTTGTTAGGCTTCAGTAACAGGACTATAATTGACTCTTAATGACAGTGGCAAGACTCCATTATCTAATGCTTCATTCAGCATGGCCAACCATGTGGGCGTGATCTCCACCAGGAATTCCTTGTAGAAGTCACTTGGTAGACCGTCCGAACCTGGAGCCATACCTGTCGACAACCCCCTAAGCATGGGGTCTGGCATGGATTCACATGCTCATGAATATTCCTCGTCGTCAGGCTGGGAATCCTCAGAAAAGAAAAAATCAGTTTGTTTCATTTCTGAACTCTTTCTACTAGTAACCAATCACTGGTCTCTGGGTCACACTGCCCCTAGCCAATGACTGCCCCCTACCTAAGCCCCTCCTCTGGCAGCCGTCTTTAGATTTTTACCGCACGTTCAAGTGTTGGGAGTCCTCGTGCTGTAGCTCTCGAGCTTTTACTGCGTTTTGCGGATGCGACCTCTGTAGGTGTTCCTTGCCGCCCGTTGGATGCAAGCGGCGGGCAGCTTCGAAGACAGGATCTCACTCAACGAGACTTTCCGCCAAGCGATCGGGTGGTGGGGCACCCGCGCGCATCTGGCGGCGGGCATGGACTTCCAGACCCGGGCACATCAGGAAACCGTGACGATGGACACCTCCCTGGAGAGATGGGGCGCGCACACTGGAGATCTCCACGCAAGAGACCTTTGGCTCCTGGAGGAGAGGTCACTACACATCAATGTCCTGGAGCTCCGAGCCGTGTTCTGGGCCCTCGGGTCGTTCCTTCCGTCCCTCAAGGGCAAGGTGGTAAGGACTTTCACAGACAACACCACCACGATGTTCTACATCCGGAAGCAGGGGGGCACCAGATTCCTAGCCCTATCCAAGGAAGTGCAGGGCCTGTGGCACTGGGCCATCGCCCAAGGGATGTTTCTGGTACCCTTCCATCTGGGAGGAATCAAGAACACCATAGCAGACTCTTTCAGCAGGGAGCTGCGCTCATGCCATGAGTGGGAGCTGCGGCAAGATCAAGTGGATCTCCTATTCCGATGATGGGGCAATCCCCAGATCGACCTATTCATGACGGCGACGAACGCCAATTGCTCGAGGTTCACCGGCAGGTTTCCTCAGCCGGGGAGCATGGGCGATGCCTTCTCATTCCCCTGGGACGGCCTGTTCCTGTATGCGTTCCCACAATTGCCGTTGCTGCTGCGACTCATCAGTCCACTCAGACGGTCCCAGTTCAGGACGATCCTCGTCGCACCTGCGTGGCCGAGGCAGATTTGGTTCCCGGACCTTCTGGACATGTCAGCGTCCCCACCAGTCAAACTGCCGACGGACGCGGATCTTCTCGCCAGGGAAGGAGGCGCCATCCTCCACCACGACCCAGGGTCGCTGAACGTGGACTGCACAAAGAATCTTCGGAAGACATCACAGCTGTTCGTGAACTTTGGACCTGTGAACTAAGGGAAGGCCCTCTCGAAGGCTTCCATTTCCAGATGGCTCTCCGGCTGCATCATGCACTGTCACCGGTTGGCAAACCGACCCTTGGCTGTCTGTCAGAGAGCCCATTCGACCAGAGCGATCGCTGCTACCACAGCGTTCTTGTCTGGCGTGCCCCTGCTGGACATCTGCAGGGCTGCTACGTGGAGGTCTACGCTCTCCTTCACAAGATTCTACTGCATCGACCGGGATTCCAGTGAGGAGTCCAGAGTCGGCCTAGCAGTGCTGCGCAACCTGTACGCTTGAAGGTGAGCCTGGTGAGCAGGTAAGGGATGCTTAATGTTGAGCTGTTGAAATGCTTAATGTTGAGCCTTGCCACCTCCCGTGGTTGTGCATGTGTGTACTGCTATGTATTCTTGTATTCATGAGCATGTGAATCCATGCCAGACCCCATGCTGGAGAAGGAACAAGTTACTTACCTGTAACTGTTGTTCTCCAGCATGGGTCTGGCATGGATTCACATGCGAACCCTCCCTCCTACCCCTCTGCGGCTCTTCTCTTGGTCCTACTGCCACTTTACGTGCTACCAAATCTGAAGATGGCTGCCAGAGAAGGGGCTTATGTAGAGGGCAGTCATTGGCTAGGGGCAGTGTGACCCAGACACCAGTGATTGGTTACTAGTAGAAAGACAGTTCAGAAACAAAACTGAAACTGATTTTTTTCTTTACCGAGGATTCCCAGCCTGACGACGGGGAATATTCATGAGCATGTGAATCCATGCCAGACCCATGCTGGAGAACAACAGTTACAGGTAAGTAACTTGTTCTATCTTGGATTTGTGGGTTTCCGTTGCCTCCTTGTATAGCGTCTTACAAAAATCATAGAAACATGTGTTTATATCCTGTTGTGTCTCACAGATCTCTCCATTCTTAGCTGTGATTGCACGAATCATGCTACGCTCCAATTCGCTTTTGTACAACCAGGCTAGCAAACGTCCCGGTGTCCCCTTCGGCGTGTTGCTTTTCAACTTATTTTCTATAATTGTTTATCTAATCTGTCCTAGTATACTAAGCATTCCTGCTGGAGGGCAACAGCCTCTCGGGCTCTCTCTCTGGTTAGATTCCTCTAACCGTTCATATTGCTGCTTGAACCCAGTTTGCCTTCGCGATTGCAGTCCCCCTTATCACCACCTTAAAGGCGTCCCATAAAGTTCTTGCTGACTCCACACTCCCAGTATTGTATTCAAAATAATCCTGCAACCATCTCTTAAATGTTCATGAAATGCGTCATCCCTCAGAGCCTCACTCATGGGACTCCACGCTGGCATACGTGCCCTCGGGGGGGGGGGGGGAGATTCGCCATGTTGCCACCAGCAGGGCATGATCTGACAACATCCGTGCTTTATATTCTGCCCTATCAAATTCTCCTAAGGTATCTTCTCCTGTAAAGATATAATCCAATCTTGTATGCTGGTCCAGGGTAGCAGTGTAATGCGAATATCCACAGGCTTGTGGGTGTAGACTCCGTCATATATCCCAGAGTTTAAATGCTTGCAACAATGTGCCCAGGGTCTTGGCTGCGTGTGCCGGATGCGTTAATTTGTCATTTGACCTGTCTAATGTAGGGTTGAGTGTGCAATTCAAATCCCCGCCCCATATCAATGTGTCGTACCTGTGGGAACCTATTGGTGATTATAACGTGCGGAAATAAGCCGCTGTCGCTTGGTTAGGTGCATATGTGTTAATAATACAAAATTCTCTGTTCCACTCGACCTCGCAACACCAACATCCTGCCCTCTGCATCTTGGAATGTCTCGAGCATCCTTGGAGGTACCAACGGTGCCACCCATATCACTACACCCCCAGCATAGGCAGAATATGACGAGCCTACTGTTATGCCGCTCCATTTTTTGGCAAGGGCATTCTGTTTCTCCTTTGTAAGGTGCGTTTCTTGTAACAACGCAATGTCCATTTTCTGACGCCTTAAGTATGTCATGACTCTATTGTGCTTAGTGTAACTCGTGAGGCCCCTGATGTTCCAGGATACCATTTTAAGTTCCCCATCACACATGCGTTCTGACGTGCACCCACTATTCAATGTTTAAGTTCAGCATATACAGTGCAGAGTCATAGGCTGCCCCCGTCTAACTACCCCAACTCCCCTTACCCTCCCCAACCCCAATGTTAGCCCAGCTCAAACCTTTGTGTACAGGCCTTCCCACTTCTTGCCTCTGCTCCAGGGTCAGTTCCTGGTGCATGGTGCAATAGGCGGATACGTAAACCGCTAGTATCCGATCAAATAAATGTGGACGCTCCTCTGTGGTGCGTTTTGAAATATGCACCACGCTGTGGGCTCCTGCATTTAACAACTCTTGTGTCTAGAGGTACATAACTGCCGACTTCTGCTGCCTTGTGGTCATCGTAACCCAACTGCGGGTGGCTACTCGCCGCCGCTCGGGCCAGCTTCTGCTCTGGTTGGCAGAGTTTGCGTGTCCTTACATTTGCATGCTTCTTCAAGGTTATCAAAAAAACAGCACGGCCCTTGTGAATCACTGTCAATCTCACCGGATGCAACCTATACTTCATGTTAGCCACTCGTAGTCTCCTCTTGATCGATAAGTAGTTCATCTGTTGCTTTTGCGCTTGTAGGTTATAGTCCGGGTGCGGTGTGCTAGTGGCAGACGCGCATTGGATCGTACCCTCCTTGCGGAAGTATTCCAGGATCTTTTCCCTGTCTCAGTAGTTCAGAATCCGGGCTATTATTGGCCTCGGCGGGGCTCCAGGCGGTGGTTTTCTCATCAGCGCTCTTTATACCATGAAGCCCTGGGTGAAGGCGCCCGGACCAATTTCTTGCTGTACGTATTCCGTCGGGTTTGCCCCCTCTTCTCCTTCCGGCAGCCCAATAATCCTTACGTTGTTGCAGTACACTGACTCCCACTGAGGTGTCTTTAAGGCCACTGGTATTCTCTGCCACCGACTTTTCCAGTGTATCTGTGCGTTCAGCAAGCGCCCTCACATCTTGTCTCAGCATGTTCACATCTATGCTGATAGTGTCTGTTTTAGCTTCAAGAGACTCTTTCAGAGACACTATGGCCACAAGGATCTGTTGGTCTCCTTCCGTAAGTGGCTTCTCCTTTTGAGATGTTGAGGTTGCTGGAGCAGGGCTATCCACTAGCTGCGCAGTTTTGGTACATTCCTCCAAAGCGAGCTGCTTCCCCTTGCTTTTTTGAGGTTCAGACACCATGGTCTGATGCTGTCCTGTTTCCCCGCACCAGTGATTGTGCTGCCCCGGCGTGTTGGTTGTGTCCCTTGTCGGTCTGTTATTATCAGGGGGTTTGCTGTACGCTGCCCTCAGTCTATACCCTTATGCAGCCAGAGAGGTGGTCAGTGTTCGCACTTCTTCATTGCGTAGCCGCCTTGATTTGTACACGGTAGCACCTCTCCATATGTCTTGTTGTATTGCTTATACAGACCTTTCCAGAGCCCTTGTGTCTAGCAACTTTGTTTTAATTCAGACCGAACTGTCAATGTTTGAGGTGATCTCCTGCCCCAGTTCTCAGTGAGCCCCAGTGTAGTCTCTTCCTTGCCTCCCATGGCAAATCTTGCAGTCCTCTGGTTTATACCTGCTGTACTGCCCTTGTTTCTCCTACCGGAACTGACCAACATGGAACAGCATCTGGCTGCAGATTTCGTTCAGGCGGCTCTGGCGGGACCACAGAGGAAACCCTCAGTGCGGAGTCCAGCACCTTTTTGTAGGCCGTGCCAGTTATCCTTGAATGGACCGAAATGGACACCATCATGCAAATATTGTTGTTATTCAGCCCGCACGCGCTGCGCTTATTCTTTTATTAGGCCGTGCAGGGCGGACCACACTGGGAGCTTTTGGTGCACTGACTTGCTCGTTAACTGGGCCACGCTCAGATTCCTAAGGCGGACTGCTGTGGAAACAGTCATATTATTGTGACTATTATGTGGGCTGTGCTCTTTATTCCACAGTGGAAGCAGTTACATGCTTATTGTTATGCAACGTACTTCACAGGTCGTACCGCAGTGGAAGCTGCTTGACAATTCAGGTTAATTTGGCTCCTTGTGACTCATGGAGCCTTCCGCTGCTGCTACGGCTTGTCGGACTTTGTTCGCTTCTTCACTGACGGTCACCCTGGGTTGCCCTCATCACGAGCCAACACCATAATCCTTCAGGATGTTGCTGTTTGTTTCCCAGCCAACTAGATGTCCCAGCGGTGCCCCTGCGTAGGAGTTGCACCTGCCACAGGCGATTGGTGTGGTCTAGTCTTCTGCTAGCCCAGTCATTCAATCGATGCCTTCTGCGGGGCTAAGTACCCGTGAAGCTCTGCCCCCTTGAAATGCGCTCCTGGAGTACCATCCAACGAAGCAAGCAGCATGCATGCAAGTCCTTTGTACGCCGTCGGCTACCGGCCAAGTCAGATCGGAGAAGTTATGTTACTTTGCATTTATATAGCGCCTTATTTACCATTGGTATGGTCTGAAGGTGCTGGTAGGTTGAACCCCCTTGGGAACCGAAGTTCAAGTCAGTAGAGAGAGTAGAGAGAGTCAAAGGTGCGTGTGTGCACCGGATATGTGTGCAGCTGATGTGGCATTTGTGTAATAGCTGCTTCTTAGCGGTAGGTGTGGTATTTGAGAGATCAAGAGTATGTGTTCGTTCTGGCAGGATTTATCCAGAACGATTGTGGCTGCGTTAGGCCTGAGAACGCCTAGCTGGGGGGGGTGTGTAACCAGCAGTGTTTAGAGTGATGGGGAGTAGGAGGCAGATGTTGGTATGAGAACCGCTATACCGAATGGTGTCATAGTATCTCTGTGTTCTAGTTGAATGGTGGTGTAAAGAAGAGAGTAAGCGTGGTGATGTGAAATGGTGGGTTACAAGCTCTTTCAAACGTTCCCTGCAGTCCAAACCGCTCCACACACTCCAGTCCGTTCCACGCACCCCAGTCCGCTCCACACACTTGAAATCGTTCCATGCATTAGAATCTGTTCCATGTACTCCCGTCCATTCCGTGTATTTCTAAGTTGTTTTATGCACTCCATCCACGTATTTCACCCGTACCATCCACATACTTCCCGTACCGTTCACATATTACACCAGTACCTTCTACATACTTCACCCGTTCCATCCACATACGTCGCCCCGTTCCATCCACATACGTCGTGCCCGTTCCATCCACATACGTCGCCCATTCCATCCATATAGTATACTTCACCCGTTCCGTCCGCTCTAGGCACTCGTCCACGTTATGCTCTCTCCCGCTCTACGCACTCACCCGCTCTACACACCCCTAAGCTCTCAGCACCCCTCCGATCTTACGCACTCGTCTGCTCCATACACTCGTCTGCTCTACCCAGATTCATTTGATTTTTCCCATTGCCCCAAAATCTACAGATGATTTAGGCAGCTTTTGATGGGATCTCTTCCATGCAGTGGGGGGCAGTTGGCCAGTGTAGCTCTGTAAAGGCACATTTTAACCAAGTTCAGGGCTCATAGGAACAGTGATCACATTCCAATTTTTATCATCTGCTTCCTCCTCTTACCCTCTCCGGTGGATGAGACCAAGGAGGAAAGATCCTTGATCAAGAGTCAGTGATCATGATATTGGGAATATGTGGCAACCAGAATGCAATTCCCTAGTGACGAAGTACCCAGCCTTACAACCATGCTTTAAGAATCTCTCGTAACAGAGTTGAATAATTGTAACACCTCCGAAGACTTCGACGCTTGGCTTGTGACTTTAGGTATCTCTGCAGAAAAATATAGCCTAGAAGGACAGACCTAAGGACTGTGCGCCTCAGGAATTCGAACAAGCTACCTCCGGAGAATTAAGACATTAAGGCCCTAGTGCTGGACAATCAGAATTTTGTTATCTGTAATGTCCCCAGACCAGCTAAGAATGAACCTAGGGAGACACTCCGCAACAAAGCCCTGGCCTGGCTACGTGCAAGAACGGGGCCAGGCGTAGTGCATTCCTCCGACCTGAAACTCCTGCGCAGAATTGACTTGGCCAACTGGTGTTCCCAAGGGAATAGTGATTGTATCTTGGTAGGATGTGGAGTTAGCACTTTGCCCATGTACTTGAAACCTTGTAAGTACCTGCCTATGGGGTATACAAATCTTGAGCTCATTGTCTGACTTTTGTACCAATGGGACCCTTTAATTTTTATGACTTTAGTATGCCGAGCTGGCGGCTCCAGCTTCCCAACCATGGCAGCGACATACTGCAAAACCCTCCCAGCCCAAATCAGATTGATCGAATCTCATGTAGCCTTCCGTAAGGCACTAAAAACCAGCCTCTTTGTATGACAGCCTTCCATTCTAACCTGTTTGGCGCTCCATGCCCTCTGTCGCCTTCATACCATGTACTGTACTGTAACTAATCAATTGTATCTAACTGGGGCCGCTCACCTGTAACCCTGAAGGAAGCCTACATTCATCTTCTTACAGCGCTTTCTTGCCCAAGGGTTGTAGTGTGCTATACAAATCCAAAATAAAATAAAAATAAATATAGAACTATTTGTAAATGTTTTTCCTTTTATATCTGTTTCCTGTGATGCTGCCTTCTTCCCTTCAATATTCGGTGCATTGTACTGCGACCCCCAGTGACTCGCTGAGGTACGCCGTGCTGCGATGGTCGAAGTACGCCAAGCCCTTTGTTATGCGGCATGCACCATCTTGATCCTCGTTTCACTCACTGGACCTCCGTCTCTCCGACCCTCGAGCTCAGCCAATCGTCCACTTCCAGACATCCAGCATGGTCAGCTGTCTGCTCGGCTTCCTTACTCATACTGGCATCCATTTATGTGCATGAACGCACCGTATTGCTGTTATTGCCCAGGATCATGCCGGATCAGCAGGAGCCTCCCTGAAGCGCTTCCTACTGCATGGCTCCTTAGCCACGCCCAAGGTCACACATGCTTGCTGTAAAATAAAACAAATCTGGTTTCCTATATGCTCCTGTTGATGTTGAACTGGGGGTCGCTTTGATTTCCTTACAAACGCATCGATATTCTGAAACCTGTTGCTTAATATGGACGTTGGTCTAACCCTACGTAAATTGGATTACAAGGGCACCTTATCTGTATTACATTGCTACTATTGCTGATAGTATTTCCTCTTGGTTTCCAATGGAAATTCTGAGTAAAATATTTAACTATGTTTAAAAATGCCACACATTTACCACATGTGTAATGGCCTTGCATTCATCAAACACTCCGCAGTTTTGTAAGAGTGTGGGTGCCTATTTTCATATATTTACACATTTCAGGTTTGTTCTTCCATTAAAACACATGTATAGGTGCATTATAAATGCCCAATCAATAAAGATTGAAGGCAAATGGTGTTATTTCTTTTTGATTCTGTCAATTCTTCTGTCATCTTAATGTTGTGATGCAAACTAGGCAACCTTCTTGCTTCTTATGTCTTTCCTAGACACATGGGCCTTGGTGTATTTATTGCTCTTTTGTGCCCGGCAAATCCCTCTCTTAGGCATTGAGACAGATCTAGTGCATGTCTCTCAATCATGGTATGAAGCGTTTCTCTGACTCTAGAGAAAATAACCATATGGTAAGGCCATCTTAACGCATTGTGGATAAAAACAAGTAAAATGTAATTACGTATTTGTACCTATTGTTTTACATTATAACTTTGGTGATTTTGTTCAAATTATGGCTAAAGTTATTTCGATTTACTATAGCTGTTGCAAATGTGGCACCCATACTTGTCCCTTGTATCTGTTGAAAACATTTCTCTGTACACAGAAAATCTGTTAATGCACCTCGCCCAATTTCATAATTAATCTCCTGTGTACCAAATGTGGAGTTGGGTGAGTGTTTGAGAACATTTCTGTCATGTGGACTACACCCCTTGTGGTTCATCTTTTATATTTGGCCCCCACTTCCATGGTGACTTGAATATTAATGTGGATGTGACCCTATCCATGTCACAGTGCATCCCGGGCGTATGGGGGATGCCGTCAAGGGGGCTGCTCTTGACCCTGTCTAAGTACTGTCTCACCCAGTTATTTTCGAGGGAGTGGGACTTTACTGGGATTCTCCATCCAATTTGGGCCAAGGGACTCGCACTCCATTGCCGTTTGCGAAGATGATCAAAAAGCTCCTTATCCGGCATTGCAAGCAAACACTTACCCGCTTGTGCTTCCACACGTGCATATGGTTCATCAAGACATGGGGTCTCAGTACAATTTTGGCAGTAGCCATGCCGCTATTGGCGGCATGGCTGCCACCAAAATCGGGTCCGGGTTCCCAGAATGGGGAATTACCGGGCCATTCAGAGTTCGGAGGGCCCGGTAATTCCTCCCTCCAGGAACCCGGGCCTGGACCTTCCCCATTCCCATTTCAGCCCCCATAGGGCTGAATGGGAATGGGGGAGGGAGCAAACAACGGGCCGATTATGAGCGGCCCGTTGTTTGCTCCCTCTTCCCCTCGCGGGACCCTGTAAGCACGCCTGGTTTGACCAGGTGTTACTTACCGGGTCCCGAGAGGGGAGCTTGTAATGAGGCAGAACGGGTTTAACGGGTCCGTCTCCTTTAGCGGGTCCCGTTAACCCGTTCCGCCTCACTTGTAATGAGGCCCATGGTGTCCAGAGGTCTTGACTCCTTGACAAAAACCCTCATCACAGCAAGGCAGTATGGCAACCTCAACAAGGGCGAAAGGGGGCGGGGCTACTAGGGGTGTGCGGAGGGCCGTGTACAAGAACGGCTGTGATTGGTCCACTGTACTACCTCCCCCTACAAAACCTGTAATCAATCCTAGCCTGATGAGAAACCGTTCTCTTCTCTGCCGGAGTTTCTTCGAGGCAAAAGACTGGGAGGAGATGTCTATCGTTGGCCCTAAGAAGACTAGCAAGCCTGGCCAGAGAAATCGCCCGTACTACAGATGGTGAAGCCAGGAGCGAAAACTGAAGCAAGTTTCCTAAGCGGACTATATTCTACTGCAGTATCTGTGTGCAATAAAGTTACTTTGTTTTTGTTCAGACAACACTGTCTGGCCTCGTCCTTTCACAAAGTGGTGGCAGATGTGGGATTCCAAGACGCAGTGATGGAGGGAGTCATAAAAACACCTGCTGAGGGTCAGCAGCTCCGGCAAGTACAAACTCATCAGGCACAGGCAGAACGCGAGGCCTTCCAGATCCAGGCCGCTACCCAGGAACAAAAACCAAGAGACTTTAAAACAAATTACTGATGGCACGGTAGCATCCCAGAGGACCCCAGTAGTCCCAACATCAGTGCTCCAGAAATACCTGTCCGGGGAAGACCCTTCACCAATTTCGAGAGGGTCGCCCGGAATGCCCAGTGGCCTGTATGTAGACTGCTGGGGACATTGCATAGCCCCACTCCTGACAAGGGCCATGCAGGGAGCTTAGCAGGCTGCCAACCCCTCAGGGGCACCACCTACGCCGAAATCAAAAGAACCATCCTGCAGCATCTCGGCATGGATGATGAGGCCTACCGGCTCCAGTTGAGAGACACAAAATTACGGCCCGGGGAAACCTCAAGACCCTGTACTACCGGATATAGGACTTTACAGATAAGTGGCTGAATCCTAGTGGCGGCACTATGGCTGAGATAATGGAGAAGGTGCAATTGGAACAATTAATTGAAGCTTTGCCTGGAGCCATGCAACATTGGGTTAGGCAACATCACTGGCTGTCCTTGGCCGAAGCCATTGACATGGCCTCATCCTACCAAAAAGCTGGCTCCGCCAAACCAGTGTAGCTCAGCTGCAGTGTATCCCAAGGCCACAGGACTCCAAGCCCCCTCTTAATGAAGCCAAAACCTAAAATAGTAGAAGGGAGAAATCTACGCTGGGCCAGTGCTCCCAAGCAACCCCAATGATTCGATTGTGGCGAATGGGGACACATTGCCCGCTTTTGTCCCTGAAAACCTGAACCTATGGAGGTTGGAGTGCTACAAACCCAGGAATATAGACGGCGAAGGGGGTCCTACCTGGTAGATGTATCGATTGATGGAAGACGGTCACAGGCTCCTTGACAGCGGCAGCCATCAAACCGCAATCCGGCTGGAAGTAAGTTGGGGGGGCGGGGGGGAAATGCTGTTTCACTAATCCTGATTAAATGCGTGCATGGGGACGTTAAGTCTTATCACTTTAAAGCAGTGAATGCAAAAGTAAACACCAGTTCCGATGCGCGAGTTGCCATAATGCCTTCGCTGATGTCTCCCATCCTATTGGGAATGGATCTTCCTTAGTTTAGCAAGTGTGTCAAGGACCTGGAGTGGTTGGGCAAAGCCCCTTTTTCCGATGTAGAACGGAGTTACCCCAAAATGAGAAAGCCTATAAAGAACCGACATATGGGTACTGAAAAACACAAGAGAAAATCTTGAAAATGTTCTACTAGCCGGGGATATATCTGGGCATAAGCCCGTATTGCTAAGAGTGCCCTACCTGACAAGACCAGCCCATACATACCTCGGGCTCCCATGCAAAGGATGCCTACAATTAAAGAACCCTTCCTTGCAGATCAGTATGAACATCGTAGGACCTCTAGAACCTACCAGCCATGGCTATCAATACCCCCTGGTAGTAGTCGACTATGCAACACGCTACCCAGAAGCCTTCCCTATACGGAGAACCAGCACAACCCATGTATGCAACTTCCTGGTTCTTTTCTTTGCCAGGGTTCGCACACCCAGTGAAATCGTCCCTGATCAGGGACAGGCGGTCATGAAATCAGTATGTGAACAACTGAGGATCAAACAGATCAGAACGTCAGTCTACCATCCCCTGACTGGTGGATTGGTAGAACGATATAATAAAACAGATCTTGAAGAAAGTCAGGTGCAAACTGGGATTGCATATTGCTCGACACACCCCAGTCGTCCACTGGATTTTCGCTGTTCGAGTTACTGTTTGGTTACAAACCCTGAACGCTCCTCAACATCGTCCGGGAAGAGTGGGAGAATCAGGAAGAACAACAGTTAACAGGCTACATTCTGGAGTTAAGGTGCCACCTGACCAAACTTCGATCGTTGGCCCACGATAACCTGAGTCGGGCACAACGAACCCAGGAAGAATACTGCAACTGGCGAAGCCATTTGCGGACCTTTCAGGTTGGTGATAAAGTGCTTGTTTTACTGCCTACCAGCCACAACAAAATTTTAGCCCAATGGGTGGGTCCCTATACTATCACCGCAGTGCTAGGGCCAGTCAACTATATGGTACGTCAACCGGAGAGCCGTGACGGGGAGAACTATCATATAAATCTACTCAAGGAGTCGAAGGAACCAGACCCTGTCCAGTCCATGTATTCCGAGCTGGGAATGGAAGAGGAGCTACCACAAAAAGTGCCGTCTGACCTACGAATCGTCCAGTGGGGATCTTCCCTGAACTCTAAGGAGCGAGAAGAAATCCTAGCAACTCTTACCCCTTTGCTCATGTCTTCTGTAACTTCCCCGGAAGAACCACGTTGGTGGAACATTCAATTGACACCCTTCCAGACCGCATCGTAAGGGTACGTCCTTAGAGAATCCCGGAAGCAAAGAGATGGAACCGAGAAGGAGGTAGGAGAGATGCTGCGTTTGGGCATCATTGATCCCTCGACAAGCCCGTGGTCCTCGCCAATAGTTCTGGTACCCAAACCTGACAGGTCAACCAGATTCTGTATGGACTTAAGACAGTTGAATGCAATATCATTTTACCAGGCATATCCAATGCCACGAATCGACTATCTACTGTAAAGACTGGGACCTGCAGTATACCCAAGTACCATTGATCTTACAAAGGGTAACTGGCAGATCCCGCTGTGTAAATAGGACAAGTACAAAACGGTATTCGCTACCTCATGGGTTGTATCAGTTCAGTCTTTCCCCATGGACTACACGGAGCTCCCGCCACATTTCCATCCCTAATGGATCGCAAACTAATGCCTCACTCAGCTTACAGCTCAGCTTACCTTGGCATTGTTGTTTTCAGTGGGAGCTGGATGGAATATCTGGAACGCCTCAAATGTATTGTCTCCGCTTTGGAGGCGACCGACCTATGCATTAATCTTAAAAAAAATAACGCCATGTGAGCTAGCCAGTCCCGCTATCTTGGTTACTTGGTTGGGGGCGGAGTGATCAGACCACAAATTGACAAGTGGAGGTTATCCTGAAGTTGCCTTTTCCAACCAACAAAAAGTAGTAGAGAGTTCATTGGTTTTGTAGGATATTAATGATGCTTTATTCCTTCCTTTTCAAGTTTGGCCGCACCCGTCACTGATGCCCTCAAGGCATCTCACTCGGGGGTGCTACTCACTGATGTGGCAGCACTTTAAGCCTTCCAGAAATTAAAAACCATCATATCTGCTCTTCCAGTGCTTTGTTGCCCAGACTTTCACAACAGTTCTTTCTACAGACTGATGTCTCTGGCACCGGTTTGGGTGCTGTGCTATCCGAGAACCGATGACGACCTGTACGCCATGGCCTTTGTGAGCCGAAAACTATTGCTGCTTGAATTGCCTTACTCAACGATCGAGAAGGAATGCCTTGTGATCAAGTGGGCTGTAGAGTCTCTGCTGTATTATCTCCTTGGGCGATCCGTCACTATTTTTACTGATCATGCTCCTGTGCAGTGGTGGGCAGTCCAGAAGGATTCCAACCAGCGTGTCTTATGATGGTTCCTCACTCTGCAGCCATTTACATTCGGAACGATTCACAAGCCTGCTGCTTTCCAGCTCGTTGCGGGCTACTAGTCTAGGAGTGTTGATCGGCCCAAACGGCTGGATCCTGTGTGGGGGCGGGAGGGGTTGTGACACTGTCCATGTCATCATGGGCGCACGGTGCAATCCAGGAGTATGGGGGGGATGTCGTCAAGAGGGCCACTCTTGAACCTGTTGAAGTACTGCCTCACCCAGGGATTTTTGAGGGAGTGGGACTTTACCGGGATTCTCCTTCCAATTCGTAGCAAGGGGACTCGCACTCCATTGCTGTTTTCGAAGAGGGCCAAAAGCTCCTTATCCAGCACTGCAGGCAAACACTTGCCTGCTTGTGCTTCCACATGCACATATGGTTCATCAAGACATGGCGTCCGGAGGTCTCGACTCCTCGCCAAAAACCCTCATTACAGCAAGGCAGTATGGCAACCCGTGAAAAGGGTGAAATGGTGCGGAGCTACGAAGGGTGTGCGGAGGGCCATGTACAAGAACGGCTGTGATTGGTCCGCTGTACCACCTCCCCCTACAAAACCCGTAGTCAGTCCTAGCATGATGAGAAACCACCCTCTTCTCTGCAGGAGGTTCTTCGAGGCGAAAAACTGGGAGGAGAAGTCTATCGTTGGGCCTATGAAGACTAGCAAGGCTGGCCAGAGGAATCACCCGTATTACAGATTGCGAAGCCAGGAGCGAGAACCGAGGAGAATTAAGCAAGTTTCCTAAGCGGACTATATTCCACTGCAGTATGTGTGTGCAATAAAGTTACTTTGATTTTGTGCAGACAATGATGTCTGGCTTCGTCCTTCCACAGTGGACAGTAGTCCACCTGTTTCACTACCACTACCATTGCTGTTGTATCCTGTACATATGAGTTACTTTGGGGTCTATTATTTTATGAAGATAATGTGTAGCTGTTGCAGCAGGATGTCCTGGGTGCTTCCAAACTTTCATGTAGCTTGGGCAAAATATATAAGGCATACTTCTTTGGACAGTGTTGATGGAGATAAGCTGGAGGTATAAGAGATGCCACTGGTTAGCTTAGACCTGGGAGCTTTGTGTTTTTCAGGGCGTGGCCAGAGTCATTGTTGATATTGAGGCTATGCTTGCAGAGGGGGGCTACCCACGCTTTACATCCAGGTTGTGAGGCTGGAATAGGACCATGCTCCCCATCTCATTATTGCATTTAACATTTCTATGGACTTTGATTGTTCAATGTTGAAAATTCTAGTAATGTTCTAAGCCACAAAATGTAATGTATTTTATAATTCAACTCTAACGATGATTCCAATGTAAACGTGTCTACAGTAATGGATGGTTGTCTATGGGTCTAACACTGTGCTTTTCATTTTAGATCTCGGTATTCTCCAGTTACTGGAACTACAGGCCTTACTGAGGCTTATATGCATTAATCAGAACGAGCGTCAAGTTCAACACGCCAACTCCTGTGTACTCTTGGCAGACTTTGCAGAAGCATTTCATGTTCAAAGATTGTGAAACGAGAATGTAGCTGTAGAATTGCCTATCTAGCCTGTGTTTGCCGGAGTGGTATCCTCGTTCCAGTGTAGGAGGTGGCATGTGCTCCAGTAGGTATCCCTGTTGTCGCACAGACTTCCAGGCTGAGACTCCGTGTATGGGCTAGCCAAATTGGGCCAATAACTGTGTTGTATTTAATTTATTTGGGATTTTGACCGTTGCATGAAGTTGAAGGGTCCAGTTAAAGGGAATGAGTTTTACATTAATATGTCAGTAACTTTTGAACTTTGCACATTCCATAAAGGAGCATGGTCAAGCTATAGGCAGATAAGCTAATGCCAGGTGCGTTTGGGTTTTAGGAATGGTCTTCCCTTATTCCTTTAATTCTTTCCATTTGTTCCTCCTGCAAACGGAAAGGGTATACGTTTGCTCAACTAGACTTCATAGATTACAAGATTGTACTTATCCATGGATATCTGAACAATTAAGTGTTCAGTCCCTCATTGGCAACAAAAAGGAAACCAACCTTTATTTCAAATGTGTTGCTGCCTTAGCTACAAATGGGACTGTCGCACCACAGTAACAAGAGGGGCTCGTTTTGGTGGGCAATGCCTCCTATAACAGTGCTTCTTTTCTGACCACATCCTGGAGTGCACAGTGTGATCTTTGGGTCATTTAGCATTCATATTTACATGAATGTTCCACTATTGTGTGTTCTTTTGAACACATTATATGCGTGTCCGTTTTTGGCTTTGTTTCTAATCATGCAGAAACACATCTTCCAAATCTCATCCAATGTCTGTCTTCCATTCAGTACCTTCAGAAAAGAGTGCAAATAATTTATGTAGTCTGTGAATTTGTCAGACAGTACGATCAATGTGTGTTTTTGTGAAATAAAGATCATTGAAACCAGTTGTGAGTTTTTGAAAATCCTTCTAAAATTAAATGGGAACATGGGTGGATTGGAAACTTTTTAAAAAATTTTTTTACTGTACCTACATTTTCTCTATAACTTGCTGTTGGGGCATAGTTGCATAGTCACCAGTCTATTTCCTAGGATTATAATCATTTATAATAAAGAAACCATCCCGGTCAGCAATGAATAGTTTTGCTCTCTCCGTCCACGATGAGCAAAGTTCACGTTGCTCAATCTTTCAACGAATTGAGCACTGATTGATGTTGCAAATGCAGAGGTTAGGGAATAGTTTGTGCGCTCCTTTCCTGTAGCAGCATTTGGCACTCTGACCAACAAGAGGAACAGAATCCAAGCTATGTTCTCGATTGGACACCCTAAACGGTAATGTGAATGTAAACTCGCCCAGTGCATTCATTCTCCTGGACATCGCCACTTTAGATGCCAGCAGTCAAAAGGTCATGCTTAAAAGATTAGAATACATTGGATTAAGAGGAACTGGGTTGCACTAGATCCCATCATTTCTCACTGACTGGGTCGAAATGAAACCCACGACTCCCTTCAGGCCATGCTTCTGTAAACTTGTGTGTGACATTCACAATGGGTTAACATCTACCTGACCTTGCTCCTGGAACATACTAATAATTCAGGCCTCACATGCTTCAAACCATCTACAAGTTCTGAAACAAATCTACATTTAGTTCAGTTTCAAGACTTGCCATGAACATGTGGACTCCTGTATAGCGACAGATAGTGAAACTGAAACCCAACCAAAACAGATTCTTATTTGCGTTTCCACCTCACTCATATCCACACCAATTCCCTGCCCTTAAGAAATGGGATCTTGCTCATTGCTTGTGACAATGGTCCAACTCGGAATCTTAATGGAGATCGGCCTCGCACTAGAGCAACATTGTAAATCCATTGTAATAAGCTACTTATTTACCTGACCTTCATGCACAGAACCAGTGTACTTGTCATGCTAGTACTTTTAGGATTCGACTACACTAACGGCCTTCATCTGCCCCTGTGGAATTACCTATTGAACAGGCTACGGAGTCCAACACACAGCCACTAGACTTGTTCTGAGACTGGATGGTGATGAACACCAAAACCCCAGCCCTCCATGCATGCCATTGGCGCTTGAACAATCGAGAATTCACTTCAAAACCCCTATGTACAGTCAATCAAACCTTCCATGGCAAGAGCCCAGAATCCACAAGGAAATTCATTCACTACAAACAATCGAGAAATCTTCAAACCACCAATGCAGCCCTAGCAATGGTGCAAGGCTTCAACCAGTAATGTCAGTGACTTTTTTTTTTTCTCCTTCCTTAAAGAAATTAGCTTCTCCAGCATTGGATCTTTCATGGATTCACATGCTTAGAATATTCCCCGTCGTCAGACTGGGAACCCTCGGTACACATATATATAGTCATTTCCAATAGGAAAAAACTTCTGCCCTATCCCCGTCTGCGTCCTCTACGGGGCCGCCCACGTACGCCCCGTTGGACGTGATGGTATATAAGCCCCGCCCCCGCGGGTCCCTTCAGATTTCAACCGTCTCCAAAGATAGTGGGATCTCCTCGTGTATTTTCTTCAAATACTTATCGAATTGTTTCTAACTCCTGCGAGTTTGTCTGTTTGGTCCACTTCTAACTCCTACGAGTTTTGTTTGTTGGGCTGGCAATAATGTCGGGTAAGCCTCTTTTCCGCCCGTGTGCCACGTGCGGTCTAAAGAAGGTTTATGAAGGGGATGGCCATCTTGACTGCATCTACTGCCTTCACCCCCACCACTCGGCAGACCAATGTGATATTTGCAAGGGGTTTTCCCAAAAAACCCTGAAGGACCGGAATCGGCGACTGGTCTCGTGGCTGAACGACGGCGCTGGAGCGTACCCTCAGTCGGAGGTAGGATCGGTGCGCAGTATCGCCTCAGCGAAAACATCAGAAGCCCCCCGACGCTCACATCCGTCGGAACCTCCGGCCAAAAAATCACGACCTACGGAGAAGGACGTGCCTCGAAGTCATTCCTCTAAGGCCTCATCGAAAGAATCGACGAAGAAATCATCTTCCTCTTCGTCGAAGAAAGATAAGGACAGGCCAAAATCCTCCTCGAGCGATCAGAAAAGATCAGCTACGAGTAGAGAGGCGGATAAACGCAGGGAGAGCTCCGCGAAGGCGGGACCGCCTAAGCCACCTGCAGGCCCTCCGTCGACGACGGCGACGATCCAAGTGCCCACTCCGTCACAGTCCCCCGCCTTTCAAACGGGCTCATCGTCGACGACGATTCCCTCGTCGACGGAGTTCCAGGCCTGGAGGCCAGAAGTGTTCGACATGGGGCTACCCGACACACTGCTGCAAGAACAGGCAGTTTCGATCGCCTCCAAAGAAGACGACGGCTTCAGAATAGTGAGCCCGGAAGACCTGGGGCTACGGCCCAGATTTCCTTCTGGTGCAACCTGCTCTCAAGTTTTCACCCAGCCTCCAAACGCCCAGGCTACTCTCTCCATGGAGGTACTTTCCTCCTTACACTCGCTCTTGAAGTCCCTGGACGAAAGGCTCCCACCTGTTCCGACGACTCCCCTCGTCGACGAGCCCGGACCTTCACACCGCCCGACTAGATCGGTCGTGGGCCCAACTGCTCCAACAGTCCAGGAAGAAGGTGAGCTCTCGGACTCCCTCTCTGAACAGGGGTCAGCTTCTGGTATCTCCCTCTCGCCGTCGAGAGACCCGTCATGGGTTTCGGATGTGGAGGTGGATCCTCCGAAAAGTCCCATTCACCCGTCTCCACCGGATGACATAGGGGCCTTCCATTCCATGATGGAAAAGGCCTGCAAGGAGTTCGGTTTGACCCAACAAGAAGAAAAGAAGGACTGCTTCCTCTTTGACCACATGGGCAAGAATAGGCGTTCCGTTTTTTCGATACCGATACTGGACCACGTATGGAAAGAGGGCGTCCAAACCATGCGGCATCCATTCTCGGAACCTGCGGTCAAGGGCCGCGTAGAGAAAAAATGTAAAGTTCCAGATTCGACGCCAAAATGCCTCTGCGCAACCCACGCCTGACTCGGTGGTATCGGCGGCGGCGACGAGAAAGGCAAAGGCCCAGCATAAATGCTCTACCCCTCCGGATTCCAAAGCTAGACGCCAAGACGCTTTCGGTAAGAAGATCCTGTCAGTGGGAGCGTCAACAGTGAAAGCAGCGAACTCCCTGGCAATCATGGCCAGGTATGACAGGGAGATGTGGCACAGACTGGCACCCATTATGGACCACCTCCCAGAAGAACACAGAAAATCAGCTATGTCCCTGGTTCGTGAAGGAGAAGAAGCCTCGAACCATGCTATCAATATAGCGGTGGACCTGGCAGATTCGGGGTTCAAACAAATTAACAACGGAGTGGTTCTACGACGCCAGGCCTGGCTCAAGTGCACCAACTTTAGACCCGAGGTGCAATATAAGGTCGTCGACATGCCTTTCGAAGGTGACCACCTGTTTGGCGAAAAGGTGGATGAGGCCTTGAAAGGAATGAAGGAGGACTCTGAGACGGCGCGCTCACTGGGCTCTCTCCAAAGCGGTAAGCCCTTTCGTTCCTTTCGCCCCTTTAGAGGAGCTACGGGAAACGCACGATTTGCGGGATCCAGGGATAGAGCATTCGGGAGGTCTTCATATCCGTCCCAAGGCTATAGGCGCGCCTCACAGTCCTCGACCCGACGCAGAAATTTCCAGGCCTCCAAGAGACGTCCCACTTACTCGTCGTCGACGGGAAAACAAAAAGATCAACAATGACGTTCTAGGAGGGAGAGTGTCAAGTTGCGTCGAGGAATGGGAGTCAATTACGACAGATCGGTGGGTTCTGGACACGGTGAGACTGGGACATTCCCTAAGATTCAAATCCAGACCTCCAAGACGTCCACCGATACGCCTGTCTCAACCACACCTAAGCGTCTTGCGTCGAGAGGTTGCGCTCATGCTAAAAAAAGGCGCCATCGAGTTAGTCCCTGCTTCGCAGAGAGGCTTAGGGGTTTACTCACGCTGCTTCGTAGTAAAGAAACCAAACGGGAAGTGGCGCCCCATCCTCGACCTACGGGACCTCAACAAAACCCTGCTGAGTCAAAAGTTCAAGATGCTTACTCTACAGGAAGTAATCAGATCGGTCCAAAAGAACGATTTCCTGGCGTCTCTGGACCTCCAAGATGCGTATTTTCACATTCCGGTGCGCACTCACCACAGGAGGTTCCTGAGGTTCCTAGTCGGCCAAACACACTACCAATTTACTGTGCTCCCTTTCGGCCTGAAGTCCTCCCCAAGAACCTTTACAAAGTGCCTAGCACCCGTAGCAGCCTGGCTGCGGAAGGAAGGGCATCACGTTTACCCGTACCTCGACGACTGGCTCGTGAGGGGATCCTCCCCAGCGTCGACCAACGACAGCCTATTGACCACCTTGCGACTGCTACAGCGTCTGGGATTTGCAGTGAACTACGAAAAGTCTTCACTAAAGCCCTCGAAGAGCTTGAAGTTCCTAGGTGCTCAATTCGACACCCACACGGGACTAGTGAAACCATCCCTGGAAAGGTTGTTGAAGATCAAACACCTGACAAGCCAACTTCGTTTACAGAGCAGGTTGTCAGTAAGAAAATATGCGGCTCTCCTCGGCTCCATGGCATTGTGCATCCACCTAGTCGCGAACTGCCGGTTGTTCATGAGACCTCTACAGGAGTTCCTATCAGACAGATGGAAGCAGGCCACAGGCCGCTGGTCGGACAAGATAATAGTCGACGACGAACGAGTTATCAAAGCCCTCCGATGGTGGAAAGTGGCGCGCAACCTGGACAGAGGGGTCCCCCTGCAGGAGCCGGAATTTCAGAACACCATCATTACAGACGCCTCTCTGTCGGGCTGGGGAGCACACATGTCACGTCACCAAACCCAAGGCAGGTGGTCGTCGACCGAATCTCGCCTACATATCAACGTCCTGGAGCTAAGGGCGGTGAGATGGGCCCTGAAATCTTTCCTCCCACACATCAAGGGGTCAAAAGTAAGAGTGCTCACGGACAATACGACAGCTATGTTCTACCTGATAAAACAGGGTGGCACCAGATCCAGGACCCTCTCGAAGGAAGCTCAAAAGATCTGGCATTGGGCTTTAAAACACCACATCTCCCTAGTGGCATACCACCTACCGGGAGCGAAGAACGTACAGGCGGATTCCCTGAGCAGGACTATGTCACAAATACACGAGTGGGAGCTGGACTCCACTCAACTCGGGGAAATCTTCGAAAGATGGGGGACCCCGTCGATCGATCTTTTCGCCACGGAAAGAAACCGAAAATGTGTTCAGTTCGCGAGCAGATGGCCCCAAACAGGCTCCCTGGGGGAAGCGTTCTCGTTTCCGTGGACAGGCAAGTTCCTCTACGCCTTCCCTCCATTTCCCCCTCATACGGAGGACGATCCAGGGGATCCACAGGTACAATTGCCGGGTCATCCTAGTGGCCCCGCGCTGGCCGAGGCAACCATGGTTCTCAGACCTCCTTCATCTGTCGCTGGATCAGCCGATACCATTCAGGAAAGTGCCAAACCTCCTGTCCAGGGACGAGGGGACCGTGTGGCACCACAATCCGGACAGCCTAAACTTAACTGCATGGCTCCTGACTTCTCGGAGTTCGGGAACCTAAAAGTCTCGACTGATTGCCGAAGGATTCTGCAGGCGGCCAGGGCCCCGTCCACTAACAAATCATATGTAAGCAAATGGAAAAGGTTCTGTATATGGTGTCAAACACAACAAAATATACAACCTTTGGAAGTAACTCCGGAGCAAATCCTCCCGTATCTTCTTCATCTTGCGGAGAGCGGACTGTCATCATCGTCAATCAAAGTACACCTGGCGGCTGTTTCGAGATTTACAAGAAGAAGACAGTCCCCTCCACTATTCAGTGACAGGCTAGTGAAGCATTTCATGAAGGGTCTGTTTAGAACCTTCCCTCCGGAAAAACGGTTCCCACCGTCGTGGAGTCTGAACACGGTTCTAGCTGCCTTAATGAAGCCTCCCTTTGAGCCAATGTCCTCTTCATCTCTACAATTTCTATCTTGGAAACTCGCGTTCCTAGTTGCCATCACTTCGGCTAGAAGAATGTCGGAACTACAGGCACTGGTCATAGACCCTCCATATCTGAGGTTCTTTAAGGACAAAGTTATTTTATCAACTAACCCTTCATTCATCCCAAAAGTACCGTCGGTCTATCATAAGCACTCGACCCTGGTACTCCCTACTTTCTTTGCATCTCCTTCGTCGACGGCGGAGAAGGCTCTTCACACTCTGGACGTCAAAAGGGCGCTAAAATTTTACCTGCAAAAAACGCAAGATATCAGAGCCACCAGACAGCTATTCGTCGCCTACGGCCCCTCGGCTAGGGGTAAGGCTATCTCCAAACAAGGTCTGGCTCGCTGGGTCTCCTCGGCGATTACCCTGTGTCATTCCAAGGCCGGGAGACCTCTACTACATCGTCCCAGAGCCCATTCCACGAGATCGACATCTTCCTCCGTGGCTCTATGGGCAGGAATTCCGCTGACGGACATCTGCCAGGCGGCGGCATGGTCTGTTCCGCACACGTTTACGCGCCACTACTGCCTGGAAAAGCAGCACGCGGATGAGGTACAAATGGGAAGGGCAGTGCTTCGCCACCTTTTTCAATGAGGTAAGCCAAAGTTTCAAGAATAATGCTGCCTATTATTTGGCCTCAGCTGTTTTTTCAGAGTGTATACATGAATGTACATAGTTTATTGACCTAAACATAAGTGGTCGGGTAGATATATGCGCAAGGGGTGCATACTGAGTCATATGACATAGCATTGTATGGCAGAAATCCGTTTCGTATCAGTATAATAAGTTGTTGCTTACATACATGGTGTAAACGGTAGTGTTTGGGGGTGTCTCTACGAATGTAAGTTACATTGCACTCTCACCTCCTTCTTGATGTTACTGCTTTACAATCTATTCTAAGCATGTGAATCAATGAAAGATCCAATGCTGGAGAAGGGAGTAGTTTCTTACCTGTAACTCCATTTCTCCAGCATTGGTATCTTTCATGGATTCACATGCGCCCTCCGGCCTCCCCGGACTGCAATGTGGAAGATTGGTATGTAAGCAAGTTTTCCCCCGTTATCTTGGAGGGGTCGAAATCTGAAGGGACCCGCGGGGGCGGGGCTTATATACCATCACGTCCAACGGGGCGTACGTGGGCGGCCCCGTAGAGGACGCAGACGGGGATAGGGCAGAAGTTTTTTCCTATTGGAAATGACTATATATATGTGTACCGAGGGTTCCCAGTCTGACGACGGGGAATATTCTAAGCATGTGAATCCATGAAAGATACCAATGCTGGAGAAATGGAGTTACAGGTAAGAAACTACTCCCTTATGGCTCTTTTTTGTGTAGCGTGCCATGCAGTAGATGGGATGCAGAGTAACTCTTTACACCAAATAATCAAACCAACTCAGGAAGATGGCATAGTTTGTTTACTGTTTTAAAATCAATTGTCTAAAAGAGGGAGTTGCAAAAGACATCAATGGATGTTGCACAAGCTCTCTCGACGCATTTCATAAAATAATACTACTTTATAGTCGAAACTCGTCATACGTCACGTCATACTACGTGACAAATAAGAATAACCTATGGGGGTTTGTGGTTGGCTCAAGGGGAACATCTAAATATACTTTCTGTAAGGGATCGGGTTGTGATTTGGTCTCTACAGTCAGGTGGACAACTCATGCCCACCTCTAGTGCAAGTCATCTTCAACAGTTATTAGAAACACGGTACACCATTGTCTCTCAAACTATAAGGCCCTTCGTTATATGGCCCTCTACATTTGGTTGGCATGCTTGTGCCATTTGGGAACTTTCGATTCACTAGCAGCACGTAAGCAGGTGTCGGGAGGTGGACCAGACAGTACCTCCCCGCCCAATTAACCCAATATCTCTCATCGGCCATTCCTTCTGCCATGAAGATTGTCTTTGAACTTGACCTTGCAAAGTATTCTCTTCTCTGGGGAATATAAGGGAGTATGGGCACATGCTTATCATAGTTAGGACTGCATGCCCAACTTCTATTTCCATCCTTGGCTCATGTGACTGGAGACCGCAATTCGGCCCATTTTGCAGCATTTAATTGTCTTGCATTAATGAACTTAGCACTCATGGTGTTCTTTCTTTGCACCTTAAAAAGGGATTATTCAGCTTCTCACGTTCACTTTTCAAGGATAGATAACCAGTCTTGGCTGCCTTTAGTCTTGACACCAGGCCGGACAGCAGTCCATTCACTACATGTAGCCAGCTTCTATGATCACTTAGTCTACTTGCGTTGCTGCATCTGTACAGTTATCAAACGGCTTGCATTTTCTGCGGTGCTCTTCACACATTCATTCTTCGTTTCGCATATACAAGTTTACTCGATCCTTTACTTCGTCATCAGTTTCTATAAGGTCCATACATTCTTTGTCAGCCAGTCTTCTCAGTGTCTCACGCTCCCTTCTTGTGATGTCATCAACTTCTCGTTCTTTCATTCTTGTATTCCTTCGGGGGATCTCCTCCAAGAGAAGGTTTTCTTAGTGGATACCTTTTCTTGAAGATTCAATGCGGAATAGTCACAACTGCTGCTGTCAAACATGGCACAATTTCAGGCTTGCAACATACAGCTAGTAGGTGGGCGGGACTTCCTGCAGGGGCAGTTGGCTCCTCCTCTACAGAAACGTCTAGTATTATATGGCCCGATATCTGTACAAAACGACCTGTCCTTCACAAAATTCTTAAAAATCTGGCTATTCAACTGACACCAACTTGGAAACAGCACAAAATTCCCATCCAACAGACCCATGGTCATTGGCATCCCTCAGTCAATATCTCACTATAAATTTACAGAAATTCCACAAATCTACAAACAAGCACTCAATTGTTTTGGTCTATGCATGACCTTTAAATGTAATTGTGCCACAATTGTTGAACATTTAATAGGCCTGCACAAAACGTGCCAGCCAAGATGTACAGGAGTTTGGACTCCTTCAGTTTGGTCACCTCTCGCCCTTTAAATTAAATCAGAACTGCAAGATCCTTTGTTAACCCGCTATAACAAAATATTCAAAAAACACCAGACTAACAATCTGGAACTGAAATGTTACCCCTCATTTAGCCTCCCCATCACCCCTTTCTACTCTAAGTGACTCACATACTCCTCTCTCCCCACCTGATGCTATTCACACAACCGTTGAACATGGTAGAAACTGCCTACAAGCGCACCACAATGAGCAACTCCACTGCTCACTTGTGTATTCCTACCCCACCATCACACTAAACTTAGTCTTTGGGTCGTTGCAGCGATGACTCCCAACTTTTTTTGCTCTCCCCTTTTGGATGATACACACACATGCTTCTCTCTACCACTACCCACATTCAAGTACCCACAGTCAAGTAGCGGACTGAGATCTATATTGGCTCCCATGAAAACATGTTTGAACAGAGATTTATTGGGAATCTGTTAAAGATTGGGCCAAAAATAATAATCTGTAAGGCTTTGAGTTTAACTGTAGTTGTTGGGATGGGAATTCTCCTGGATGTGGGCAGTGCTTCAGGTAAACATAAAAGGTGTTTCTCGGGGGAAGTTAGTCCAAGCAAAAAATGCACCCAGTTCTCAGTAACTCCTGTGCAGGTGTCTCTCGGTAGGCTAACATAAAACAAGAAAACTTAGTCTTTGGGATTCCCACACCCTTCTTTCTTCCTTTCATGCTCGCCCACTGTGCAAGGCTCTTGCCTCAGGGGCAGGCCTATCAATCTTCCCGTCCGATCAATTGTACCGTAGACCCGAGAATAGATAGAAGTCTCCACCCCACATAACTGCCATATCCATGTATGGGCTAATCTTAACATACAGGTTCTTGAAGGTCACAGTATCATGATTTGGGGCCTACACATTTATAATATTCACCTTTTATTTTCCATCAATCCCTTAATCAGTACCATCCCCATCTATGGTGGGGTGGATTGCAGTAACTTAAACGGGGCGTGTGGTGCTATCCATGTGAAAACCCCTCTGGCATATGCTGAGTATGTTGCTCCTAGGGTTGTTCCTTTTCCATTTCCTCATTAATACCCCCAACCGTTCCTTAGCCAGGTGAGTTTCCTGCAGCAATGCAATGTCCACCTTCAACCTTTTCAAGTACATCATCACTTTGTTATGCTTGATATAAGGTCCACTTGTGGATTGCCTCTTAAATCGCGCTGGCTCCCCGTAACTCTCAGTAACCTCGAGTCACTTTCACTCGTGGCTCCTTCCTTTTGTTTGCGCCGGCCATCTTGATACAAATCCTCGTACTAGATACAAACTTGTCGGTTATTCTTTGCCTTAATGTACTGAATGCTTCGTTTCGATTCCGCTCACATGCGCCCAGCACCTTCATGAATGCATGCTTTTGTTTTTGTGTTACATAGGTGTGGTGTAACCCCTTCTCCTTGGCACTGTCCTTATACCGCTTTGCTGATGTGAAGTCACCCTCCCTCCTAGCAATATTCGACTCCTCCACTCTTCTTTCTTTCACCTCCCCCCCATGTTTCTCTCGGTCCTCCCGACCCCCCACTTCTTTCTCCTCCTCCTTTACCTTCTGGATGTTACTCCTCTATGCCACCTTTCAACCACTCTTTATATTTATTTTGTTTTTAAACTTGTTTTATTGGTTTTTGCATAGCAACAATACCACACCCATTGTCCCTGGCTGCACCAAAGCATCACATGAATTTACTATTTCCCTCATTAAGCCTGTTGACGAATTATTCACCAGTTATACAAGTTATAATGCTGTGTGGAAGGCTGTATATCACAGGATAACTCTGGGTGGCCCAAACAAGTCCCTTTCCCATGATAGAATGACAGGTCCACCAGGCTTATCGAGACCTCTCACTATACTATACTCTTTCAACCACTCTTCTACCAACTCCTTATCCTTTTCTTAGATAGTCTTCTCTTTTCTTGTTAACCTCTCCTGGTCCGATACCTTTCCCATGCCCTCCTGGGTCCCCTGTTTCCTGGTCCCCTCCCCTCCCCCCTCCCAGCCTTCCTTGGTCCCCCTCTGTTCCCATCCTTCTGCAGTCCCTCTCTTCCCCCAGCCCTCCTCAGTCCCTCCCTTGCAAGCCCACCTGGGTCATTGTCCTCCGAGTCCTTCAGGTCCCTTCCCCACCTCCAGGGTGTATTGCTGCCTCCTGTCAACTTCTTACCCCAGCCCTCTGCGATGATCCTCCACCATCCAGTCTTCTGTTCTTGCTGCAGCTCTTTCTGTTCACCTCTCAAGCCGTCTCAGAATGAGCTTTCCTCTCAACTCTCAGTACCTTCTGCCACAGGCCCAGTGCCTCTGCTGTAAGGGAACTCGAGTGTGTTTTCTTTGGTAGCCGGGATGGGGATTGGCAGGTGGGCCCTATCTTGGACATAGCTTACAGCCCTGGTATGAGATGTGGAGTTGGCATGTTCTTCCCCTTGTCTGGTCCTCTCAGCCTTCCACACCATGGCCCACTCATCTAGTGGGCTCCCTTAGCCTAACCTGTCTTTGCTAGGAGTATAGAGGCCTTTGGTTATCACTGATGGATTACTTGCATTCTGTCACCTAGTCCTGCTTGTCCCCATGAATGTTTAGCTCTGATTTCCCTACCTGCAAATGTGGAGTCAAATGTAGAATTGTGGCCTGCTTCCGAGGATTGATTTAACTAGCTGTTTTTCCTTTAAATGCCAGGAGCATCTGAGATGGCAATGTAAATAGCCCCTGCCTCCTGCACGTGGCATGGTGGTGGTAGCTGGGTGACCCCCACCCCCTCCCACAATAACTAAGGCCAGCAGCACCTGGCTTGTGGAGTGTCACTGCTGTTAAGATGGATTTCTGAACTCTGACCTGGTGGGTGGAGGTTCAGAAGACCAGCCTACTTTCTTGGAACAGGGTAACCTTCTGGACAAGCCAGACTAATCAAGTTAGCATTGGCGGTGGTCAGGACTAGGTCTCTGGAGGGGTGACTGTGATCGAAAGCCTACAATGAGCACACCCAGTAAACAAAGAAAAGGTTGTTTTGCTCACACACTGCACACACAAACCAGGTTTGAAACAGTTGCTTTTGTTTTGAATTTAATCAACAAAGTTGCAACCTGACAAGTGTTTCGAGCACCAAGCTCTTCCACTGAGGCTGCATAATGTTAAATATAATTCAAAGGTAACAAATGATACAATTGATTAGAACAATTATCAAATTAGGAACCCAAAGAAAACGGGCAATTGCGGTGATACGGTCAGACCAAAAAAAATCAAATATAAGCACAGGTTGTCACCAAACATTGAACATATACATTACATGTTTGCAAGTGAGACAATTCTGAGAAAGTATATAATGTAGTGCACACCAATTCATAAAAAAGGAGAGGAAAAAATGGGGTGGAGAAGAAAAATGTATTTGACAAAAGCTATATTAACAAATAATACCAATGGTGACCATACAATCAATGCATGTGTTGGAGAATTGCCATGAGGTTGTACCTTAATCTTGGCTTCTCTTTGAGTACTGAGAGATAAAAGTTAACAAAACAGCTAATTAAGTGAGGCAGTAACCAGTATTGGTAAAAGTAAAGTGCCGGTGGCATGTTCAGAAATGTATTTGATGTGTATCAAAGGTTCACGGCATGATTAAAGAATTATGCCCATTAGTTGGTATGACTAAGGTTAGGGATTGACATTTATCACAGGCTCCACTGAAATAAAAGTAAAGCAAGTTCGCCAGTTGAGTTGCGAACTACTAATAAGGACAACACAATTGGATTGTACAAATAAGATGTAACAAAGTGTGTAATAAAATGTGAATTGGCAATTAGCACGTACCAGTTAATTTGCAGTTCCAAGGACGACTTTGTTTTGGAAATTGACTGTGCTGGTTAACGAAGGAGTTGAAGGCAATTATTCAAGCCGGACAGAAAGAGGAAAAAAGGAGACAAAGCAGATTAATTAGCGTTTCCAGCCAGGGGCCGTCTAGACGCACAGCTGATCTGGCGGAGTCCCTCAGAGTCGATAAGGGGTCAACTCAAAGTTACGTTACTCACCAGCGTGTACGCTGCGAAATGACTAGCAGGAGCCAGGCGTCCGCGGCTCATGCCATGTATTAGAACTAACTAGATGCGTGGCTCCGTAACAAGATGAACGGCAAAAAGTCTCATATGTGCCGCCATCTTGGTCGTATAGTTAACCGTTCGAATGAATGGAAAAGTAAGTGTATCTGTGATAGGTGCATGGTCAATTATACGTGACGCGAGGAAAGGAAGCAAATTAATCCGTCTAAAGCAAGATATTGAGGCAAACACATTAAATATGAAAATTGTACAAATTAATTGCTGTCATGGCTTGGACAGGGGTAGGTAAGGGAAACGAGGGTTGCGAAATCCCTGTAGTTGAACCAAGCAAGCTTAGTCACAGCCCATTGGTAAAGGCAGTGGACATCTAGGTGCATCCATTCATAATTTAAAGTGCGTAATTGTATACATTTATTGTCGAAGCACTAATAACAATAAACATGAGGTGCAGGAAAATGCTGTGGACAAAAATACCTGTGCATGCTAACGGGTAATGCTTGGTCATCCCCATTCTGCATACAAGTACAAAATGCGTATGGTGAAAAACAAATGGACTGGCTGGATGGCCACCACTGGGCAAAGGACCAGGTTAAACAGTTGTGGTGATGTACATGTGGATACATGACAGTTCAACAGCAGAAATGCGAACACTAGTCAGTGCATATTAATACACAACCATTAATAAATATTTAATCACAGGAAGACAGATAGTTCATGGTCCGTATTGAGTCCATTTTCAACAGTCCGATATTGGCAGATAAGGCGGGCTTCCAGTTGCCTAAGTTTAAGCACCAAATTCCCTCCATGTTGTGGTAAGGAAACTTTTACCATTCCTGCAAATTTGATCAGTGATTTGTTGTCCATTTGATGGACTTGTTGCCAGTGTATGGCCAGAGGGTTTTTATAGTCAGATTGGGCAATGGATGATAAATGTTCCTTTATCCTGATTTTTAGAGGACGGATGGTACTACCAATGTAATGCAGGCCACAAATACATATGATAGAATACTTAGAGTTACAATTGATGGAAGAATGTATCTTATGCGTGCCCAATTTCCCAAAATCTTTAATGAAAGTTTCATATGCATAGGCACACATTGAACAGCCTCCACATTTACGAAAACCTTGGTGTAGAGGCTGGTGCCGCCAGGTTTGTTTGTGTAATGGGATTGACATAAAAGAGGGCAAGCGTATATTCTTAAGGTTGCCTGCCGTAGTATGAATAAAGCTGGGTGCAGAATCCACCCATGAAGTGATATCTCGGTCTAGTTGAATATGCCAGTGTCTTTTGATTAGGTTGTAAAAAACAGAACTATCTGCATTAAATCTGGTAATAAATGTCGGGTTCTGACAGTGTACAGTGTCGATCGGAGCTTTTGGCGTGAGTAGGTCCCTTCTCTTCATACCTCTAACCTCCTGTTCGGCTTTGTCTAATAATTTTTGTTCATAGCCTCTTGCTAAAAAAATCTTTGTCGGATCACAGAACATTCCAGATTAAAGTCATCATTTTTCGAACAGTTTCGTCTCGCATGGTCAAATTCCACTTTCGGTATGTTTGAAGTCGCAGATTTCGTATGACAACTTGTCGCATGTAAGACTGCGTTCACAGATGTTGACTTGCGAAAAGTTTTGGTAACAAACTGATTGTTAGAGATGCTGATTGATAAATCTAGAAAGTTGATGGCACTAAAACTGAAGGAGTATGTAAATTGAATGCCCCAGTTCATATTTAGGTAACATTCAAAATCATTCAAACACTCTATGGACCATGCCTTGTATCTATTGTATCAGATGTATTTGTGGCGTGCATTACATTGGTAGTACCATCCGTCCTCTAAAAATCAGGATAAGGGAACATTTATCATCCATTGCCCAACCTGACTCTAAATACTCTGGCCATACACTGGCAACAAGTCCATCAAATGGACAACCAATCACTGATCAAATTTGCAGGAATGGTGAAAGTTTCCTTACCACAACGTGGAGGAAATTTGGTGCTTAAACTTAGGCAACTGGAAGTCCGCCTTATCTGCCAATATCGGACTGTTGAAAATGGCCTCAATACGGACAATGAACTATCTGTCTTCCTGTGATTAAATATTAATTAATGATTGTGTATTAATATGCACTGACTAGTGTTCACATTTCTGCTGTTGAACTGTTGTGTATCTACATGCACATCATCACAACTGTTTAACCTTGTCCTTTGCCCAGTGGTGGCCATGCAGCCAGCCATTTGTTTTTCACCATACGTATTTTGTACTTGTATGCAGAATGGGGATGACCAAGCATGACCTGTTAGCAAGCACAGGTATTTTTGTCCACAGCATTTTCCTGCACCTCGTGTTTATTGTTATTAGTGCTTTGACAATAAACTTATACAATTACGCACTTTAAATTATGAATGGATCCACCTAGATGTCCACTGCCTTTACCAATGGGCTGTGACTAAGCTTGCTTGGTTCAACTACCAAGCAACCTTAGTCTCTAAGAGATTTCGCAACCCTCGTTTCTCTTACCTACCCCTGTCCAAGCCATGACAGCAATTAATTTGTACAATTAATTTGTACAATTTTCATATATAATGTGTTTGCCTCAATATCTTGCTTTAGACTGATTCATTCGCTTCTTTCCTCGCGTCACGTATAATTGACCATGCACCTAACACAGATACACTTAGTTAACCGTTAGATTGAATGGAAAACTATATGACCAAGATGGCAGCACGTATCAGACTTTTTGCCGTTCATCTTGTTACGGCATCTTGATAGTTCTAATATACGGCATGAGCCACAGGGGCCTGGCTCCTGCTCGTCATTTCGCAGCGTACACACTGGTGAGTAATGTAACTTTGAGTTGACCCCTTATCGACTCGGAGGGTATGCGCCAGATCAGCTGTGCGTCTAGACAGCCCCTGGCTGGAAAAGCTAATTAGTCTGCTTTGTCTCCTTTTTTCCTGCTTCTGTCTGGCTTGAATAATTGCCTTCAACTCCTTGGTTAACCAGCACAATCAATACTTTCCAAAACAAAGTCGTCCTTGCAACTGCAAATTAACTGGTACGTGCTAATTGCCAATTCACTTTTTATTACACACTTTCTAGTATATCTTTTTTCTACAATCTAATTGCGTTGTCCTTGTTAGTAGTTCGCAACTCAACTGGCCAACTTGCTTTACTTTTATTTTAGTGGAGCCCATGATAAATGTCAATCCCTAACCTTAGTCATACCAACTAATGGGTAAGTGAGCATAATTCTTTAATCATGCCGTGAACCTTTGATACACGTCAAATACATTTCTGAACATGCCACCGGCACTTTACTTTTACCAATACTGGTTACTGCCTTACTTAATTAGCTGTTTTGTTAACTTTTATCTCAGTACTCAACAAAGAGAAGCCAAGATTAAGGTACAACCTCATGGCAATTCTCCAACACATTCATTGATTGTATGGTCACCATTGGTATTATTTGTTAATATAGCTGTTGTCAAATAATTTTTTTTTCTCCACCCCATTTTTTCTTCTTTTTTATGAATTGGTGTGCACTACATTATATACTTTCTCCGAATTGTCTCACTTGCAAATATGTAATGTATATGTTCAATGTTTGGTGACAACCTGTGCTTATATTTGATTTTTTTTGGTCTGAACGTATCACCGCAATTGCCAGTTTTCTTTGAGTTTGGGTTCCTAATTTGATAATTGTTCTAATCAATTGTATCATTTGTTACCTTTTGAATTATATTTAACATTATGCAGCCTCAGTGGAAGAGCTTGGTGCTCGAAACACGTGTCAGGCTGCAACTTTGCTGATTAAATTCAAAACAAAAGCAACTGTTTCAAACCTTGTTTGTGTGCGCAGTGTGTGAGCAAAACAACCTTTTCTATGCTCAACTCATCTAGTGGGTAATCTGGCAGGTTCCCACTACTGCTCCCACCCGCAGCCCATCCAAACCACCCAACTTCATAGTCCTTGCGCTGAACCTCGCGGGTCCTTTTTCTGCCAGAACTCTCACACCCAGTAAACAACACTACAAATTACTCTGTCAGGTGTATATATCAAAAATACATATACATTTATTAAAGGCCTTTTAAATCAAACACAATGCAAATATCTGCATCAATAACTAAACCAACACAGCACTACTATTAATCATATATACAGTTACTGATGGCCTAAGGAACACAGCACATTAAGGGTCCACAACCTATGATGAAATGGTGCATACAGTCCAATGGTTTAGGCAGTCCTTCACTTATCAAACCCTAACTAAGAGGCAGTCCAATCCCATCCCTAAGATGAGAGTAGCCTTGTGCTCGAAAGTACTTTTGGTGCTGATGCACGCGATCGTGCAGTCGAGCCAAAACGGGGTCTCTTTCAGGGGCTGTAGCAGCTCAGGAAGGCGGGTGAGGCAGTGAAGAATAAGTTCCCACTATTCGAGGAGGGTCTCCCCAAGAGGACAGAACAGGATCCAAGAGTTGTGAATAGCTTGGTGGCACAGGCTATAAAGGAGAGTGGCCCTCGGGGGACTTTCGTGTGTACAAATTGATGTATGCGCCAGGAGACACCTTTTAAGGGTTGCAAGTACTCACTGACCCTCGGTGCACTCCAGACCACACTTTTGCAGTCGAGTCCACTTTGGTTGTAGGTTCGAATCCTGGAATAGTGCAGCTCTGCGGCTTTCAAGGGCTGCGTTCCAGGATGAGATTCTGTGGCGGGATAGTGGCGATTTCTCTGCTCCTGAAGAAGGGATCGGGTCCATTCCACTGCAGCAGGTCTGAGGGCACAAGGGGGCACAGCAGCAAGGCACCCACAAAGTTCTTCACCCCAGCTGGGCGACAAGCAACCACGTATGCTCTGGTTCAGGTGTACTCTCCTAATTCCAGACCTAGGAATGCTAGGTGTACGGAACTCGGCGGGAGAGTGCCTTATACCCAGATCTTACAGTCTCCAAATGCTCAAGTGTCAACTCGAGACGGCAGCGATTCCAGGACAAAGGTCCCGTGCAAGATGGTCATTTCACTGGTTGGCTCAGGAACACTTCTGAGAAGGCTTGCTTACAGGTTAAGGTGAAGGTGCTGAGAATAGTTAATCGCACTATTCCAAAGGGTTGAAGCGTCTTTGCAGACCTAAGTTCGATCAGAAACATGGGGTCCAACGGGACGACAACGGAGGTTCCTCGACTCTGCTTCTTGATTTCAGGGTACTAGGCTCCTTGCCTAAGTTCGGTGTGAACTCAAGAGATCGACCTGGCATGGGTTATAGGGGCTTTCTCTTTTTCAGAATCTCCTTCACACCAAAACGAAGAGGACCCAATGAGAGACATGCTCACATACAGCCATCCCAGAGGTGGACCAATCACAGACCACGGTAGTCCCAGTCATTCACTGCACACCAGACATCCTGGCACCCTGGATATGCAGTCCAGCCCACATCCTGGAGGCACACACAAGGCATGCAGAAGCCCGCAAAAGCTTAATTTTGCATGGGGAGTCTGCATGACCAAATCAGGATTTTCCCCTGTCTGCTCGACCTGGCGAAGGCAAAGGGACAAGATGGCCAAAGGACATAACAAAGGACCTCGTGGCATGGCCCTTTTGGGGCCAGGCCACTGTCCTGGGCCAAACGCTGTATGGACCACACGAAAGGCTAAAAATATCTGAAAAATAACAGCTACCGCCAGCTCTGTCCAAGGCACATTTGTACATCGACTGAAAAAATCCTTTGAGGTTGTCTAGGGCCTTAAAAATGAAAGGAAGACCCCAGCCCACTGTACTGTAAGGTACTTTGTGCACTATTAAAATGTTGCTAAGAACTAGCAACAAAGTGAAAGACTAAGGGTAACAAAGTCTCCCAGTACTGACTGTCGTTAAGGGTATCTCAGTTTCCCCATAACAAAGTAAGCATAAACCCAGCGGAGTACAGCAGAAGGCTGGGCTCCACTGGCAAAACTCAGGCTAGGATGGTCAGACAACAGGAAAACGTTGGGGGTTCACAACTGGAGGGGAAAAATACACACAAATGGAAATCTTTCCGAACAACTGCCACATGAGCGACCTCACCATTCACCCACAAGGTTAGGCTGTGGACTTTGGCACCTCACCTAGAATTACACCGACATACAAGCTTAAACTCCATAGCATATACATCTGCCTTTCCCTCCATCCCATTAACTAACGTCCTTTTCGATCCTTTTTTTTTATTGTTGAAAATTTGAAGTGACATTGGTCCTATGGAACTTTCTTTTCACTGGATATTTACCCCAGTTCCCATTTGGGGTGATTCTATATTTGTGGTACTTTTGCATTTGTCAGTTAAGCCCAGTACTTTAGCAAGTCACTTAGGAGTTTAGAGTTACCAAAAGTTCTCCCATAGAAAACCGTGCAGGCAAATCCCACTGGCCTGCTTAGTTGATAGGGAAAAGTAAGGCAAGTTTTCGTTTTACCCCATAGGTGCTGCAGAAGGGGCAACCAGCCAGAGTGGAACGCAGAAGAGACCCCCCCCCCACCCCCAAGAGAAATTCCAGTTGCGAATTTGGGAACCAACAGGCCAGGAAGAGCTGGTCAAAGAGGGAGAACAAAGCCCATTAGAAACATCATTCTTATGTATTATTGTTATAGTATTTATTAAAAGCGGACCTAGCTTCGGAAAGCAACATAGCGCTTTATAGAGGTATACAAGAATAAAGATGCACAACAGAGCACTTTACAGTGGAGAACATTATATACAGCAGGGGTAGTATACATAGGAGGGGTACAGCTTCACAGGGTGGTGGAAGGAGAGGGGTGGATGGTGTCTAGCGAGTCAAGTGGTTTGTGACGCGATCTGATGGCCTAGCTGTTGAGACTCCTTGAAGGGGTGGGTCTGCAGTTCCATAGGCTTGGGGCATAGGCAGAGAAGGCTTGTTTTCTGATCCTTTACTTTTTGCAGCAGCAGATTTCAGATCTGCACGTGTCCTGGCTTCTGGTGGTGCTGGAGATGCTGAGTTTTTCTGCGAGGTAGCTGGGTGACTTTAGGGCGACTACCTTTTAGATGATGCAGCAAGACTTGAAGGAGATTGAGTGCAGTGGGAGCCAGTGAAGGTCGATGAGGGCTGGGGTGATGTGGTTGTATCTGCGTAGATTCTTGATGAGGCGTGCATGTAGGACACTTCTCAGGGGCACAAGGGAGGCTTATGGGAGGCCTTCGCGGAGGGCATTGCCCCAATCCAGGTGGTAAAGGACCAGTGCTTAAGCAGTGGATCTAAAGCTGTCTGAAGGTAGGAACGGCTTGACGTTCCGCAGGGGGGAGAGCTGATACAAAGCTGTCTGAGTTTTCTTAATCATGTGTGTCTTGAATGAGAGATGTTTGTCAATGTGGAACCTGAGGGACTTCGCGCAGGAGATGAGCTGACTTGTGAAGCCCTCAACGTTCACGATTGATTGCCATGCCTGTATGTCTGGGTGTTCGGTGTTGTTGGTGAGTAGTAGAAATGTGGCCTTTGAGCAGTTGAGCTTCAAGTATGCACTGGACATCCAAGTCTGGATCAGCGAGACAGGCTTCGAGCCTGTGGATGTCCTTAATGGAGTCAATCTTGAGGTATAGCTGTGTGTCATTCGCTTATTGGTGGATGTGGATGTGGAGGTGGTGTGTGGCTTGGAGGGCACCTAGCGGCTCCATGTATAGATTGAATCCTAATCCGCAGGGTTCCATCCCCCCCCCCCCTAGTGATCTTCAATGATAGAAGTGACCTGAAAGCCCCACTTCTCTGACCTAGGCAACCCCTGTAGATACAACTAACTACAGGGCCACAATCCAAGGCCCCAGGGTCAAGAACTCATGGTTTTTATTGTAAAGAATTCAGCACAGGTACGGCGAGTGCGTTTTGGGTGTCCAGTCTAGGTCTGGCTAGCAGAATCCGATTTTTCTTTTTTTATAAGTTGATTTCACATAGATTAGGCGGGGGATTGCCCTCCCCTTCCCCCCTCAAATTCCTACCTACATTTATTATTACCCTAACCCACAAAACCACATATATGTGCAGTGAAATTCGATGGAAAAAAATTAGATCAAAATCGAATTTGTCAAAAAAGGCTGTCCAGTAAACTACCTATACCGGGCCGTTAATGCTTCCCAGGGAGGCAGCAGTGCAGATCAGGAAGATATTCCATGAAGGAACAGCCAGTCCACCCATTTAGGCGGATGGTGGGATGCAAAGGAAGAGCCTTGGAAGGGATTCCACTAGCAGGGTGCAAGGCCAAAGGCACCAGGGTTCAGCCAGTATGACAACACGAGGATCCTCAGCAGCAGTCTTCCAGGAATTCCGGTATAGTTCGGAGTAATGTACAGGTTCTCCCGCTGAGAATACATTCACGTACAGGGACTGGCCTAAGTAAGTCCACCTTTCGTATTCAGACGAGCACACCCTACTAGATGTAGATTGGGAAGTGGAGAGCACTTTCCACTACTTTACACCTTTTTAAACTACAAAACAGTGTGTCTTTGTGGGCTGAGGATGAGCTGAGAACTGCAAAGCTGTTATTTTGAACTTGTCTGCGGGTTGCCAATGCCAGATGGGTGGCCCAAATAAAATGGCCAGGAACGGGGCATAAAATGCGTTAGTACCCTATTGGTTACCATATAGGTTCATTGGCCAACTAATGTGGTAAGTGGCAATAATCCTGGTGTAGCCAAAACGAAATCGCAGCTTTAACCAATCTACTCCACAACACACTTTCAAGTTGGCAGTCACTCTGGAATCAAAATGAGTGCTTAAAAGGCATGCCGGCCATGTCCGCCATTTAGGCTACTAAGGGCAGCACACCAGGAAAGGTTTGCAGTGGCAGGGGGACTTCGGTAGAAGTCCCTCTGACCACAAATGAAAAGGGGGAAAAATGGAAGCAAGCAACATTTTGGGATCCCGAGAAAGTTAGTTAGCGAGAACACCAAAAATGAAATTCTGACCTAACTGCCACGAACAGTACGGCTGCCAAAATGGCAGACGTGTTCTCTACAATGTCACTTTACATTTCGTTCCATTGTTGGTTGTCAGTGGCATTGAGCTTTACATTTCTATGGAGAACTAACTTTCTGTAGTGTTACTTCTGCAAGAATGAGCACTAACCTCACCTTGACAAAAAAAATCATATGCTTGTCATTTTTGTGTGGTAAATATGAAGACCTGTAGGGTGTATGATTTTGTAATAAGGTGATCATATTTTTCCAGGTTGTGTCTCTGGTTTGATTGATTGCATATCTGTATGCGGTTTCTAATATGTTGAACAAAAACTTGAATGACTGATCTTGTTAAGCAGAGATGATATCCACATTTTCAAACAAATATATATATGGACAGTGTTTTTTCAAAATTGATTTTTTTTTTTATTATATGTTCCAGAAAAACGTAGGTTACTACAAACTTTGGCGAAAAAAGGAAAATTGGACACTTTGCAAGCAGGAGGAAGTGTTGTGCCTAGACATAGATTACCCACGTGTCAAGGAATAAGCTGCCTAAGCTAACAGGTTTTTTTCAAATGGAAAAAAATACAAATCCTTATACAGCCCGATCTGCAGGTTTCATCTGACATCTCTATCTATAGTGGGGTCCTCACATTGTTCGCTGATTGTTCATTGCAGCTCATATACTTGGTTTCACAACATCAATCAAAATGACACTTGATTCTACATATGTTTGTTTAGTTGAGGTTATTTATCTGTCCCCCTTTATTCAAAATGCTTTGCAAAGCATTTGCAATAACACCAGAAAGTATGACATAGGGGCAAAGAAATAGTCACAAAGCAGCATCCACAATCCAGGGCATTGCCAACAGAGAAAAGTAAAGCGGTTTTAAGATGTATTTTCAATAAGGTTGAAAACTAATATCAAGAGGAAGCATTCCACATTTTAGCAGCCAAGAGCTGAAAAGTACGAAACTGAGAAGCAGCACAAGGACGACGTGCAACAGTAAAAAGCAAGTGAGATGCAGAACAAAGAACGAGGCAGAGTATAAAGAGAAATTACATCACAGATAGCCAGGTGCTAAGGCATGGATATGATAAGGCATTTATAACGCGCCTATACACAAGTGTTTCAAGGCACAAAGAGGCAAGGGGGGAGGGGGGACAGGGGACAGAGGGAAGACGGAGACAACGATCTTACTAGGCCAGGTGACATTGAGATCACGCAAAGGAGGGGGGAAAGGGAAAAGTCCGAAGGGGAGAGGGCAGTGCAGTACATAGGATAACAATAAAATACATTAAAACCAATAAATACAATAAATAAGAAGGGCAGCCAAGTGCATGGGTAAGTGCAGACATCAGGTGTCGGGTACTAGTAGGAGGCTGTAGGGATACATACAGAAACAGCCCCTGAGTGCAGGGAGTTGCCAGGGGGGGCGAGGGGGCAGTGCAATTTCGGTTTCAGCCAGGATTTCAGCAGGGGAGAGGAGGAGAGAAAGAAGCAAAGAGGAAGGTCTTGAGGTGCTTCTGGAACCGGAGATGGCTCTCCTCACATTTCAGAGAGGCAGGGAGGCTGTTCCAGGGCGAGGCCCCAGCCAAAGAAAGAGATCTAACTCCAACTCGTTGCTTGGAAAAGCGACTGACCCTGAGGGAGTAGGAGGCAGATGAGCAAAGGGCTCGAGAAGGAAGATATTTAGGAAGAGAGAGTTGAAGGTATTGAGGCCCCAGCCCCCAGAAGGCCTTGTGGACAATGCAGACGGTTTTGAATTGAATCCTCGCAGTCACTGGGAGCCAGTGCAGAGATTTCAGTCCTGGAGAGATACGATCCCTGCGCTTGAGGCCAAGGACAAGTCTCGTATTCCTGTTTTGTATGAGTTGCAGAGGGCGGAGAGTAGAGGCAGGCAGATTTAGAAAGAGGCTGTTGCAGTAGTCCAGCCTAGTGAGAACCAGAGCTCTGGAGACGGTGAGCTTCTGTAGCAAGGAGAGAAAAGGAAGAATACCTCTGAGGAGGTGCAGCTGATAGTGTGACTTCTTAGAGACGTCAGAGATGAGAGGACAGTGTGGAGTCGAAGATGACCCTGAGGTTTTTAGCCTCACTGGTGGGAGCAGGAAGAGGGCCAGGAGAGGCTGACCAGAGAGTGACAGGAAAGGAGGGAACGGGTGTGCCAATGAGGAGAATCACAGTCTTACTGGCATCAAGGCAGCGATCATTAGCGGCACACCGTTCCTGGATAGCAGACAGACAGTCGGAGATGGGAGAAGGAGAAGAGGTGGCTGAAGGGAGCCTGAAAAGTATCAGAGTTTCATCTACATAGCACAGAAAGTTGGGGTAGAAAGCAGCAATGCAGTGGGCAAGAAGTATCGGGTATTAGTTGAACAGCCAGGGAGAGCGGTTAGACCCCTGGGGAACACCACCGGTAGAGATGGAATGGAGAAAGAGGAGAGGAAGGACCCAAGTTGGACCTGGGAGGGTTGATCAGAGAGGAAAGAAGTCAGCCGAGCCAGGGCCTGATCGGTGATACCCGATGCACTCAAATGGATGCATTTAAATGGGATGGTATAGAAAGCCACTTGAGTTGGGCTAAATAAGGAGAGAAAAGCAGAATATAAAACTGAACAAAGAGGCTGAATAGCAATTTAGTAGCAGAAAAAGTAATTGCCTGTTTTTTTTTGTTTTTTTTAAAAATATTACAGAGCTGGTAGTGGCATGTGTGCAACAGCCACAATTTGATCCTGGCAAGATCGAGACAAACTCAAAATAAAACCTAGATTAGGATCTTGACGGAGAGGGGAAACTAAATGGATATAGGCTGAGGGATGGAAGTAGCAGCAGGGGGAAAAAAGGGATCTCCTTTGATTTGAATTAAGATAAAGAAAATGAGTAGACATCTAAAGAAGACAAGTAGCTGATTAAGTTCTGGGGTAAAAGAAGGAAAGGAAAATGTTAAGTGTAAAAACGCACCAAGAAACCAAATTCAATAATTGAAGAAGCCAGAAGTATAGTATAAAGAGAAAACGGTATAGGGCTGGGAACAGACTTGGGGGAAGACAAAGGAAGAAATCTAGGAGCACAAAGCTCTTTCCAAGAGACTACGAAAGAACAGTTATATAAGAAGATAACCATGAAAGAGCAGAACCAGAGATATCAAGAGATGAAAGATTACAAAGAGAATGATCAACTGTATAAAAAGCTTCACTTAAGTCTAATAGCACTAGAATAGAAGAGAGTTTAAGAGGCATGCAGAATCGAGATGGAGATGGCCATTAAAGCAGTCTTGTGGAATGTGTCCTGGAAAAAAGTAAAATGGAAATGGAGAAAGTGACTGGTGTGAATCAATATAAAGAGTTTATGAAACGATCTGTCCAAAAAGCACAGAAGATCAATAGGCTGATAGTTAAAAGGATCCGAAGTATCAGGTTTAGGATTCAAGAGAGGCACGCAGAAGCCTTTTAATGGCCGCAGGGAAATTACCAGATTTAAGGGAAGCATTAAAAACACTACTAAATACAAAAAAGGAAATACAGCAGCTTCAATCAACGAGGCCAGAAGTGAATTGGAAGGCACAGCCAAAGAATTACACTGAGCAATAAGAGGTACAATTACAGATTCGGAAACCAGAGGAAAAGAAGAAATCCCAAAGCAAATGACGAGCAATAAACTCAAACAGCAGTCATTACAAAGGTGGACGAAGAATCCACATCAATTGAGGATATCAATGACTTTAGATACTTCAGAAACAAAGAAAGAAGCAAAGTCCTCAGAAGTAAGAGAAGAAGAAAAAGGATCAGAAAGAGAAATGGTTCTGAATTAGAAAAAAGTTGGTGAGGTGAAGATTTGAGAGGTAATCAGAGATCGAAAATATTGAGATTTTCCCTTGCGCAAAGCCAAGGAATCAGACGTATAAAGGGATGAACAAGAAACTTGAGGGTAGGCCATATGAATAGTCCAAAGCATCAGTAGACTAGCCCAGATCAAGAGAAGAAAAAATACCAATTGATGGAACATCAGATAAAATATGATCAGACACAATATCGTTGAACAAAGATCCCTATGGATAGTTAGACAGTACAACACAACATCAAGAAGGACATTCATAAAAGAAGTAAATGATCAATGATCAGTCAGAGTGTGCAAATATTGAACATAATTGAGATATCAATCTCATAAAAGACCATCAAATTCAGAGTACCGCACCTTTTATATGATTTGTAGAATATGAATGTTAGTCACCAACAACCAAAGAGAAAGAAATGCATGGAAGTATAACCTCAAACTTGGGGGCCGATCAATGGTGAGTTAATGGAACATCAAAATAGATCAAATGGAATTTGAAAGGAGTGGACAGAATTCATGGATACAGTGCGAGTGCTAGATCTCCACTAATACCAACACACCCACCAATACTGTGGGAGTGGAAGGGTATGGGGGAAAAAACTGAAATGGTCGGAGAGAAGCATGAATAACAGTGTCATGGGATGAAGCCAAGTTTCATTAAGATCCCCAAAAAAGATAGCTGAAGAGAAAAGAACCAAATCTTTTGGAAATTATAAATCCTTGTGTTCCAAAGTTCAATCAAGAAGCGGTTTGGGCAGAAATTGAAGTATATGTAACATGAGATTAGCTATTAGAATGGTGACTGTAGTCCTGCAGGGTAATCGGAACAGGTATATTCAGCAAGAAAAAGAATGTCATACCAAACCGATGAAGAAAAAGAAGACTTTGATGGCTTGCCCATGCCCAAACATGGTCGAGCAGGAATAAAAAGGCCCTCAAAACGTCCTCCCTTAGCAGCAGACGCTAGGGAAAGGACACGCAGAAAAGGCAGATAAGGTCTCCTGGTAAACATCACGTGGTGGTGATAGGAGTTGGGTGGGCAGAGCCAATAGCTGAAGATTACACACAGCTTGCTTGAATGGGACCCATGCCAAGAGTCTCAGTAAAGCACAAAGCTGTGCCACAGCAGAAACGAGATCTTGACTTCCTCTCAGCACCAAGTAAGTGCCACGAACTTCAGGCTGCTAATCCAGAGCCATGCACTTACGTTCTCCAGAATGCCAGACCTAACTGGAGGTGGTTTATACAGACCCCTGTCTACCATACATTTTGTGATCATTTGTATCAATGTCTTAGAAGGGAGCCTAGCAGGAGTCATTGCCAAGCTTGTGCAGCTAGATCAAATGGAGTTTATGCTGGGAATAATCACAATTATGAAACAGTGCAGGCTTTTCATAACATGCTAATGGATGAGTTAGTTGGACTGAAAAGAGGGTGGCAGTTGTTGGCCTGGACAATCGCATCTTGTACTCTGGTCAACATACCAGTTGTATGGTTTTAAGGAATTCTATTTGTACTAGCCATTCCTGGCGTAACATACGCCGTTCTAGCATATCTTAAAGGTCAATATAGGTCGGTTATTCCTAGGGTCACTTCTGTCCCCCTTCTTAAATATCGGAATTACCAGCAATCGCTTCCAGGAAGGGGGCATAGATCCCTGTGACTTATTAATGATCCTTGAAAAGGATAAACGTATAGGTAACTGTCTTCTTTTGAATTTAAAAGGCATTGGAATGAGAGGTATGCACGGTATGAGAACGGGTCTCTATGATGTGTCTTTTGTAGACTTGTAATTGTTAACCTTGTTCCATTGCAAAGTCTCTGTGATGGCATAAGGTACAGCACCTACTTTCAGTTTTAGCTTGTGAGGAGGCATTCGTCCCACAGCATTTTTCTCTTTAGAGACTGAAACACGGAGCCAGTAATTAACTGTTCGAGGGGATTGGGTCCTCCGACGTATTCCATATCTATGACAGTAATCACTACAACTGTGCTGCTTCGGAAAATCTTCGGCGTCTGCGTCCTGCGTCGATGACGTCGATACGCCGTCCTCGAGGACCTCCTCCGACGGCCAACGTCACTGGATGTTATAAGTAGGACACACGACGCCCGTAGCCTCAGTTCCTTTTTTTCTGCGAACGTGTTCGCTTCGGGAATCTCGGCGCTCTCGACTCTTTGGAGTTTCTGTTTTCTCGGTGCTTCGAACCTGTTTGGTGTTTGTGAAAAATGTCTTTGAAGATGTCTACCTCGTCTTCCACACCGCGTCCGGGCTTTAAGAAGTGCGGGGACTGTGGCTCCAAGATGTCGTCACGGACTCGCATGACACTTGCCTCTGGTGCCTCGGGGAGGCCCATGACACAGATGACTGTCGACTGCCAGTAGCTGACGTCAAAAGCCTTGCGGGAGCGCAAGAAGAAGTTATCGGTAGGCAATGTGTCCAAGCCCCGGAAGTCGAGGTCTGCAGGGCTTTCGACGGACGACTCGTGGGGCGACTCTCTGCATCGTCGTCGGGAGTCGAGTGGATCTCGGTCCCGGAGTCGGTCTCGCCACTCCTCTGCCTCTTCGAGGCACTCCCGGAAGCGCAGTCATCGGTCGCCTTCCCCGTCCTCATCCGAGGACTCCGCCCGTCGGTGGGTCGCTTATCCCACCAAGCATGCGACACCGGAGGAATGGGCTTCCTTTGGGAAGAAAATGTTGGCGATTCTCGAATCGCAGGGCACTGGTCCGTCCGCGCTTCCGAGTGGGGTCGGTCGTGATCAGCCAAGAGACACCGCACGTACGCCTTCGGGCCTGGGTGGTCGTCACGATTCGCGGGAAAGGTCCTGCTCAGACAAGGGGAATTGTTCTCGGCATGCCAGGTCCAGGTCCCGGTCTTTGATGTGCTCGAGACCGTGTGAACCTGTGAAGTCTTCGAGGAAGACATCGACACCTGTGGCGCCGAGGTCGTCGACGGACTCTCTCGAGGCTCCGCCTTCAAGGAAGTCATCGATGCCGTTGGTGCCCAGGATGTCAAAGGACACGCTCGGGGCTCCGCCTTCGAGGCCTGTGTCGACGCCGTCGATGTTGTCAGCGCCGCGTATGTCATCGACGCCGATTCTGCCGGCGCCGATTCACTCGGCGCATTTCAGGGCTGTGAGGACGGGGTTACCCTGTGGCTCGGGGGAACCACCTAGAAAGGCTCTGCCCAAGGTCAAGCATGGCTTTGGTTCAAGTTCTGGGCCTTCTTACCGCCATCTGGAGTTTATTTCAGAGGTGGATGAGGGCTCTGATGATGGCATGGTGCCTGACACGGTGCCAGACGAGATTCTCTCGGGCCATAGCCAGTTTGAGGACCTGAGGCAGTCCCTGCATGATGCTAGTGGGCTGGACACCTCTCCGGAGGTGGAGTTTTGTAGGCCTGAACCTGGCTCTCATGCCGATTCTTCGTACCGGCGCCTTATGTCAAGGGTCACCGAGTACTTAGGATGGTCTGCTCCCCCAGGGGAGTTTGTTCAGGATGACCTTACGGATATCCTCGACATTGGTCCCCCAACTGACCCGGTACTGCCGTTTCATATGGCTCTACAGAGGAGGGTGGCGGCGGCTTGGACTGCTCCGGAGAGTCTCCCAGCAGTGAGCAAGTCTTTGCCATGAAAATACCACCCAGCCAGTAGTGACCCCTGCTACTTGTCCAAGCACCCTACTCCGGAGAGTTTGGTGGTGCAGGCGGCTACAGCCGGCAAAGCAGGCGTTGTACCCTACCCTCCCTCCTGATGGGGACGACACGCGTTTTGACGGCTGGGCGAAGGAAGTGTTTTCTGCAGGGGGTATGGCGCTTCAGGCGGCCAACTCCATATGTGCCTTGTCTCGTTTCACGCACACTCTGTGGAACTGTGTTTCCTTGGCAGCTGAACATATTCCTGAAGGGGACGAACGGGATGGTTTCCTTGCCATAGTTTAGGATGGCAAGGATGCCATGTGTGAGGCCGTTCAGTCGGGTTTGGACATGGCAGATTGCGTCAGCCGGTCCATGGCGGCGAGCACTGTGATATGTTTGCGTGGTTGCGGAAGTCAGGGTTTGCTCCTGATGTGCATGCCGGGCTCCTCAACATGCCCTTTTACGGGGAACATCTTTTTGGCAGCAAGCCTGACGAGAGCCTTGAGGGGTTGCAGACCTCCAAAGCTGCAGCAAAGTCATTGGGCGCTGCAGTTCGACAACCTCCGCCTTTTCGTCCTAGGGGACAGCAATAGAGGGGAGGTTCCTTTCGTTATTACTCATCCTTTGGTAAAGCGAGAGGAGCTGCCAGTCAAAGGGGCCACCGTAGGAGTGCCAGAGGTGGAAAACAAGGTACTGAAGGTGCCAAGGCCGCTCGGGCTGTTGCCTTCAGGCAATGCCGCAGCCGCAGCCGCTTCAGCTCAGTCATGAGGCCATGTCCCATGGTTCGCTGGTTGGGGGAAGGCTGGCGCAGCATCTTGCAGAGTGGCGCACCATTACTTCAGATGTGTGGGTTCTGGAGATCATAACCCACAGCTACTGTCTTCCTTTCCGGCAGAGGCCTCAAGACAATCCACTGGGGAATCTCTCTTTGAAGAGTCCGGATCCGCTCCTTGCGCAGGAAATTCAATCCCTGCTGGAGAAAGGCGCCATAGAACTGGTGCTTGTAGCGGAGAGGAACAAGGGATGGTATTCCCCTTAATTTTTGATTTCCAAGAAAGACGGGGGATTGAGACCCATCATGGACTTGTGCGGTTTGAACAAACTCCTCAGGAAGGACAAGTTCAAGATGGTTACTCTCTCTCAAGTTGTCCAGGCCCTTCAACTTCAGGACTGGTTGGTGTCTCTCGACCTCAAGGACACTTATTTTCATGTGCCGATCCATCCAAAGCACAAGAAGTACCTGAGGTTTGCGGTTGGCGACTCGCACTTTGTTTCGGGTCCTGCCGTTCGGATTTACCTCCGCCCGAGGGTCTTCACCAATCTCATGGTAGTGGTGGCAGTGCACCTCAGGAAAGGGGGGGATTCACGTCTACCCCTACCTGGACGATTGGTTGATCAGGGCGCGCTCTCCCGAGAAAGTCCTGGATCATCCGTCAGTCACCTGCCGCTCCCTCCACAAGCTGGGCTTCTCCCTCAACTTAAAGAAGTTCCATTTGACACCAACTCAGTGGCTCAAGTACATCGGAGCAGTGCTCGACACGTCCCTGGGGCAGTGTTTTCCTCCCCAGGTGAGGGCTCATCACATTCAGCAGATGGTGCACAAGTTTCAACTTGCCCAGACTCTCCCAGCGTTTGAGTTCTTGAGACTGCTTGGCCTCATGGCATCCTGCATTCTTCTGGTGCCAGAGGCCAGGTTGCTGATGAGATCTTTGCAATGGGCACTCAAGCTCCAGTGGTCTGTCCTCCGGCAGGATGTCGGACCCTGTTCTGGTGCCGTCTTCGGTCGCCCAGGACCTTCTGTGGTGGGCCGACGAAGGCAATCTGATGAGGGGGGCTCCATTTTGGCTGCCGTGGCCGGAGGTGACGATCATGACGGACGCATCCCTCACGGGATGGGGAACTCATGTCAACGAGTTGACAGCGGTCGTTGGTCTCCGTCAGAGTCCAGACTCCATATCAATCTGTTGGAGCTGAGAGCCGTCAGGCTAGCCCTGAAGGCTTTTCTGCCGACTGTGCTAGGAAAGAATGTCCTGATCCTGACGGACAACACGGTGGCCATGCACTACCTCAACAAAAAGGGGGGGGGGCAGGGTCACTTCCTCTGTGCAGGGAGGTGATGCAGCTCTGGTTCTGGGCAATCCAGCAGGAAGTTTCGATCTCGGCAGTTCATCTGGCAGGAGACGAAAACAAGACGGACGCTCTGAGCAGGCAGAGTGCGATCTCTCACGAGTGGGAGTTGGCTCAGGAGATTCTCCTGGAGATCTTCACCCTTTGGGGGACCCCTTAAGTGGATCTCTTCGCCTCCAGTGTCAACCGGAAGTGCTAGAGGCTCTGCTCACGGGAATTTCCTCCAAACGGAGCCTTAGGAGGCGCGTTCGTGGTGGAGTGGTCATTCCCACTGCTGTACACGTTCCCTCCAGTCCTCGTCATCCCGCAAGTACTGCAGAGGTTACGGAGGTTCGGTTCCCGGATGATCCTCATTGCTCCAGCGTGGGCCCGGAGGATGTGGAACCCGGACCTTCTCGACTTGTCCATCTGCCCTCCACGTCGTCTTCCCTACCGAGACGATCTGCTGTCACGGGAGGGGTGTCAGGTTCTCCATCCAGACGTCAGGTCCCTCAACCTTCACGCTTGGTTTCTGAAAAGTTGAGGTATAAGGATTGGGACCTCCCTGAAGACGTAATGGAGGTGTTGCTTTCGGCCAGAAGGCCTGCAACAAAGTCCCTGTACCATTGCCGTTGGAGAAAGTTCTGCGACTAGTGCAGGGTTAAGAATGTGGATCCATTTGCATGTGAAATTTCCATGGTTCTGTCTTTTTTGCTTTCTTTGGCCCACAGGGGCCTTCAAGTAGGTACCATTAAAGGTTACCTGGTGGCGCTGCCCATATTTAAGCGCTCGTCTGAAGTGTTCCTATTTTAAAATTCCTTTCATTTCTCAGTTCCTGAAAGGGCTCACTTATGTGTTCCCTCCGTCGCCTTTCCAGGTGCCCGGTTGGGATTTGAACCTTGTTCTCAAGTTTCTGATGGGTGCTCCATTTGAGCCTTTGCATTCATGCCCTTTGAGACTGTTAACTCTTAAAACTGTATTTTTAGTTGCAGTCACTTCCGCTCGCAGAGTGAGTGAGTTACAGGCACTTTCAGTTAAGCCACCCTTCACTGTGTTTCATAAGGACAGGGTTGTCCTTAGAGTTCGTCCTTCTTTTCTTCCGAATGTGGTATCGGAATTTCATTTAGGCCAGAAGGTTGTTCTTCCGGCATTTTGTCCTCCTCCACATCCTCGTAAGGAAGAGGAGAGGCTCCATAGGTTTGATCCTAGGAGAGCGTTAAGCTTTTATATTTCACGCATGTCCCGGGTCAGAGTGGAAGATCAGCTCTTCATTGGTTACGCTGGAAAGCGTTTGGGACAGGCTGTGACGAAACAGACTTTGTCTTGCTGGATTATTTTGGCTATCTCCGAGTGTTACCGCTTGGCGGGTAAGGACCCACCAGTCGGCTTACGGGCCCATTCTACCAGGGGTATGGCTGCCTCTACTGCCCTGCAGAGGGGTGTTCCTATTCGAAACATCTGTGATGCAGCCACCTGGGCTTCGGTACATACTTTTGTACGTCACTATTCCCTTGATTCCATCTGGGGGCAGGATCTGGCCTTTGGCAAGGCGGTCCTTTACTCCGCAATTTGATTGGGCATGCTAAATTTCTGTTTTCTAAATACTTTTCCCACCTCCTTGCATTGGTACTGCTTTGGAAGTCTGTCATAGATATGGAATACGTCGGAGGACCCAATCCCCTCGAAAAACAAGTTACTCTCTTACCTGGTAACGTTCTTTCGATGGGATGGTCCGACGACGTATTCCATATCCCTCCGTCCCTACCTTCCTCGCTACAGAATTTCTTATGCGATTGCAGCTTACGTTTCCGCAAGGCTTTGTGTGTCAGACTGGCAGAAGACTGGTGGCACATGTTCTGGGAAAAAACTACAACTGAGGCTACGGGTGTCGTGCGTCCTAATTATAACATCCAGTGACGTCGGCTGTCGGAGGAGGTCCTCGAGGGCGGCGTATCAACGTCATTGACGCAGGACGCAGACGCCGAAGATATTCCGAAGCAGCACAGCTGTGGTGATTACTGTCATAGATATGGAATATGTCGTCGGACCATCCCATCGGAAGAACGTTACCAGGTAAGAGAGTAACTTGTTCTTCTCTTTTGTTCAGAATATTTATGATAGTGGAAGGTGAAGGTGACCGCGTAGAACCGTGCTAATTCTGTTTGTTAAAATGATAGCTTTTGTTGAAGTGTAAGGGAACACAGAGGTGCACTTTGCCATTTGGACGGCAGAGAGCAATCTAACACTGATAAATTGCATCAGCTGAGTACAGAAACATACCTAAGCATTTGATTAAAAATAAAATAATATATATATATATATATGAGAATGCATTACTTACCGTAAAAGCATTTCTGATGGTTGTATCTGCTTAGATTCACATGCTGTGCATAGGTCCGACATCCAGTGGTCACTGCGGAGTATTGCATTTTGTTTTTCGTAGTCGAAAAGGGGACGTCGACAAGGCGTGTCTGAAACACACTCCCTATAGTGACGTGCGTTGTACCCACAATCCCTCACGCGTCGAGGTCCCTCTGTTTGTATTTTTCTGCCCTGAGGGAGCCTTCTAGACGTGAGTGAGTACAGAAAAGAGAGAGATATATAAAGGAAGTCTATGTTCCTTCCATCCGAGCGGGGAGGAAGGGTGGGCGCATGTGAATCTAAGCAGATACAACCATCAGAAATGCTTTTACGGTAAGTAATGCATTCTCTTCTGATGTTTGTTAATCTGCTTAGAATCACATGCTGTGCATAGACTAGCGAGCAGTACCCGGAGTTGGCGGTGGGTTATGAGAAGGAACAGTAGAGAAAAGGTGTCGTAATACTGCCTGTCCCACCTGGGAGTCAGATCTAGAGTGTGTATCTAGACAGTAGTGTTTTGTAAAGGTGTGCACCGAACTCCAGGTAGCCGCTTTGCAGATGGACTCAAGGGGAACATTTGCAATGAATGCTATGGATGCCCCCGTGCCTCGAGTAGAGTGTGCTCTTGGCCTAAAGGGCAGTTCTCTCTTAGCAAGAGTATAGCAGAGAGTGATGCATTGAACAATCCATCTAGAAATAGTGGATTTTGAAACCGCATCTCCTTCTCTTCATGCTGCCACCGAGACGAAGAACTGATTAGTCTTCCTCAGTGGTCTGGTTCTTTCCATGTAGAACATGACCGCTCTGCGTACATCTAGTGTGTGCAGAGTCCTTTCTCCCAAATTGGAAGGATTTTGAAAGAACGTTGGTAGTTCTATAGATTGGTTTACGTGGAATTTAGAAATAAATTTCGGAGCAAACCTAGGGTGAGTGCGTAGAACCACTTTATCTTTGTGAACTGTAACGAAGGGGTCTAGAATAGAAAGAGCCTGAAGTTCACTTACTCTTCTGATGGAGGTGATAGCTATTAAAAAAGCAGTCTTAAGCGTGAGGTGTTTAAGAGATGCTTTGTGCATGGGTTCGAATGGAGAGCCCATGAGTCTGGTAAGTACCACATTAAGGTCCCATCCGGGAGCTGGGTCAGCTATCGGGGGGTGTATTCTCTTTACTCCCTCCATGAAGGCTTTTATAACAGGGATCCTCCACCACGACACTTTGAGTTGGGAAGTGGTGTATGCAGAAAGTGCAGCTAGGTGGACTTTAATGGAGTTAAACACTAGACCTGAATCCAATAGGTGGGTCAGGTATAGGACCACATGTGTGGGAGAGCAGTCAATAGGGTTGATGCTTTTACTCCTGCACCAGATGACAAATCTTTTCCACTTGCTAGAATAGCAGTGGCGAGTGTTCGGTTTTCTGGCTTCCCTGAGGATGTCCATGCATCTTTGCGGGAGCTGGAGATGTCCGAACTCTATGATCTCAGGAGCCAAGCTGCTAAGTTCATGTTCTGGGGGCATGGATGCAGAGTCCTGCCCTTGTCCTGAGACAGCATGTTGTACGGGCAGGGGAGTTTTACTGGGGGGGATAGAGACATCTCCATCAAGTGAGCGAACCATGGTTGTCGTGCCCACATTGGGGCCACTAGTATCATGGTCACTTGTTCCTGGTGCATCTTGTGCACCACTTTGTTGAGAAGGGGAGTCGGGGGGGAAAAGCGTAAACAAATTTCCCTGACCATTGCATCGACAGACCGTTCCCCTTGGATTGGTTCTGGGGGTACCTGGAGGCGTAACTTAGGCATTGTGAGTTTTCCAGGGTTGCGAACAGGTCTATTTCTGGGAATCCCCATTGTGTGAAGACGTCGAAGACGATGTCTTCGTGCAGGCGCCATTCGTACTCTTCGGGTAGGGGGAAATCTCTGCTGAGACTGTCTGCCAGCAGATTGAGTTCCCCGGGTACATGTAGTGATAGTAGGAACATGTCCTGTTTGAGAGCCCACTTCCATATATTCTGGGCCAGTTTGGACAGGCCTGGAGAGTGGGTGCCCCCTTGCTTGTTGATGTAGTACATGGCTGTAGTGCTGTCTGTAAGGACCATTACCGTTTTGCCTTGTAGGTGTTCCTGGAAGGCTCTTAGCGCCTTGAACACAGCTAGTAGCTCCAGTAGATTTATGTGTTTGGATGCTACGTTCGGAGTCCACACTCCGTGAGCAGTCTGATGGGATAGGTGCGCCCCCCATCCTGTGAGGGATGCGTCTGTGGTTAGAGTGGCTTCCGCCGCGGGTGTGGCAAAGGGTTTCCCTTTTTCCATGTTTTCCTTTGTCCACCACCGTAGCGAGAGAACCAAGGCTTGCGAGACCACAACTAGATCCTCCCATAGTCCGCTGGCCTGACACCACTGGCTGTTGAGCCACTCTTGCATTGGGCGCATGCGCAGGCGCGCGTGAGGTACCAAATAAATACACGACGCCATCATTCCTAGCAAGCGCATTGCTTTGCGTACCGTCACCTCTCGACCGGTCACATATTGAGGGATTTGAAACAGCATGTTTTGGACCCTCTCTTTGGAGGGGAAGACGAGGCCGTCCTTTGTTTGAATTAGAGCCCCTAGGAATTGCTTGATTTGACTGGGGTCTAAACTGGACTTCTTTTTGTTGATGGAGAAGCCCAACTGGAACAAAAGGTCTACCGTCCTTTGGGTATTGGAGAAGCATGTTTCGTAAGAATCCCCTGTTATGAGCCAGTCGTCGAGGTAAGGGTAAACTGGGATGGACAACCTGCGCAGGTGGGCCGCTGCCACTGCCAGCACCTTCGTGAATACCCTTGGTGCTGATGCTATTCCGAAGGGTAGCACTTTGAACTGGTAGTGTTTGCCCTCTATCATGAACCTGAGGTATTTTCTGTGCGCTGGCAACATTAAAATATGAAAGTATGCATCTTTCATGTCTAATGTTGTCATGTAATCTCCCTGAGAAAGCAGTGGGATCACTTCCTGTAAGGTTACCATACGAAACTTTTGGGGTTTGATAAACTTGTTCGCTGGGCGCAGATCTAATACAGGGCACATGGATAGATCCTTTTTGGGTACAAGGAAGTACACTGAATAAATACCTTCCGTTACCTGAGATAGAGGCACGACCTCTATGGCTCCTTTTTCCAGCAGTTGTTGTACTTCTTGGAGAAGGATGGCAAGATGTTCCGGTGTCATGCGACGTCCCCTCGGGGGTCTGTAGGATGGGGAACTGTTGAATTCGATACAGTATCCGTGGGCTACGGTGGAAAGTACCCAACGGTCTGACGTTATCTCCTCCCATGCAGGAAGAAAGGATGTTATCCGGCCCCCGACCGGTGTTGCATGGGAGGGGACGCGAATCTTCGCGTCACTTGGAGATGTTGGGGGCTTGGGAGCCTCTGGGGGTGGATCCCCGACCTCTCCCCTTACCCCGGCGTTGGCCTCTTTGGCTGTACTGCCCACTATTGGTCTGGTAATTGGTGGCAGGGTATTGTTGATGCTGACTTTGTTGTTGTTGTTGGCGTTGGCCACGAAAAAAGCGTTTGTTGCCATAGCCGCGTCTGGTAGTGGGCTTAGAGATTTGGTCAAGAGTCTTGATAGTATCGAACTCTTTTTTCGCCATCTCTAGAGCTTCATCCACCGCTTTTCCGAATAGGTTAAGTCTTCCACAGGTTTATTTATTAAAGACGCCTGTGTCTCTGGTTTAAACCCTGAGTTGCGCAGCCATACATGGCGTTTTAGGAGTATTCCCTGCACCAGGGAACGTCCCGCTGTTTCTGCCGCGTCCAGAGAGTTTTTTACAATGCTCTGGTTGACCTGGGTTCCTTCGCCAATAGTTGAAAGTAGGCGTGTACGTAAAGGCTCCGGTGCTTCCTCGGCGTCCTTGCGCAGTTTGGCCCACTGCGCGTCTGCATAGCTAGCAAGCAAAGAATTGTTGTTCGCAATTCTTGCTGAGAAGGCAGCCGAGGAAGTTACTCTTTTTGCAAGGGCATATAGCCTTTTGCCCTCCTTGTCAGGGGGTGCCTCACTGGTGGAAAGTGGTACCCCTGCCCTCTTTCTAGTATTAGATACTACTAGGGAATCCGGAATGGAATGTCCCCTAATGTAGAGCGGGTCTGAGGGAGAAGGAGTGAAAAGTTTTTCAATTCTTGGATTGACCCCTTTGATCAATGCGGGAGTGGCCAGCGAAGGGATGATTCTTCTCTTCACTGAAGCTAGGAGGGGAATGGTCTGGCTGACCGGGGGTTTCTCTTTAATTACTTTTTCCACAAAGTCTAATTCTGGAGAGAGCTCCCCAGTGTCCAGTTCGAAATGTGCTGCTGCTCTGCGCAACAGTGCATTGAAAGTGGGCTGATCGTCAATCGGAGACGTGTTCCTAACCGGTGAATTGTCAGGAGGATTTAGGTTTAGGACATCAGTGTCGGAATACACTGATGGGGATTGCCAGGGGTGCGAAGGTCCTTCTTCAGTGTCTTCTCGGAAGCCTTCTTCTATAATGTCTGGCGTGTCTTCCAGACATTCCTCCCGGTTCTGTCCTACTTGATCGTCTATGAAATCATCCTCCTCCTCCAAGTATACTTCCTCCCCAGTGAGGTCGTATACGTTATGGAAGTCTGAGGCTGTGTCCACCTGGGGATCGACTAGCCTCGGATTTTTGGCCCTGGGGTCCTCCTGAGGCCCTTCTCTAGTCCTCTTGGGAGTTTGAGAGGTCTGGGTATTCATAAATCTTTCCATCCTCTCCATACAGAGGTGGAGTCTTTCCATGGTTTCATGGGGTACCCCAGAGCGGTCTGGCGGGGGAAAATTAGAGTCATCTAACTGGAAACGGCTCGACCTCTCCCAAAGCGTCGAGGAAAGTGTCCCGTCGCCCTCCGAAAAACCTTCAGGTGTGCTGGGTGACCCCCCGACTGAAGGGGGTAGTCCCTGCCTTTCTTCTGGCTCTTTCGGACGTGTCTTTCGACTTATGCGTAGCACTCGACGTGTTCTTCGGCGTACGCTTCTGGGCGTCGGCTACAGCGATCCTCGCTAAGCTTTCGGCGACTCGTTTGTCGGCGACTCGTTTGTCGGCGGAAGCTTGCGTTTTCGACGCTATGGGTGTCGAACGCTCTACGGCGGTATGCGCCTTCTGTTGATGCGCGCCGGCCGATGGTTTGGGGGCGGCGCCCTTATTTGCCGAAAGCCCAGTCGCTGGTCGCGGCTGCGAGAGGGGCTTCGAACCCGAACGGTCCGAGGAGGCCGCCGGTGGAACCTGCGTCTCCTTGGGCGCCGAAGCTCTTTTTGTCTTAGACGAAGAAGAGCCGTGGGTTGTGTGCTTATGTGAGTCTTTGTGTGCGTCAGTGTCGCCGGGGTGTTCATCCCCATAAGCAGGGCGTGAGCCGAGCCCGTCGGGGCCGGGGACAGACGAAGCGCGCAAGCGCTCCTTAGAGGGGGTTTCGACTTCCGTAGCGGAGGTCGTGTTATCGCGTTCCTCGTCACTGTCGGTGGTAGCAGCGGCGGGTGAACCTTCGGCCTTCGACATCGCGTAGGCCGCCCACCTTTTAACCCTACGGTCTTTTAGAGTTTTAGGCTTAAGAAGCCGACAAGCCGCGCAACCTTCCTCCTTGTGATCGAGGGGCAAGCAGCGGTTACACCGTGAATGCTTGTCCTTCCAAGTAAATTTGCCTTTGCAAAGCGGGCAAAACCTAAATGGTGTCCTCTCCATAGCCGAGGCAATAAATCGCGATAAGCACCCCAAGGGAAAGGAAGGGGAAAGGGAAAGGCATTCTCAGAAAAGACCCAGAGATGTCCCACGACCCCACTCTCCCTACTGTATATGGCCTGCGAGGCCAGGCCACGTGTTCGGCAGCGCCGGAGGATTTCCTCCGCTCGACCCTCCGTCGAAGATTCTTTTCGGCGGAGAACAGCTTACAACTGCGTCGAGGGAGGGATTATTAATATTATGAGAAAAAACGACCAAAGGTCGAGGAGTTGCAATGTCTCTCGAGGAGCTCCGTGTGAAGGCGACCAGAAGCTGGGCGGAAAAAAACAATCTGAGGGACCTCGACGCGTGAGGGATTGTGGGTACAACGCACGTCACTATAGGGAGAGTGTTTCAGACACGCCTTGTCGACGTCCCCTTTTCGACTACGAAAAACAAAATGCAATACTCCGCAGTGACCACTGGATGTCGGACCTATGCACAGCATGTGATTCTAAGCAGATTAACAAACATCAGAAATATATATATATGTTTCATAAAGAACAGAACAACACAAGCAAAGGTACGACTTGAGCACAATACAGCAGATTCCATTTAACAATATTGGCGTGGGAGTGCAACTGACACAGGATGTTGGTGAATTACATTGGCAGCAGGAGGGTTCAGAGTTGTGGCAGTCCAATCAGTCTGGCCCCCTCAGCCATCTATATATAGATTCTTAGTGATCTTTGGGATAAACACCAAATATTTAATTGACTTTGGGTGGAGCTGAAGCCTTAACACACCTCCCATAAGGTCATTTTAGGCTGGCCCCCTCTGCCTTCTAGAAACACCCTTCAGAAAGGTCCTTCAGAAATAATTAACAGTCCCAATATGGTTTAGACGTTCCTACTCTTTTCAAAGCTATCCAAATGCAGGACTTGCATTCTCTGTTCCAAGAGCACACTTTTGCAGTCCAAAGATTCTAGTTCAAAAACCAAAGGTTCATTCAAAATTCTCCTTATAAAGTTCACAAGATTTTCAGACATCTCCGGCATTCAGTCTCTAAGGTTCTTTATGAGAGTTCTCTTGTTTGTGTCCCGTTGATGGTGGGATATGACCACCTGCGGTTTTTCAGAGCCAAATGGAATTGAATGCCCCAGTTTCTGCAGCGGAGCTTATGAGGACCTTATGACCTCCATTTCATAGGGTCTTCATTCCTTCCCTCTGCACAATGTCTCTACTCCTCCTCTGGTCCATGAGAGATGCTGGTTCTTCCACACTCTATGGGCTTAATCCCTTTGGATCACTGTCCTACTTCTAGTGCTTGCCTTGGATTAGGTTTGCCCCCGTGTTCCTACCTGCTCTCTCTAGCTAGCACTCTCAAGCCCTTTGTTTTCTCCTGGGTCCAACCTTCTCCTTCCTCTTACCCCCTCCCGATGTCTTCCTCTCACCTCCTGATGTTTCACTCCTACCAACTAATGAGGTCTTCCTTCTACAACCTCCTGATGTCACCCTCTCTTTTTCCAACCTCTTTTTCTGCAGACTCCTTCCAAGCCTCGTTCCTAAATGCCAGCTCACTCCAAACTCCTGCAACCTCATCCAAATACCCACAACTACCATAAATGGAACGCCACTTTTATACTAAAGCAACTCCACTCCGGGGCCCAGTCAGAGTGGAATGACCTGCACATGCATATTCTTGTTGTGGCAGCCGTGTCATCAGCCAATCTGGAAATGATTCCCCCCTTCAAGTGTACTGTATGTCGTAACATTTGATCTATGCGACCAATGGACCGTAGCTTCAAATAGCAGGTCTACCATCTTAGATTTCATGTTTGTGCGAGTCCCCACATTGTCGCTGGCATCTGCGAAGCATCGCAGTGCCACGTCTGTAGTAGGACCTGTGGTGAATCTGGTGAGTGCTTCAGAGTTGTAACCATTAATTTGTATAAGATTGGGCCCTGTATCTTGCCGAGCGTGGAAGGGGGAGGAAGTGCATGCGCCACATAAAGTTGCAGGTCCCTTAAAAGGCCACTAGCATTTTTGTCCAGAATGTGATTGCCTCCTGCCCAGTGACAGCCTTATTTAGGGTAACCAGGGAACCTCACCATCCCCACAGCCATCGTCCCGTAGGTTGGGGGGGGGGGGGTCAATGACCCACTTGTTGACCCCAGAAAAGGGCATGGGACTTAATCGCAACACCAAAAAAAGTATTTCACTAAATGGAATGAGTATTCATGCTGGAGGTGCCACTATTGTTTGGGATTGACAAGAGTATTTTTCAAAAGAGTATATCTGTTTAACACATAACTAGTGGCTGCAATTAAAACCAATGGAATATTGTCTGATAAAATAGTCCTTTCAGAGCCTAGATGCTTTTGGGCCATAGTTTGCGCTCTATACATTTTTATTATAATAATAATATAATCATAAGAGAGGAATGAGGCTGGGAGCCTACTCTGCTCCCCCTCTAGTGACCTTGGTGATAGAGCGTTTGGCTCAATACCAGTGTGATTAGTTGGCTGCAAGGGGGATCAAGCTAAACAAGCAAACGTGTCATGTCCCTATAACACAATGGTATTTTGCTGTACATATTCAAACATATGAACATTCTTACGCCTCTATTGCAGGTGACGGAATAGTATGGCTTGATTTGAGACCTGCAGATTAAATGGTCCATGTCAGTGCTCGGCCACTACAGGGAGAACATTCATGAAATAGTACACCTTGTGTGGGGCTACAGACCTTCCTGTTAAATATACACTAAGGTATCGCATACATACAGAGACCGGTACAGATCACTACTTTTCTCAATATATTACCCAATTAATGTGTTCACAAACGCTATCCCTAACCAGAAGCATACCCTATCCCTATGGGGTGTGCAATCCCTAGGCCAGAGGTAGGTGCACCGCCTATCTAATAGAATAGGGAAGAGGGAAACTGTCCCTAGCACTACAGTGAATATTAAAAAGTTACTAAAAATAGCAGGGATCCGGTCCCATAGCTATCCGCACAGCAGAACAGTTCACGTGGGAATATTTAGCAAATGGCAGAATGCCGTGATTTATTCACCCTCCGTGAAGTGTATACTGATTGGGAAAAAATCCTTTCTCTAAAACTAAGAGGCAAGACAATTCGGTTTAATATTATTTTTTTTCCTAATGTCACTTTTTTTTTTTAGAAAGGTCTTCCTCATAATCAAAAAGGAAACCTTAATTACAATTGTCCAATAAATGGGAACATAACCAGACATGTGTCATCTAAACACTTGGCATTTGAGGATGTTATTTTTACTGTGTATCACAAGGATCACTCTGAGATATCAGCACATGATGACGATATTACTGTAGTCATCTTCAGGACTGATTTCTTTTCTAAACGCAGCCAGTCATCTACCCGTCAGATGAGGTTGGGCATCCAACCCCGCCTTATCTTCTGTCCCACATGTAATGTGGGCATTTTCTGAAAGGTAGTCATTCCTACTGGAGCCTTGCTGCCTTCCATGCATGCCCTGGAACAGCTGTAAACCGGATCCACAAAAGGGACTGCCATGACTACCTTTCTAAAATTGCCCGCATAACATGTGGGACAGAAGATAAGGCGGGGTTGGATGCCTGACCTCATCTGACGGGTAGATGACTGGCTACATTTAGAAAAGAAATCGGTACTAAAGAAGATGACTACAGTAATAACGTCATTGAAAATGGTCGACCATATACATGTGCTGATATCTCAGAGTGATCCTTTCGGGAATGAGGGAAGGGGGTGTATTCACATTTCTGATTCACAGTTGTTTCATAACTTCATGAAGAGTGCTCTGTGGAGGTGTGTGCATGCTCTACAAGAACTGTTATCAAACAATTTGCTTCAAGGTAGTGCTGATCCCCATACTGAAACTTCAGACGCTCATGGGAAAATGGCAATTACACATGAATAAACTGTCACATGATAAAATCCTTCCAGTATTGTAGTGATTGGCCTTGAACTGCCACTCATAACGATAGGGAAGAGTTGAAATCCACAATGTGTAAAATGGTTTACCAGTTCAGTCCTATACCATAGGAAAATGCTCTAGAGTTCAATGTAACTGGGAAAAGATTGTAAGAGACGTATCCTGGGTAGTGGGTTGCATAATTAATCCTGACCCAAACCCCAATGTATTAGATATATGAAGGGAGATGAAGTGTGCAAGACAAGGGAAACTAATTATAACCACGGTCTTCATAACAACAAAAGCGATACTATGTTTATGTTGTAGGGAAGTTGCTCCAGTCGTAAAATGACTACGTGGAGGTAGGTAATGGCTATAGCAATATGTCTGAAAACAATGGTTTACAAGAACAGGAGCTGCCCATAAAAGCTGAAACAGTTGTGGTAAATGTCTAGAGAAGCTAGAAATAGGAACTTGCTGGTCATGGGACAGGTCTAGAGAAGGCAAAGAGTTGGAGCTCTGATGGGAAAGGGGCAATGGGGAACTTCCACTGAGGAGGGTGATGTTAACCAGAAGCACCCTGTGAAGGAAATGGAGAGGGAGATACCACTGGATATCCTGATGAAAGCTATTCACAAAGCATCAACTGAAACGTTTGGCATATAAACGCAATGATCGTTATTTGAAAAATGTGTTTACCATACTTTGCCTATTATTATTCCATACTTGCTGTAGAGTGATAGTAACCTGTTGGTCAATATCAGTCTCTGGTCTCAAAATATCACTCTCCTCTTCCAATTACCCTAGCCCTTAGACTCCGACCCCTCTAAAGCTACAATATCAGCTCTGACATCCATCTATTAATTGGACAGCCACTCTCCAAGACCCCAGATCTGCCCATGTGGTATGTTTTAGCTCGTCCACGAAATATGAGATTGTCCCTAAGCTTCTAATGTGTAAAAGGTACAGCATTTTCAATACAGGAATCACTATTTTCATTCCTTTTTGGGTGTTTATCTTTTAACAGAACTGTAGAATCTTAGCCATATCAATGAGCTGTTGCACCGTCTACCCTTCACAAGCACATGTATTGTCTATCTATTTATAGATCTTTTATATTGCGCTACTCACACAAAGGCCTCAGGGTACACACAAGATAGAACAACATAAAACAGAAAGAGAGCACACCAATCAAATGTCTAGAATCAATCTACACCTCCGTCAAACAAAAATGTTTTTTAAACATTTTTTTAATTGTGCTATTGTCAACATGTAAATAAAACCTTGTGTGGAATCTTATGATGTCATCAGCCGCCCTATGGATGAGTGGCTGTTTCTTAAGTACACAAGTTAACTGGCGAAGTGTTAAATGTGCAAGGTGTGTGTACCAGACTTCGAGAAAACAGTGGTGACGAGGCTTCGAACACTTCCGCGTGTGTGACGTCTTTCATATAGCATGATAAATTTGTTCCATCAATCAATACAAGCATTTCAGCACACGACAAAATATTTTTGCATTAATGTGTTTATTTACATTTTTATAACTGCATACTAAAAGCGATTTATAAGAAACAATAGCTTAGGCTAAAAGGGGTAAAACCCTATCGATATTGGTGACTGGGTACTCCTGCTGGGTTACATGAATTATTCACAAAAATTGCCTCTTGTCTTAACGCCTCTGTAGACGAGTATACATTTGATACTTTTTTGTCTGACATTACACATAAAGATTGTATTCTCGTGATATGCTATTATGGGTCGTTTATAATGTAAAATATCTGTATTTGAGCAAATTTGCAAACCAAGCAGACGCCTGCCAGTGTACCAAAGAGGCTGTGTTATTTTTCTATTGACAGTAAGATAAGTACCATTTAGGGGTTATCTGCTTCACATCACCTTATTCTGAATTCAAGGTCGCTCTTTATGATGAGCCGACCATTCCAGCCCTTCTGAGACGATAGTGTCGGCAAACTTTCTTTTTTATCTCTAGGCCAATTTGCCTTTGAAGTTTTTTATGACCCCAACATTCAAATCTGTAAATTTTAAAAGTTCACTGTGTGATTTTCCGAAAACGTAAGTTTTCATTGTTCTTTCTGCTATAGTTACCCGAGTCAGGGATCATTGTTTTGGGAAGAGTTTGGAATTGTTCTTCTTGAGATTAGAACTTTTGTACTCTTCTGTCCTTTAAACCCGACAGGAGTTCATCGTAAAAACAATTGATCACACGACTGGTTAGAACAATAAAATAAACTAGAGCAACTAGTTTTAAGACTACTAATTTTACACAACAAAAAGTTTTGGCCTGTCTGCGATTTTTGAAAAAATATTCTAATGGGTTGCGTTTCATGCAGTTCAGAGCTTTTCCTCGCAAATTCCAAACCGTTCAAGCAACAGAGGAACTCGGTATCCTCTGGCGGTGCCTCGTGTAGTGGAAGAGGAGAGGTGATTTAAGTGGCTACGTAGGGAGAGCGCTAATAGAATTGGGTTTGGTTGTGCAGATCATTTAATTATGGAATACACTTTCTATTGTAAGGGCACACCAACTTAATTTGTTCACATCATTTTTGGTTATTTTTTCTAACTCTTCCTCTATTCATTGTGCTGGCCCATTGCACTGGGGAGCAACAGGCAAAATCAATGTAAGACGTCATGTACACCCTTCTGGATATCTACACTGACACTGGAATTGTGCCTCTGGCTGTCACAGTCGAGAGTGAATAAAACATAGCACAGCAGGCTGCAATCATTTCCTGTAGAGGAACAGCAACACATCAGCGTATGGCACTGCGGCGTGGGTTATCTACCCAGGTGAAATATAAAAATGACGACATTCTCTTTTAAGCAAAACATATGACCTGCAAGAATGAATTTACCATCAAGTCGTCACCCCTGGTAAAGTGCTGATTGTGCTTAGGAGCTGCAAAGGGCGCAAACAGAGGGAATGCTTTCACAAGCAGGCAAGGGGCCACGTCTGACTGTTTTAAGAATAAACCGCTTGTTTCTCGAACAAGACATGACCATTTCCTGGTCATCTAAGTAGCCCAGATTGTGCCCAAGCCTGACAGGTGCTAAACAGTGCGTGGAGGCCTACCATTGAGGTACGAATGACTCGTGATAATGGCACGTGATCTCAACCTACTCAATGTATGACTGAGTGAAATGGAGAGTTAGAGAGCATAAAAGAGACTGAGACGGGGAGAGAAAATTTGCTTCAGTTGATTCCATGAAGGTCTGGCTCGGTTGGGCTCCTTGGGCTGGCGCTGCGAGTGGCGCTTAAGGATCCATGGCAAGGTTGTCCACTCCAATCTTCTTGTGCTTATGTCCTTTCTGGGGATGGAATACAAAAACATAAGAAGCAAACCCAGGTTAGGAGAAAATGCACAAACAACATAAATTAGCCATTCTTTAAATAATCTTCTCTCCAACATACCACTACAGCTATGCTTATCACTGCTATGAGATGGAACTCCAGCAATACGAATAGAGCATTATACATCTCTGTATACATAAGGAGGTGTGTAGGGGTGCATGTGTGGTCTCTATGGAAGAGAAAACTGAGCATTTGTGTTTCTTCATCTTCGTGGTCTGCTGCTCTGGTGCTGAGGGGGCACAGACCTATTTTAAAAGCAATGGTCCGTTATCACAAAGTTTTAATGCTGCAAACTTAAGTGCTTGATGGCTTGAGAAGGTTGTAAAAACACATGCCCAACTAAGTAAGTGTGAAGTCTTTCACCGTGAGTTTAGCTAAGAATGTGCATTCCCAGAGAGAACCTGCAGCAGAAGCCATTTTAAATCCCTTGGACCCTTCCTTTGTGGATTTACTTTCCATCCAGTACTCAGAAACACATGATGGTACTAAATGCCACATTGGTTTTCACTCATTCTCTCAAGTGTTGGTGTCCCTCATTGTTCTTTTCTGCCACGTGTAGCAATGACTTAGTCAACAACGGAGGTCTCTGTTAATATAAGGCCAAATAAATGCCAAGGTAGCTGCTTGAGGAAACAGAACATCATATACCCCAGGTGATTTTAGCAAAGAAAAAAGACCAGTGTTTTCTCTGTTCTGGCATTAACATTGCTGTCTAGAATCGTTCTGTCTCTTATGACATTTAGATGTTATCACAATTGACCCCTCACTAAACCACACGTGCAGCAACTGTTCCATCTTCCATGAGGCCACAGACCATGCAGGCACTACTGGTACATATGGCAATATGTAAGATATATACATATATATATTTTTTTACTTTATTGTGCATTTGGTTATACCTTAAGCACATACAAATAGGAATAACAAATTAATAAAAATATTACATTTATATAAAATATATAAGAATAAATAGATTTATATTCCAGTTTAAGAAGTATAAACCATCCAATTTCCTCATTAATAAAATACAATTAATCACATATTCAGTTTAAAAATGCAAACCGTGCAAATTCCGTCCCTAATAAGATTGGGCCCTAGTATTATTAAAAACCTATAGAACAATAAGATCAATTATGTAGCTGTAATGGGAATATAGTGATTTCAAAAATCTCTAACGGATACTCAGCAAAATGATTCAATCGTAAATAAAACTGCTCAATAATGAAATTGCCTGCCTGCCCACCTGTTTGCTTCCACGGTCAGCCTGTTTTGCTTGGACCGTTGCATGCTGTGGTGCGACCTGTAGGCTAAGGTCCCCCTGCTTCATGGGACATGACATCTTGAGGAATCTATATCCGCCTATCATCCTTTCTACACCACGTCTCATTGACTCTTCTCCTATCCCCTACTCTCTCCATGAACCGCTTCCTGCATGGATTCAGCAGCATCTGGAATAGGGTATAAAGCTTCCGCAACACCCTGTGTGAGGTGGGCCTTTGTGGCCTGTGGCTGCGCATGCTCTGTGAGAAGAGGGCTAAGGCTGGTTGGGGATAGCTTTTCTGATGCAAATAACCAGAGATACAGACCATTGGCCCAAATGCCTGATGAATGACTGACAAACGCAGTTCTTTGCCTGACAGTGTTTTGCTGATTGGCAAAAGTCTAAGGAGGCCTCTGCACCTGTGGGATCAATGCAGACTTCCATTATGGCGCGGCGCAGTGATCACATACATCACGGTGCCCCGAATCCCCCTACCCACTTACCTTTTCGGCAGCACACACAGTAGTGTGCTGCCGTCTCAACTGTATCCCTGCAGTTTCAGTTCTTTCCCACTAACATGGGTCTGAATTGGCGCTGCATGGTCCTTTTTTTATTATTGACGTTTATATCTATCGTCTCCTGCTACCATGTAATGGACGTGGGGGGACCCCCCCTTGCAACTCCCGACCCCCATTACTCTGACTACAGGGAGAACCCCTGCTTCCATTAGTCAAAGCAATGGCGGTCGGGATATAAGTACAGCGCAAAGGTGCCGTATTTGATATAGGCGACATTTTAAAGTCGCAGTATTTGTATGTTTCCCACCTGGGCAAGGTAGAATGACGTCTGAGAATGGTGTCAAGTTGCCCTCCAGCATACCAAGAAGGAGACTTGTGTTTATTTCGTAGGAGGCCCTTTCTCTCAAAAAAAATGTTCCTGCCTCCCCGATGCCCTAGGCCTGCACTTCGGCTGAGTTCCCGGGCACCCACCCCCGAGTCACTGATAACCCATCCCCTGATCCTTGCTGCAAGGTGTGTACAATGTACCTTTGTGAGTGAGCAAGAGAGAGGATAAAAAGGAGACTGGCACTATCTGAGAGTGTGAGTGGCCTATAGAGGCAAGAGGGACATGTGCTGGGAGAGGATCCCATTGAGCACTGTTATGCATTTTTAGACCTTGTTACCCATTGTTGGGCTACATTATGAGATATTAGGCTAGATCAAACGGTCAGATCCTGGTATGCTAGGGTGTGAACTTGGGACCTGTCATTTGTGTTATAAATTAGCTGTGACCTTCCATCTTACTACTTGCTGACACCCCACAAGTATTAAAACAGTAGTTCTACTGAGCGTTACATGGGATAATGGTGCAGTACAACCCGGCACACAACATACACTAGCAACTGACAAAGGCAGCCAGCACGATATCGCAACCCAGCCTATGGTGACCTTAAGGGACTGTTTATTATGTCCTGCCAATTTGGCATGTTATTCTGCATGCGATTGTATGTTAATGACCAGTTGCAAACTAAAAAAATATGCAACATGCTTACCATTCTGAAATTGTCTTACTTAATGCCATGTATTTTTCACTGGTGGACCATATAGATGAATGGCACCTGTGGCAGTACTCCATGAAATTGCCTCGCCCAAAGCCAATACTAACTACCAAACAAGTGACCTTCCAGCCTCCCACCCTGACCGACCGTGGCATAGCCTGGGGGCATGGGTCCCCCCTCCTGGATCCTCCCTGGTGCCTGGTGTGCACCGTAGCCTCCAAGAACCTGCGAGTAGTGCGCCACTCACAGGGATTTTGTTTTTTTGTAAATATCAGGAGGGCTAGAGCTCGCTGAACTCTAGCCTGGATCTATGTGATCGCTGAGATAAAAAATGTTGAATATGAAAATACAGAATGTTTATTTTTTCCTGCACATTTCCCCACAATTATGAGTGTGGGGGGAGACCCCCTGCAAACCCCCCATACTCCCCTTATATTTTCTTTTACCCTATACCCCCCTCCACATATAATTGCATGAAAATGTGCTTTTCGAAATTCGGTATTTTTGTGTTCAAAATTTTCTTCGGCTCAGTAATTGATTGATAACCCCTATCCCTGCTGCTATTTAACAAATAAAATAAACCCTGTGAATGGAGTGCTGCAAGCGGCGTTGGGCCACTCACAGGGTTGCCAATGCAACAGCGTTGGCATTGCTGACCACGCAGCGCCGGAGAGTCACAGGGATTCAAGTTCTTCTGGTGTTTTTGAATGTATGCCTAGTGAAGAGGAAGTGTCAAGTATCGCCCCCACTCCAGTTGCCCCTCTTGTAGTGCCCGGTACTTTCACACCAAAATATGTGACGTATGATGAATAGATAAACCAGCAGAGAGCAGCACCTGGGCTCTGCCCAGTACCTATCAGAATAACAGCACCTATTGAAGTACCGACACCTAAGAAAACATGGACAGTAAGGTATCCATTGAGAAAGCTATATTTACAGTCGAGAGAAAATGACGGTTGTCAGAATGGAGTATCCGAAGATGGCAAGAAGATAATGAAGGAAGATGAATGTTGACGTCATAAGATATCGTACTGACGCACATATAGAATATATAATGACCTAAGAATGCTAACAAGAGACGAGAGACCATGGATGAATGACATTTTTGAGCCTGCGATGAGAAGTTGATGTTAAAATGAAGAAACTCATGCCACATACATGATGAAGATATTCAGTCATCTTAAACGTGTACAGATGCAAGTAACCGCAAGAAGCAAAGAAAGTGTGAAGCTTGCTTATGCTTAATAGTAAATAGATTGCGGCAAGCGCCAACATGTACAAGTATATACATGAAAAGCACTTTAGGTATAAGTATAATCCCACTACGCACATGAGCAGAATTGAACAAAAGGTTACTAAAGGTCTCAAAAGGAGTGTGTCGCAGAAAGAAAATCGAGAATCGAGGCAGAACGAAACCCAGCTGAGGATGATCATGCCAAGATGCTGAGATCTTATCTGGCTGGTAAAGGCCAACATTGGATACAATTAAGTAGAAAAGAACACGAGATCATGTTCAGAAAGGTCAAGATAAGCCACAGATGGCGGAGGACTGGTAGAATGAAATCAAATATACAAAAGAGACATAGAAAAAGACAATTTCACGGTGTCCAGTCACGTGACCCGGCAGGCTGGAAGAGTGAGACTTTCACACCTACGCATGGCTCTCCGCCATGCCCATACTCCTTTAAAAGTTCTCAAGACCACAGAGCAGACTCAAGGCCAACATACAAAGCAGTAATTGAGACATGGCTACTGAAGTGATGATTGCTTGTAACATAAGTGGTGGGGAGCTGAGGTGAAGGCAAGCTCCTCTGCACCTGGATGTTCTTTCTGCATGCTGCTAGACGTAGATGGAAAAGTATGAGTGGGGTTGATGCCAACCCAATCATAGTGGACCATGTAATCTAGGGTCCTATAGTGAGTAGAGCCAATGGGACATTGTACTTTTAGTGACGTTCATAGTGGCCATTTTGAAGGGAGCGCTTAGTTGCGCCACCTGACACTGATTATCCAATCCCCTCTCCCCATTACCACATACAGATATAGTACCTATGTTAAGTTACCTTCCTATAACCAATCACGTTGCATGTTAGGTTTTTATGAAATGCCACGTAGAATGATGTCTGCAATGATGAATTATTGCTATAAATACTGTGTTTTTTCTAAAAGTAAGAGAGCGAGAAGATCGACCGGTTGCTGATGTTCGATGTGCTCCCCGTTTTATGAACTTGTTATTAAACAGATTCCCTTTGCCAAACTATTGAGTTGTCATAGTTATTTGATGCATGAGTATGAATCTGCATCCCCATCTATCTCGAGGGTACTGCTACTCATCTTAAAGGGCTGTTTGAGAGATCATCCAGTTCACTATTGCATATTAGGCACGGTCCTTGGCTGGCTTGAATGGTCAAGGGGAAATGTGGTTTCCCTTTGACAGTTTCTACCACAGTGGTGCATGTCCAATGGGCCATGCAAGGCCAGGGGTGTTTGCCTCCCCAGCCTTGCACGGCCATTGGGGATCCTGGCTGGGGTTCTGCACGTTTGCATGTGCGAGGGGGGCTGCAATGCCTCCCCGCACATACAAATGTGTTGGGGCGCTGCATCAGTAGTGATCCGGCTCCTGCCTGCATGTGCAGGAAGCAGGAAGCGCTTGGTTTCTTATTTATGCTGCGCGGGAGCCCGAGGACTTTCTGGAGGCTGCAGCAGAATTGCGTGAGGATTGACCCAGGCTGCGTGTGGATCACTGAGTATATGATATATGGGTGAACATGTGACTGCTGTGTGTGAATGGAATGAATGAATGAGTGAATGTGTTGTGTGTTTTTGATGTGCCAGTGAGCAAGTGGGGGCGTGGCAACAACACACTTTTTACTTGGCATCTTTCATAGATGCCCAGTAAAAAATCATCATCCTTTCTTTTGTCCACAAGCAGTTAATAAAAGAAATGATGTGTTATTACATGGCTAGACTGTCATTTTGGGGCAGCCAGTCAAGCCATTTCTTACTGCGGCATGGCATTTTATTCTGGGCATCAAGGATAAAGAAAATGTAAGTGTTAGTACGTGTCTAGACTGGACAACAATGTGCAGCCAGTTTGGAAATCTTTTCTTTTTGTGTCATGACATTTTTAAAGGCAAAGCCAACAGAAATATGTTCATTTGTGGGGATCCTGCCATATATTGGCAGAGCCAGTGTGGCCATGCTTTCTTATAGTATCGTATCTAGCATTATGTATGTTATTATGTAGGAATTCTGAGATATATTGGTGCATCCATCATGGAAATGTATCGGCACAAACAGTGTGAACCTGTTTTTATACTGGCATATGCTGTGGGCAAAGGCACCATAAAGCCCCCCCTGTTCCACCCCGATCTACCCTTGGTTGGTTCAGGCTTCCTCGCTACGCTCTGTTGCTTTGGCATATTTCTGGGTAAAATGTATGTCCCTCCAATTAAAAAATTCACCAGCTGCCACTGCTTCTGGCACCAGCTTCATGCATTTGATTTTAAAGTGTCCATTACTGGCATAGATAGGTTGTTCCATTTATGCCAGTAGTGGCCCCTTTAAATCATATACATGAAGTGCTTTATGCATGTGATCTAAAGTGAGTCTTACTGGCATAGATGGGCTGTGGCAGCAGCCTCATGAAAACATTAAGTGCTCATATGTAGTTTACTGTTGGTGGCATGGCATTTCCTGTAATTTTACAGCTTCTTTTTTTGTGCGTAAAAAATTGTATGCGAAATGCATGATTTCAGCACATTATTTTAAAACCACGCCCCCACTTAATTATTCTGTGCTCCCTCGCAACGCTCGGCCGCTCATGTTAATTTGAGGAAACATTTAGGCCCCCTACTCAAAATATTCACCAGGCATGACTACCCATGAATCATGAAATGTGCTGGATATTTTTGTTTCTGAATTGTAAGCCCTCTGCCGATCCATCCTCTCCGGCTAACTATCGCACAATCTCTATCACTCCTTTCCTGGGTAAACTCTTGGAAAAGCTGGCAATCTCCCAGTTTAACCTTCTTACGGAATATGTTGGTTGTCTCCATGACCATCAGTCTGGCTTCAGAGCGGCCAGAAGCATGGAAACTGCTCTCCTGAACATCAGTGAAGACCTGCTTTCCAACCTTCCTTCTGTCCTCATTCTCCTTGATCTTTCTTCTGCTTTCGACACGCCTGCACAAATGCCTCAGTGATAACCTGGGTATAGCTGGCCTGGCTGACCTCTTTTCTCACTGACCGACCCTCTCAGCTCCAACTGAGGTCCTTTCTCTCTTCCACCTCTTTCTTCCTGTGGTGTTCCCCAACCTCTCTCCCTGGCTGTTCAACCAATACCTGGCACCTCTTGCCACTGCATCGCTGCTCTCTGCTCCAACTTTCAGTGTTATGTGGATGACACCCAGCTCTCTTTCATGCCCCACTTGGTCGCCTCTACTCCTCTCATTCCTAACCGTCTGCTATTCAGGATTGGTGTGCCGCCAATGATCTGTCTTAATGCCAGTAAGACTGAGATCCTCCTCATCGGAACACCAGCTCCCTCCTTTCCTCTCGCTCTCTGGCTGCCCACTCTGGGTCCTCTTCCTACCTATGAGGCTAAGAACCATGGGGTCATCTTCGCCTCCACCCTCTCCTTCTCTCCTCACATCTCTGATGTCTCTAAAAAGTCAAACTATCACCTGCACCTCCTCTGAGGTATTCTTCCTTTCCTCACTTTCCCCCAGAAGCTCACTGTCTCCAGAGCTCTGGTCCTCTCAAGGCTGGACTACTGCAACAGCCTCTTTCTAAATCTTCCTGCCTCAACTCTCCGTCCTCTACAACGAATCCAGAACAGGACTGCAAGACTTGTCCTTGGCCTTAAGCCCAGGGATCGTATCTCTCCAGCTCTGAAATCTCTTCATTGGCTTCCAGTGGCAGCAAGGATCAAGTTCGAGACCCTCTGCATTGTCCACAAGGCTGTCTGGGGCCTGGGACCACACTACCTCCAACTCTCTCTTCCTACGTAACTCCCATCTCGAGCTCTCTGCTCATCCACATCTAACTCTCTGAGGGTCAGTCGCTTTGCCAAGCAGAGAGTTGGGGACAGATCTCTTTTTTCAGCTGAGGCTTGCCTGCCTCTCTCAAACTTGAGCAGAACCATCTCTGGTTCAGGAAGCAACTCAAGACCTTCCGCTTTCTCTCTTCCTCTCCCCTGCTGATGACCTGTCTGTTCCACGCATTATTCAGCTGGCCACCCTCTGAACTTGGACCCAGGTCCCTGCCTGTCCAGTTGCACCTTGCACTGCCTCTTGGCTCCCCCAGCACTTATGGTCTGTATCTGTAACCCTACAACCCCGTCTCTCTGCACTTATGAGCCACCCTCTGGCTGCACTTCCTGATTACCTGCACTTAGCCACCTGCTGGCTGCACTTTTGATTACCTGCTCTTCTCCTACCCCCCCCCCCTTTTTTACACTTCTCCCCTTCCCCTGTGCTTGCGCAAATTGAATGACACAAGGCCTGGTAAGATCGTTGCTTTGTCCTTGTGTTGTAAAATCATCCCACACGCAGCAATTTCTGTGCATTCACTAGGCTTTAGCTTCCCAAGAGACTTCATCACACAGAGACACTAGGCGATTTGAACCGTGTTCCGGGAACAATAAGGACGGTTACAGACGGAGGGACTGGGATTCGGGATGGCAGGCAACCCAAAAGAAGGCTTAGTCCAGCCCACTAGGCCCAATCCCAACCCTGCCCAAAATCAGATTCAGTCACTAAGAGTCCAGCCCAGGGAGAGCACTATAAAAGCCAGGGAGACCAGTCAGCAAGTGTGTGAGAGAAGACAGCGTTGTGGTGATCAGGAGTTTGAGGTACTGTTGGCTAGAGGGGGAGGAGGTGGTGGCATCAAGATGTGTAAGCGAAGCAGAGAAAGATTAAGTATTAATATCAGGAGGAGAAGGTGGTACAGAGAAGGACGTAATATCAGAAGATGAAGGTAATACAGAGGAGGTCGGGAGAGCAGGAGGTGAAGGAGGTGCAGTCGATGTGAAAGGTGCGGTAATATCTGGAGGTGAAAGGAGGAGGTAACACAGTGAGGCCAAGATTGAGGAGAAGGAGCAGGGTAGTGTATAGACAGCGCAGGCCAGGTTTGCCCTAGGCAGGGCTAGAGGGTGGGAAGAGGAACGAGACACAGGCAAGGAGGCCAGAAGAGACAACTCCCAACCCGACACGAGAATGCCTGATGTGCCACCCCCCATAATCCCTCCTTTTCATGCCCTGGTTGCTTGTAGATTCCTTGCTGCCAAATTGCCCACCCTCCCCCGTTATTAGTTCCCGCTCCCTTATATCTCGGCTTCTCTCGCATTGTCCTTACCTCTATGATTTTTAAAGTGCTTTATTGCTTCCTGAAGCTAGAACCCCACTCAGAAGTACCCTGGACAATAATAATAATGGCAACACATTCTTTAAAAATATACACTTCACAACAACACATTTTACCAACAAACTTCCTTTTTGGGTGCTATTGAAAAATGTTGTTACAAAAATAATGAATTGTCAAATGCGACTATGGACCACTTTTTCCATTGAAGCCAGAGCCAATTTTATGCCTTATCCGACCATGCTATTTTGTAGAGATGTAGGTTAGAAAAATGCCACGGTTTGTTGCAAAAGTGAAGCACTTCACTTAAATGGGAAGGCCGGAATTCTTTCATTCTAAGTGACTTGATTTTCCCTTTGAAGTTCCTGACAATGGTTTGCAGAAGCATCAGCCACTTCTTATCCTGCCGCCTCTTGTTTGCATTTCACGACCTCATGTGAGGAGACAATAGAAATAATACATTAACTTTGGCCCCAAAACGGCGCCTACGAAGGTAAAAATGTGAGTCAATTGACTTTAGTCCTTTACAAGAAGCATCCAGAAGGGGAAACACGGATTCCCAACCGTCTCGTGCGGGTTTGTGCCCGATGCATCATGTGCCTCATAATTTAATAAACAGTTTATTTATTATAAAGTCAGGAGGCCCCTGTTTCATGGCTTCATTCTTACTTGCGTGGACAATTGCTGCATCATGAGCTTCAGATTATGGTGCGATGTTCCTTTCCGTGAAAATAATTCAATTTAAAAAGTAACAAGGATCTTCAGATTCTGGCTGGTCTGTCCCATGACATTAACAAAATAACGCGCATCAGTTCTTACTTATGGGGAGGCCTCGCCTGCCAGTTAGTGCTCTCTCTCACCAGCTGATGTTACTGTGCGTGTAGATTTTTTTTTCTAAATGATTTTTAACCGTGTCAGACTCACTGGAGCCTTAAGTGTGAGAATAGTTTTGCCATCCATCATAAGTGCGTCTTGTCAAAACGTGTCTTAAAATATCTTGCCATATAAGAAATAGTGTGCACTCAGTCACTTTAAAAGGAGTACTCGACGCCACTTAAAACTAAAGATGCCATGGGAAGGGTCGTACTAGATTTGTGAATCTGTATTAAGACGGCAAGCGCTTCGATCTCAAATAGCAGTGAGCTAAGCAACCACTTACACAGTACTTTACAAAAGTGTCACAGTGGAGGTTTACAATCCGGAGGCACATACACATGCGAACACCGATTGGGTACCCCGCAATCTAACAACATAAATGATGCACTTAGACACACATAGTATAGTTTACATTGAGTGCCGTTATATTTAAGAGTTCAAAGCAGCAGGGGAGTGGGAGCTGTTAGGCAGAGAGAGGATTCCCCTGCAGGCTTCTGGCGCCCATTCCCTCGGCAGGAGGGCCGTTTTGAAAGCCGCGAGACATACTATGTTTTTGACTTTAACGGCTGAGGGTGGAGTCCAGTCATGGGGCACAAGGAGTGTTTTAGTGGTATGATGGGGATGTGCTGTTGGTCAGCAGAGGCAGCATTTGGTGCTGGGGGCAGGATAGCTCGTGGAGGGGCACCAAGATTCGAAACTATTCATGTGTGAGCCATCCAGGGGGTGGTGAATGTCTTCAGTGGAGGGTCCTACATTTTTCCTCAAATTAGCACGAGCGACCGAGCATAGTGCTGAAATTATGCATTTTTTAGCACAATTTTTTAAGAAAAATTGGATGAAAAGTCATACGATATGCTATATATGATATGATATGGCATTTATAACGCGCCTGTAATGACAAGACAAGGAGGGGGAAACAGATGGAGGACATACTTAATGCTCTGCTGGGGAACAATGAATTGGTAACTTTGTTGCATACACAGGAAAGGCTGTTGTGGGAAACTGCAAATGTGGACATTTCTATCAATGGCGGGATTCTAGAGCATCCGTAAACGTGCAAAATTGTTCAAACATTGGACTCCAGGAGCGTCTTGTTGCATATCTACGGATTCTGTTGGTTGAAGTGCAACAGTATCAGAACAAATGGTATTATCAGTGGGTGATGATTGAAAATTCCTTGGATAAAGAGCAGGGTTTCATTTTCAGGGTTTTGGGTCTCCCTAGAGAGAGCTTAATTATATTTATTTATTTAACATTTTTAGAGCGCTCCGGATCAGTAGGCATCTAGGCGCTAGTTACATAGAAGACAAGATGACGAAAAGCACAATTAAATAGGGAGACCTGTGGTCGGGTTGCTGGTTACATGGGTTCAAGTCCCTGGCCTAAGTGCCATCAACTGTAAACAGGGGAAGCTAATTAGCATGTACATGTAATTAGCCGTTCAACTTGAGGCCCGTAAGTCAATGATCTTTGTATAATTGTTCTTTTATAACGCGCTTATTACCAGAGATTGGTTTCTAAACTCAGGATTGGGATTCAAACCTGTGTTATGCTGCGTTGTCCTGCTTCCAAGACGAACGTGTTGCCCCTGATCTATCCCCCTTCACCCCACTAAGGCGCTCTTGGTTGACCAGAGTGTCCAGTGATGAGGCTGTGACGTTCCTCTGCCATGCAACAGGGATCCAAAGTGTGTGATCAGGTGATCCTCCCCAAACAGGCACCAGGTTCTTCTTTCACTGGCTTGTAAAGGCACCCTGTCCCGTGAGTCTCTGCCCTGAGATGCACAGGAGACCTTGTTAAAGTGATGCATGGCCGTGATGAAATGGGAACAGTGTGGTATAAGTGGAATATGGACCAGAATCACACATTTCAAGGAAACCAAAGGGATCTGCAATTTTCCCAGTGTATTTTCCATTTGGTTGAATACTATCGCCACTATTTTAATTTGGGGGGGAGGACCAGTGAAGCGGACCTGGACCACACCATTGACAGGTTGTAATGTTAAGTCTTGATTAACAAAAATCAGTACTACAGTCAATTTCAATTACTTTGCCCATCCATATGCATAATGTGTTAGTTCAATGGTGTATATTAATAAACTGTATCACCATATAGACAGAACCAGTTCATTTATCAAGTTATTCCTGTAGTCTAAGTCCCTACAATTAACTAAATATTCCTGTACAAGGTGTCTTGCTATCCCTCACAAAGGTTGTGCTAACCCTTCGGTGCGATGGTGTTACGCCTGTTTGAGGTGAGGGACTATCAAGAACCTTACCATATCCTCTCTCAGTACTTTCCTACATCTAAAACTATGTGCACACTTCTTGGAGGTCGATCATGTGCTTCATTATTATCACCTCCAGTCTGTGTGTCTTATTATTCACAAGCAAATTACCAATGGGGGTCCTGGGAGTCCCTCTGACAGACATTAGTCCTGGTTACGAGAGACTTACTGTTAAGAGGTTAAGCAATTACAGAGTAATGATGAAGACAGCATATTTGTTCCATTGTAGTAATGCAACCAGTTTATAATGCTGCATGTAAATAGTTCAAGTTATTAATACATTAGTTCAGGCAAAGCATATATGCAAGTCACCATTGTGACTTCATGTCATTCCAGTATGGATTCTAGAGATGAAAGATTCTGAAGGCAGTTGGTTTTGGTTCTCCGTGGCAGAGCCTGCCACCGTATGTTTATACTCAATAAACATGTTACCTAAAGTTACGTGTGGCGGCGCTTTATCTTAACATTGGCGACGAGGATGATTGATGGGCCCCGCGCGCGTCGTGTGCTGCAAACTGCGCTGTGAATCCTGGACTTTATGGGCTTTTCCCTTCGCGGCGGTGACAGGCTTGGATAAAAGGCGGAAGGGAAAGTCAGCGCACACAGCAGAACAAAGGCAAGTGGATTACGCAGCGTTATCTGGCAGCTCTTAAACTGTTTGTTTAATGATCACGCATTCGTGATATTGTCGACAAGAAAGACGAGCTGGGAGCGTCAGCAAGGCCTAACCCTAAAGTAAACAGGCCATTGTGACGTGTGTTTCCTGGCAACCAGCGCTCGGCTGTCTCAGGAAACTAAAGCAAATGAACAGAATTCATCGCGCTGCGTCTATGAAGCGAGTTACAGGCCATCCTTAGTTTGCTTAATACATTACATAGTCGAGCCTGTTCAAGATACATTCACACAGGAAATTAAAGCCACGGCAGCACAGTTAACAGATCGCCTGCAACAAGTTGGAATTTTAAGCAAATATTGACTGGCTACAACTTGCATTTGACTGTCTCTTACATCTGGCAGTAAGACCATCATGGCCACATCAATTCCACCTCCCAGATCATTTTTGGAGGAGCCTGGTCGGCCCTTCCTCACATGGGACAAATGGAAGGACGCCTTTGAAAATTATTTAGTGGCTATAGGAGGTGACAGGTTTTCCCCAGCACGAAAAAAAGCTCTATTAATACACAACTTGGGTGTTGAGGGACGCAGAATTCTGGATGGATTAGCTGGCAGTCAAACATTGGATGATAATGATGCTGACATTTATGACCAAACAGTGAAGAAGTTACGGGATCATTTTGAACCGCGAAAAAACATAAGCTTCGAAAGGCACAAGTTTTTCCAAAGAGTGCAAGAACAGAATGAATCAGTGGAGTCATATGTAGCGTGTCTCAGGTCACTGAGTTATTCGTGCGAATTTGAACAGTTGGCGGATTCTTTAATAAGGGATCAACTACTTAGATGCACTAATAACCCGAAAATTCAAGAAAAGCTCCTAGCGAAGGACATGAAGTTGGAGGAGGCACTGGATATGGCAAGAAGTATAGAGCGAACGTCTCATTACGTGAAAGAACTTAAAGATGATAAACAAATTACCACGGCCATGTCAGTTTGCTCAGTTGACCAGAAGAAGAGAAGTAACTCCCTGACACCAAGAAGAGGGAACTGGAGTGCGAAGGGTTCCTGTTTTAGATGTGGAAATTTTAGACATAGTGCAAACTTTCCATCATGTCCGGCTAGATATGCGGAATGTTTCAGGTGTAAAGGAAAAGGACATTTCGCCAATCTCTGCAAAGCTGGCTCAGTAAACCTGATAGAATCAACGGCGGACGCAAGATCTAACCATGAAGAGGAAGTCAAGAGAAATTATAATATTCATGAGATCTCGGCTAATCAGGAACCAAACACAAAGTTTGTTTTTGAGATTTCCACCATTCAAGGTGATGGAAATGGTCCAAGTGATATATTCCGTGTGGATGGATGTGACGTAGAGATGAAGGTTGACACATGTTCTCCTTGGACAATAGTATCTAGAGACACTCTAGTAAACGTATTACAGAAAGAAGAAAAATTGATTAGATCCACGAATGTCAAAGCATGTGGATATGCAGAATCTGCCATTGACATCATGGGGGAGTTTCCAGCCAAGATCGCCTACAAAGGAAAAGTTTGTCAAGCCAACATAATTGTGTCCAGAAGAGGTTCGTCCTTATTAGGATGGGAGGAGCAAAAGAATCTTGGTGTGAGGATTCAAGCTAGTGCATCAAATCCCATATCCATAGCGGAAGTAGGAGACATTTGGTCAAGGAATTTTCCTGAAGTATTTTCGGAGGAACTTGGGAAACTAAAAAACTTTGAACACCACATCAAACTCAAAAAAGGGGCACAACCTATTCAACACAAGGTGAGGCAAGTTCCATTGAGAATGAAGAGTCAATTAACTGGAGAACTCAAGGACTTGATGAGAAAAGGTGTGATAGAACCAGTAGTTGCCACGGAGTGGTTATCACCAATTGTGTTGGTGGCCAAGTCGAATGGAAATTTAAGGCTGTGTGTCGACCTGCGCAGTCTCAACCAAAACATTGTAGTTGAGAAGCATCCCCTTCCTAACATTCCTGAGACATTGTCCACTTTAGGTGAACCAAAGTTTTTTTTCCATTATAGACCTATCAGCAGCGTATCATCAAGTTCCGCTATCAGAGAGTTCGCAGCATCTTACGGCATTCATCACACCAGATGGCATTTTCCAATTCAAAAGAATGCCATTTGGATTAGCTTCTGCGGCGTCTGTGTTTCAAAGGATTATGGAAGAGGTTCTTAGGGGTTTAAAAAGTGTGACAGTATTCCAGGATGATATTCTGGTGTTTGCTGACACGGAGGCAGAACATGATGATCATCTCAGAGCTGTGTTGAATAGACTCAAGAGAGCTGGTCTAACTGTATAGAGGAGTAAATGTAGAATTGCTGTTCAGGAAGTAGACTACCTGGGTCATAGAATATCAAAAGATGGTATTTCTCCTAAGAAATCGCTGGTAGATAGTATAAGTAAGGCGCCCCAACCTTGTGACAAAGATCAGCTAAGGTCGTTTATGGGATTAGCAGAATACTATCATAAGTTTGTTAACAACTTTGCCACCATTTCCACACCGTTGAGAGATTTACTTAAGAAGAATGTAAAATTTGAATGGTCAAGTGACTGTCAGGCAGCTTTTGAGAGAATCAAGGAGAGTATCATTGGAGCTCCCTCTCTAGGAGGATTTGTGGTGGGAAGGAAGACAATATTAGAAGTGGATGCAAGCAACCAAGGTTTGGGGGCGGTGTTGACACAATATGACTCTGATAAAGTAGAACACATAATTGCATTTGCATCAAGACCACTGAGGGGAGCTGAGATCAATTACTCAGTAATTGAGAGGGAGGCTTTGGCGGTGTTTTGGGCTGTGGCTCATTTTAAATTCTTCTTGTGGGGGCAAACATTTCTGGTCAAAACTGATCATAAGCCCTTAGTTCAATTACTGGGTGGTGTTGAATGGTCTAAAAGCTCGCCCAGAGTGTCAAGGTGGATGGTGGACTTGTTAGCCTATGACTTTAAGATTGTGCATGTGGCAGGCAAAAACAATATAGTTGCGGATTGCTTATCTAGACTACCAGCTGAGGAGAAAGAGGTTGAGGGAGTGCATTATGAGCAGAGGGTGGTAATTGCTGAAGTGGAAAATAATGCCATAAGCAAGGAAGAGTGGGAGTCTGCTAGCAAAGAAGACATGGTATTGCAACAGGTCAAGTTTTGGACCAAGGTAGGGTGGCCTCGCAAGACAGAGGTGGAAAAAAGTTTTGAATGCTATTATAATATAAAGGATGAACTCAGCATGTCAGAAGATGGGATTCATCTTAGAAAAGGTTTGAAGGTCATACCACCTGGTGGTATCAGGCCTACACTGGTAAATTTAGCTCATCAAGGACATTTGGGTATGGCTGGCACAAAGAGACAGATTAGAGAGTCCTATTGGTGGCCGGGAATTGATGGGGAAGTTGACAGGTGTGTTAGAGATTGTTATGATTGTATGAGGAGTGATAAAACCAAGGTTGTAAGAGTTGCACCCATGAAACCAGTAAGTGTTCCCAATGAGCCTTGGAAGAAGGTGGCGGTAGACTTAATAGGCCCTTTACAAGACTTGGGGGAGGACCTCAAATACCTAATAGTTATGGTAGATTATCACACCAAGTGGATTGAGTATAGGGCTATTAGAGAAGCTACAACCGAACAGATGATTGCATTCTTTGAAGATATCTTTTACAAGGAAGGATTTCCAACAGAATTGATATCGGACAATGGTGTCCAATTCACTTCATGTAAAATGATGGAGTTTTTCAGGAAGTATGGGATAAGACATTATAGAACGGCCCTTTATCACCCTAGGGCTAATGGACTTGTAGAAAGAGCGAACAGGTTTATAAAGGGAGGGTTACAACTGGCCATGGCTGCAAGGTTAGATTGGAAGAAACTTCTAAGAGAAATGATTTGGGGCTACTGTATCACACCGCATACTGTAACCAAGATTTCTCCCTTTATGTCCCTTAAAGGGAGGCAACCTGGCTCTCAATTGTGTCCAGGGTGGTTGAATTTGGATAAGTCAGTCAACATTGATAGAAGTAAGATTGTGACATTAATTAAGGAGGCTCAAAATGGTTATGAAAACAGGTTCAATTCTGACAAGAAATGTAAGAGGTTGGATGTGAAGGAAGGTGAGTGGGTGTATGTAAGGAATCCCAGATTGTCACCTAAGTGCACTGTTAGCAAGTTCTTAGGGCCAAAAAGAATAGCTAAGGTAAGAAACAATGTAGTGATTTTAGAAGGAGGAGAATGTTGGTCAATGTCAAGTTTAGTAAAGAGTAATTTCAACGAAGGTCTTCCAGAGTGTGAGAGTCAGGATAGTATTATAGAAAGAACACAGGATTCAGAGAACAGCAGTGTTGAGCCAGAGAATAGTGATGAAGGTACGAGGAGAACAAGGAGCAGACCTTCATGGTTAAGAGATTATGTTGAGTAAAACTTTGTGTTTGAAGGAGGGAGATGTGTTAAGAGGTTAAGCAATTACAGAGTAATGATGAAGACAGCATATTTGTTCCATTGTAGTAATGCAACCAGTTTATAATGCTGTATGTAAATAGTTCAAGTTATTAATACATTAGTTCAGGCAAAGCATATATGCAAGTCACCATTGTGACTTCATGTCATTCCAGTATGGATTCTAGAGATGAAAGATTCTGAAGGCAGTTGGTTTTGGTTCTCCGTGGCAGAGCCTGCCACCGTATGTTTATACTCAATAAACATGTTACCTAAAGTTACGTGTGGCGGCGCTTTATCTTAACACTTACCCAGAGTCTTTAGCTCACTATCTTTCACAGAGAAGAAATATCCCAAACACATCAGTCTTTGTGCTGCCCTGGGGCAGTCCAGAACCGAAATCCTAGGCAATTCTCCTCTGAACAAGAGTACCAACAGCATCCTCAGACACGTGTTTCGGTCCGGTTGGACCTCCTCAGTAGGGAGGAGCTGTGCCTCTCTAAGAATAGTGAGCATGGGGTCCACGTCTGGATTCCCCTAGTAACTTAGGGTGAGACCCAAAGTTACTTAAATATGCAAATTACCAATGGGGGTCCTGGGTGTCCCTCTGCCAGACATTAGTCCTGGTTATGAGAGACTTACCCAGAGTCTTTAGCTCACTATCTTTCAAAGAGAAGAAATATCCCAAACATATCAGTCTTTGTCCTGCCCTGGGGCAGTCCAGCAACGAAATGCTAGGCAATTCTCCTCTGAACAAGAGTACCAACAGCATCCCCAGACACGTGTTTCAGTCTGGTTGGACCTCATCAGTAGGGAGGAGCTGTGCCTCTCTAAGAATAGAAAGGCACTTGTTCAGAGGAGAATTGCCTAGCATTTCCCTTTTTCTCCTCCTTCTGCTTTTCGTCCCGCTGGACGCTGTTGTTACGCTTACTCCATTTCTGATGGCAATTATTCTCCAAGCTAAAATGTGACTTTCCTACTGGCTGCTCCTTTACGTCTACCATCTTCACTGCATCCGGTCTACACTATGTGGGAACTTGTCAACACTCCATCAAGGGTTTTTTCCCTATTGGGTTTTTCCCTGTATCGGCTGGTTCCGGAAGGGGAGCCGCAGGGCTGTTGTCTTCCAGCGGCCGCTGTGGCTTCTCTCTGTGACAAGCACGTGCATCATAAAAAAGAAAGAGACTATCTCACCCGGCGACGTCTGCAAGAAGCCGACCACTCCAGTAGCTCCGGTGCGGAGAGTCTGCAAGCAAGGGAGGAAACTCCATCACAGATTGCAACGCCACAAAGTTCCAAGATGTCTGCCGAAGGACAGGTTCAAGAGCTGTGGAAGGCTTTCCAAGCCATGTCCCAGGAGTTGCAGGGAGTGAAGACAGAGAATGCACTACTCAAGCAGATGGTAACCGCCAGGGAACCTATTCCCCTGGAATTAGCGCCTATGCCACTTTCCTCTGGAAAATTTGACGGCTCTCCTAAGAAGGTGAAAGAGTTTTTGGAAGCCTGTATGGTTTACTTCACCTTCAGGCCTCGGACCTTCGTTACCGACCACGCCAAGGTGGGATTCTTAATCTCAAATATGACTGGAAACGCACTATCCTGGGCTACTCCATTGGTTACCAGTGGTAACCCCATTCTTCAGGATTTTGCCCGATTCCAGAATCATCTTAAGCAGACTTTTGAACGGCCAGAGTTATCCTTTACCGCATGTGAGGATTTATTGGACGTCAAACAAGGCTCCCTGGATGTTCTGTCGTATATCTCCACCTTCAAGACATTGGCAGCTGGAGCCGGTTGGCCAGAAACAGCACAATACGCCATCTTTAGGAGAGGTTTGAAGGAGGAGATCAAAGATGAATTAGCTAGATCTCCTCGTTCACCCACTTTCACTGATCTGCTTGCTGCCGCTCTTCACATCGAATATCGACTCCAGGAGAGAAGATCGGAGCGCCGTAAACAGAGAGGTTATCCCTCGGACCTTTTATCACACTCGTCTCCTAGTCGCTCTGCCATTCCTCCTCCTGATGAACCGATGCAGATTGGCACCACTGTCTGCCGCTGAAAGACGCCGAAGACGCGAGAAGGGACTCTGTTCATACTGCGATTCAAATCAACATCTTCTCAAGGACTGCACCGAATTACCAGGCAAGAGCTTGGGAAACGGACACCCTCGGTGCCAGTAGGGGCAAGCGACCGAGGGTCTCCAAACTTTCACACTCCTCCCTATGTCTCTCTCTCGGTCTCTTCCCCCGAATTTATGGAAGACTCCAGACTTATGGTGATCCCAGTCCGTCTGAATCTCGAGGACAGACCGGTCAAGACCATGGCTCTACTTGATTGCGGAGCAGCAGGAATTTTCGTTGACACTCTATGGGCAGACAAGGTGGGTCTTTGCAGAATTGCCAGAAAAGAAGGTCAGAAGGTAGGAGTGGATGGTTCGCCCTTGTCATCTGGTCCCATCACCCATACTACAGAGGAGCTCTCTTTGACGATCCATCATCACACTGAGGTCTTGAAGTTCGACATCATCAGGGCTGCCCATTTTCCCATCATACTAGGCATCACATGGCTTCGGAGACACAATCCACGGATAAATTGGACTGAAAATCAGCTGAGCTTCACTTCCCTGTATTGTACCACCCACTGTTTTCCGTTTGGAGGACCGGGGAGATTTGCAACCTGTGGAGATTCTCTCTGAAAACCATATTGGAGTTCATGCCTTACCCAGCTATTGTTCTGGGTTCTCGGAGGTGTTTCAAGAGAGTCCTCACGCTAAGCTGCCGCCCCATCGGCCCGAGGACTGTTCCATCGACCTGGAACCAGATGCCCTGGTTCCTTTTGGAAGGATGTTTTCTCTCACTCAAACAGAGAAACAGGTACTGCAAAGTTACTTCGATGTTAATCTGGAGAACGGACTCATTCAACCATCTAAATCACCCGCTGGAGCGCCCCTATTTTTCATCAAGAAGAGAGACACCACGGAGCTCCGACCCTGTATAGATTACCGGGGCCTCAACAAAGTTACCATCCGAGATCGGTATGCCATGCCTCTCATCTCTGACATTATCGAGGCTGTACAGGGTGCCAGAGTGTTCACCAAACTCGACCTCCGGAATGCATACCACCTGCTTCGTATTGCCAGAGTAGACGAGTGGAAAACAGCTTTTCGCACCCGTTCTGGCTTATATGAATACCGAGTAATGCCATTTGGCCTGGTTAATGCGCCAGCGGTGTTCCAGAGATTCATGGACAGAATGTTTTCAGACATGCTTTCAATATCAGTTATCATTTATCTTGATGACATTCTGATTTTTTTCGCCCAACATGAAGGTACACATCGAACAGGTCAGGCAAGTCTTAGATCGCCTTCAGAAGGTTAAGGCGGAGAAGTGCAGATTCGCTGTTTCCGAGGTACACTACCTGGGGTATGTCCTGTCGGAAGATGGGATCGCCATGGACAAGGTCCACGCCATTCTTAATTGGCCAGCCCCTACCTCTGTCCGAGAGGGCTTTGCGGTTTCTAGGTCTCTCCAATTACTACCGGAGATTTATTCCAAATTTCTCGGAGGTAGTGTATCCTATAACTCGGTTACTTAAGAAGGAAGCTCTCCCGTTCTTTTGGACTGCGGAGGCGGAAGAGAGTTTCCGTCATCTCAAGAATCTTTTCTGCTCAGAGCCAATTTTACAGCATCCGGATCAGAACCTGCCATTTATTCTGGAAACAGACGCTTCAGCCCTCGCCTTTGGGGCCGTACTGCTGCAGACTATTCAGGGGGTGAAACACCCAGTTGCCTACTTATCTAAAACACTTTCTCCCAGTCAGCTGAACTATTCTGTTCTGGAAAAGGAATTGCTTGCCATGAAGCTGGCATGCGAGGAATGGAGACACCTCCTCATGGGGACCTGGCACAAATTCTTAATCCGCACAGATCACAAGAATCTCAAGGTCTTACAAGACATGGAATGTTCAAACTCCAGACAAGCAAGATGGGCCTACCTCTTCTCGCAGTACGATTTCCAGATCACATACATTCCTGGATCGCTAAATCGGCTAGCTGATGCATTGTCTCGCAAGGACTCCAATAAAGAAAGAGCACTGGTCAAGGCTGAGCCTATGTTCCACCGGAACCAAATCCTGGCGGTAGTAGGTTCCTTCCTTCAAGATGTGAAAACCTCTACAGCGAAAGATCTACTACGGATCTCTTCACATCCCAATTCTCACTTCCAAGTGAAAGACGACTGGGTCTTCTATCAGAGGAAGTTGTTCATCCCAGACGGACCACTCCGTAAAAAGATCCTAAATTGGGGACATGACTCGCACATGGCAGGTCATAGAGGCGGAGACAAGACCCTAGAACTCCTCTCAAGGTCCTTCCTTTGGCCAGGAATGAGAAAAGAGGTGTACCAGTATGTCAAGACTTGTCCGATCTGCGCCAGAGCCAAGTATGCGTCAGGGAAGCCCCTAGGTCTGTTGACTCAAGTGGAAATACCGACTCGTCCGTGGGGACTCATCTCCACGGATTTCATTGTGGATCTTCCAGTTTCTGAATCGTGCACCTGTATCATGGTGACAGTTGACGCTTTTTCGAAACTAGCACATTTCTCCCCACTTGCGGGGCTCCCCACAGCAACCAAAATGGCAGAAATCTTTGCACGAGATATCTTCAAACTACATGGCCGACCTGACAAGATAATCTCAGATCGGGGTAGTCAGTATATCTCCAAATTCTGGACAGCATTGTGCTTCAGATTGGGAATAGAGAGAGCTCTTTCTTCAGGATTCCACCCACAAACCAATGAGCAGACAGAAAGACTTAATGCCACTCTGGAACAATATTTAAGATGTTTCATCACTCAACATCAAGACGATTGGGTCTCTCTACTTCCTACGGCAGAATTCTCATATAATAATTCCAAGCATTCAGCTACTGGTCTATCACCGTTTTTTTGTACCTAAGGAGTTCACCCACGGTTTATAGTACCAGAGATACCCAGATTCTCAAACTCCCCAGCAGCAGAGGAGGTCTTAAGAAATGTTCAGGAGGCCCAGACCACTGCTTTGCAATGCTTGAAAGCCAGCAGGCAACAGAATAAGAGAGAAGCGGACAGACATCGCAAAGAATGTCCTGCCTGGGAGCCAGGTGATAAAGTGTGGTGATCTACAAAATTTCTACCCCGATAGATACGACCTTCTAAACTGTCTCCTCGATTTCTGGGACCTTTTCCCATCCTTTCGAGAATGAATCCAGTCACCTATCGTCTTCGACTTCCCTCTTCTCTCAAACGCATTCACCCTGTCTTCCACTCTTCCCTTCTTAAACCTTACTTCCCAGATCCCCATCACAGAACTCTGGCTCGGCATACTCTGGTCTCCGCATCAGACCTGGAGGAGTATGAGGTTTCATCCATCAGAGACTCCAGGTATTATCGAGGCCGTTTGGAATACCTTATATCATGGAAGGGTTACCCGGAGTCGGAGGACTCCTGGGAACCGGCTTCTCAGGTACATGCCCCCCGATTGCTTGCCAAATTCCATCGCATGCACCCGAGGAAGCCGGGGTGGTTGCGATCTAAGGGGGGGCATTCTGTCATCCGCCGTTACGGCCAAAGCCGAGACTGGCGGATACTTCCGCGTTGGAGCTGGCGAGGAAGGATTTAGTCCTTTCTTTGTGTCTTCCCTCATGGCTCCATTGATGCAACGCGGGGCCGCGGGCAGTATTTAATTCTCCGGCCCCGGCATCGCGTTGCGTTGCAACCCTTCTACACGGACACTTCCTGTTTCCGGGTTTCCTCGCTGAAACTCCTGACTTCACCTCTGGGATCTGTCAGTAGTTTCCTTTTCCTCCCGTACACTCTGTACGAGCTCTGCTCTTGTTTTTTCCGCTTCCCGTTCACGTTCCTTGGCCTTGCCCCGTTTTTTCCCTTTTTCTCCTCCTGCTTTTCGTCCCACTGGACGCTGTTGTTACGCTTACTCCATTTCTGACGGCAATTATTCTCCAAGCTAAAATGTGACTTTCCTACTGGCTGCTCCTTTACGTCTACCATCTTCACTGCATTCAGTCTACACTACGTGGGAACTTGTCAACATTCCATCAAGGTTTTTTTTTTTCCTATTGGGTTTTTCCTTGTATTGGCTGGTTCCGGAAGGGGAGCCGCAGGGCTGTTGTCTTCTAGCGGCCGCTGTGGCTTCTCTCCGTGACAAGCACGTGCATCATAAAAAAGAAAGAGACTATCTCACCCGACGACGTCTGCAAGAAGCCGACCACTCTAGCAGTTCAGGTGAGGAGAGTCTGCAAGCAAGGGAGGAAACTCCATCACACCCACTCCTATGCTAATTATACTAACCTAAGTGTAAGTGATACTATGCAAATAATAAGGGGGGGTCCTGGTAGACCCTCTGCCAGACATGAGTCCTGGTTACAAGAGGCTTACCCAGAGTCTTTAGCTCACTATCTTTCACAGAGAAGAAATATCCCAAACATATCAGTCTTTGTCCTGCCCTGGGGCAGCCCAGCACCGAAATGCTAGGCAATTCTCCTCTGAACAAGAGTACCAACAGCAACCCCAGACACATGTTTCGGTCTGGTTGAACCTCATCAATAGGGTGTAGCTAAGCCTCTTTAAGAATAGTGAGCAAGGGGTCCACGTCTGTATTCCCCTAGTAACTGCCTGCTCATACATAGTGACTCTAGCCTATTCCTGAAAGTATTATCAGTGTACTCCCCGATAGCCTACTTCGCAACTATTGAAAACAGCACTTCCCGTGTCCCCCTAAATAGTCCACCTCATGATATCTTGTCCTAACTAAGTCTAGGAACATGAGTAAAATCCTGAGGGTCCAGACACCCCAACTTCTACTCGACTGCCTCGCCACAATGGCCTTTGCTCTGTTGGCAACATGCCCACCTAAGGACAGAAATATGAGACTTAGCTCATGCTTGCCCCACCTCTATGAACCTAAAACAAACGATACCAACAGACTTCCCATATGTAATGTCCCACAAACCTTTGCACGTTCAACTAGACGTGCACAGCAGAATAGCTCCCTCATGATATCTTGTCCTAACTAAGTCTAGGAACATGAGTAAAATCCTGAGGGTCCAGACACCCCAACTTCTACTCGACTGCCTCGCCACAATGGCCTTTGCTCTGTTGGCAACATGCCCACCTAAGGACAGAAATATGAGACTTAGCTCATGCTTGCCCCACCTCTATGAACCTAAAACAAACGATACCAACAGACTTCCCATATGTAATGTCCCACAAACCTTTGCACGTTCAACTAGACGTGCACAGCAGAATAGCTCCCACAGTCTGACCTCGGCACATGTCTCCACCATGCTGAAAACTTCCTTGAGTAGTAAGATACCCACAATTAAACAGCTGACTACCACCAAAATTAAAAACACCCTCTCTATCAGGATCTCTCATCAATGCCAGATCACTGTTGGCCCACGCCGCCGATATTGCTGACACCTTATCTAATGAGAACCTGGACCTGCTTTTCATAACTGAGACCTGGCTCCACGATGCAGCAGCACCAGCCCTCATGATACCCGTACCAGATGGTTACCAGATACTCAGAGCCGATAGACCAAACGCCAGGGGCGCTGGCTTAGCCATTATCTCCAAAACTAATTTACCCATTAGACTTGCCACCTCTCCATCTTACCAATCATGTGAGATACTCACAGCCAAACTGCCCCTTTCTAATAACCGTACACTTACCATTTACCTGATATACAGACCACCAGGACCACTAGGAACCTTCGAGGAAGAATTAACCTGCCTCCTAGCCAATAATACCAAAGACCATGCACAAATCCTGTTGCTGGGCGACTTCAATCTTGGCTTTAATGACATTGATGATAAACATGCTCAATCTATAGCAGCCTTACTCAAGGATCATGGACTGATACAAAAAGCCCTCACCCCTACCCATTCCAAAGGAAGAACCCTCGATTGGGTTGTCGACCAAAACTGTAATATTGCCATCTCTAACATTGCCCCGCAATCGTGGACAGACCACCATCTAATCACCTTCTCCACCACTCTAGATATCCTTTGCCCCAAAACTATTGTTATGGCACCTCCTCTCCCCACCAGAAGGAAAAAGGATATAACATTGGAAAAACTACTCCCACATCTTCTCCCTGCCATCAACAACCTAGCTAGCAATACTGACCCTACCCTACTAGTGGAGGCCTTCAACAGCGCTATGACTAAGGCATTGGACACCATTGCACCTGTAAAACTTTGTAAAGGTAGACAGAATTCTCATCTTAATACTTGGTTCACACCCCAATTTATAGAACTCGGACTCCAAAAACGAAAACTCCAATCAACGTGGCGTCACTCTCCCACTGACGAGAATAAAGTTAACAAACCTTTCTAAACTTTACAAAAAGGAAATAATTAGCACAAAAAAGATATTTTTAACGACAGCATTTCAAAGGCAAAGTCAGACACTAAGGAATTATTCTCTATCCTTCGGGAAATGGAATCACTGATACCACAGGCGATAGCATTCCTAAGGATAAGCCTTGGTGTACTGATATACAAAATGCCCTGTCAAATAAAATTGCCTCCCTCCAACTTAAAATTGCCAACAAGAAAGCTTCATTGCTCCTACCTGAGCAACAACCCCCACTATTCACTCAGGCCAGTACCACCCTACCTTTCAGTTTTAAGAAAATCTCTATCTCTGAGACAGAAAAAATTATACTCTCCTTAAAATCTTCAAATTGCAAAGGAGACAACTGCCCAGCCCAAATTATAAAGGATGCAGCTAGAGATTTAGCCCCTTTCATCTTAAAGCTTATCAATGCCTCCTTAAAGACCAACTCAGTGCCTAACAAGCTCAAAGAATCATGGGTACTCCCACTACTCAAAAAACAAACACTAGATCCCCCCATCCCGACCAACTACAGACCCATCACCACGGTCCCCTTCTTACTTAAAATCATTGATAGAGTAGCCTACCTACAAATACGGAACTACCTGGAAGCTAACCGCCTACTAGGACCACACCAATCTGGATTCCTCCCCCTCCATGGCACCGAAACAGCCTTAATAGACCTTAAGACACAAATTGACGAGTTGAAGGACAACGGAAAATCAGCTATGCTACTCCTCCTTGACCTATCGGCAGCATTTGACCTGGTGGATCATGCAGTCTTATGCAACCACCTTAGGTCGGCTGCCCATTTCTCAAGTGATGCCATAACTTGGGTTCAGTCCTTCCTAGCCAACCGTACAATGAGAGTCTTCTCCCCTACAGCTTCCGTCAACCCCATACAAATGTCATGTGGTGTACCTCAGGGATCATGTGTTTCACCTACTATGTATAACGTCTTTACTAAGCCCATGTTTGACAAGTTGGATAGACTGGGCGTCACCTACACTCACTACGCAGATGACACCCAGATCCTCATTCCCCTTTCGGGCAACTTTCTGAGAGCAGCTTTAAACATCCCCATAAGAGATCACCTTTCTACATTTAGAAGAGATGTCCACTGGCTTAAGATCAATGACAGGATCCTTCTTAAAACACACTCACTCACGTTGAAATGTCTGAACAACATAGCTCCACCTTATCTCATAGAAAGAATAAACAAGAGCCCTATGAGATCTGCCTGTGAGGTGGAAGCAGTGGCAGCCGCCCTGGATACTGGGAGAAAGGAGGGGGTTGCGGAAGGGGCCCGTCAAGTGCTGGCCATCAATGAAAAGAGACAGACTACAGATCCCATAATGCCCCACGAAATACTGCATCAGGGGGGAGGCACACCGATGGATAAAGAAAGGAAAAAGAGGAAAAGGAGAACCGGGTTTCCTTATGTTAGAACCGCCCGAACACAAGCAAAGTACAGGGTTAACCCACAGTGGACGGAGCAGGGAGGAGGTGGGGAATCAGAATCAGGTGTGTTAAAACCGTTGCTGAGAACACATGGGGCAGATTACGGGGGAGGGGCAGGACAGGGGTTAAATGCAACTCCAAGAGACTCAGGAGGCGTCTTATCTTGCAGGAGCAGCGTGTCGCGAGAGACGCCGCACCCGAGTGGAGTGAGACCAGCCAAGAATACGAGTGGGCTTACTAGTAATAAGCGGAAAGCCCACAGATTGACGCCGTACCGGGTCCAAGGTTCAAGACATTCCAGTGGAGAGAAACGGCCGCCGAAGAAGAAGGATTCGGAGGGGTGAAGTGTGTACTATTGCCATTTGTTATTTTTTGTTTTCATGGCCGGCGGACAGGTTTGAAGGGTGAAAGCCTGTAATCGCCTGGCTGTTATTTTGGAACTAATTAAGCCCAGCAGCGTCATCAGTTGGCTGAAGTTATTGACCTGTAACCAGTATTTGTTGTGCAATAAACCGCTGTGAAAGGAAAATCTTGTTTGTCTCCGGCTGACTACTTAACACTGCCAATGCCTACTCCTTAGAGATCCCCAGATTTAAATGTTCCACTGCTGGCAGATCTAGCTTCCCGGTCATACCCGCGCAATCCTGGAATGCACTTCCCTTAGATCTCAGAATAGATCAAACGTACTCCAGATTTAGACGGAAAGTCCTCACCTGGATACGAACAAATGACGCCTAACCTGTCTCATCCGGCAAGGGTAGTGTGACTATATTTGCCACCTAATGCCAGTCAGGACTTACCATTCTTATTTGTGCTTATGACCAATGCTTCACCTGACTGCAATCTCGCAAGGCCATATGTGACCACTACTCACTGTACATATTAATGATTACAATCTTGTAATGCCATATGCTACCGCCATTCTCTGTACATATTAATGTGGCAGCAATTATGTATATTTCCTGTAACTATGTACCCCACTTATGTAACTAAGCTTTAAGCCTACTTGTCACTTTGCGCCCAGCTACCTAAGGGTTTGGTGCGCTTCATGAAATAAATAAACAAACATTCAGCATTTCCTTTCCTGCCTGCACTGAATGAAGAATTTAAAAAACAGGGCAACTACAATATTTAATTAACAATAGAGGTATTTTCAAGTTGCTATAGTTATAGTGTGTCCAGTTGAATACTAGACAGGTGGGAACCCTAGTTGACGGGGGAAGAAAAGTGTAAGCCATGGGACAAGACTGGTGATGCTAGCTAGAAGTGAGTCAGCAAAGCCGTGAGGACTGGAGCAGAAAAGAAATACACATGCTAGGGCCAGGAGGCAGTAGAAATTTCAGGACTTACTGTCTGTTTTTGATTGGACGATTCACAGTCACAGCAGCAGCAACAGCAGCAACGAATAAGAACCAGGATAATCATCAGCAGGACGGCTCCTATAAAGGGAGCAAGCAAGAGGTCAGTAGAGGCTATCTCCTAACTGTGCCTAGTGTCAGTGCCTGCAGGAAAAGTAGACAAATACCCACCTTCAGTTTCCGGACTTTTCAAAGCAGACTGACAGTACATTCCAAACTTTCAACTGCTGATTAATAAACTCCTATGAATGTTTCAATTTTTTAACACTTCAACAATGTGGTAACATTGGGGTCTTGAACTTTAGTATTTTGGGGCGTCGACATTTTAGCATTCTCTATTTTGGTGTGTTTCCCCTGCAAGGTAGTGGGAGTTGCGGTGAGGGTGGAGTGAAGCATAAGGGGGTGAAGGTAGTGGTAAGAGATGGGTGGCGAGAGTGTGGTAAGGCACAGATTGAGAAGAGGAGTACAGTGAGAGGTGAAAAGAGGTGTGTAGTGAAGGGTGAGGATTAAGGTGAGAGGAGAAGGAGAGGGAGCGTGGAGACCAGAGGGACAGAGGAGGAAGAGAGGGAGTGATAGATGGGTGGGGAAGAAAGAGAGGGGGCAATTGGCGAGGAGACTGTAAGGAGGAGAGTGTCTGAGCTGGCACGATCTTAAAAACATCTTTTGAAATCTGTGAAAAGGTCGGGGCCTTCTTAGGAAGTCCCAGAGTGAGAAAGATGGATTTGGCTCCAGCCTTTAGGCCTCCAACGATAGCCAGCAAGTTTTTAGACAATGAGAAAGATGGATTTGGCTCCAGCCTTTAGGCCTCCAACGATAGCCAGCAAGTTTTTAGACAATCGCGATTACTGATCTCTAGTGACTATCACCTTAAGATAGACAATCCTGGGCTAGGGGGAGGAAACCCACAGGAAAATGAGAAGGGCATGACCATTACTTGAAAGCCCTTAAAGAAAACTTTGTACTGTCTTTGAGACTTTGTGTGCTCTTGAGGCCATCGGTGTCAATAGGCAATAATGTATTAAAAAGGACTACAATGTAGCATACTGGCAGTGTGTACCCCATTACATCCACCCTGAGCTTGCTTGCTCCACTTGTTTAAAATCAGTAAAGCTGCCCCCAACACCTCCCATTCACAACTGACTTAGTGCTAAGTGCAGAGACCTGACATACACTTCTAAGGCCAACAGAGACACCGGGGGCACTTGTGGCTGTGGGGATTATGATTTTATAGAGGAACATAGGCTTGATATGTGTTTCATCACTAAATCATGGTTCACAGATGCATCGCATGCCATGTTCCATCTATTAGTGCCTGAATGTTACTCTATCCAACACATTAATCCACTAAAGAAAGGGGGGGTGGTCTAGCCATTGTTAATAAATCTAGCTTAAGTCTCTCCTTTGGCCCTCTTGATTGGGACGACATATCCTGGGTGGGTCATATGATAATCGAGCATTTTCCTTCTGTATCATATAAAATATTATTGGGGTATAGACCGTCGGGTCCCGCTAAAGTTTTTCTAGAAAAACTGGATCCATACTTACCCACTATAAGTATTAAACATTGTGAGTTGTCCTGCATTGGTGACTTTAAAATACGGCTGGATGATCACAATGCCCCAGATTCGAAGGAATTGTCACAGATTCTGAACAGCCATGGTTTGAAGCCACTTGCTTAGACTCTATTTTGGCTCGCTGTGTAGATATTAATATGACTGACACACTGCCCGTTACATCGTCAGATCATTTTATCAGGCTATTTTCTTTTGACACTAATAAGCTATGAGGATCGGCTTCTCCCCTAGCCTGCGTAGTTGCGTGTAGCAGGCCTAAAGGTTTAATGTCTATTCCAGGACCTCCACTGAGCGAGGGCCTGGAGTCCTTAAAAGGGGACTACTTTTTTCACATGGAGCACCTATTATGAATTCCATCTGTACTAAATTTGCTCCCTGCGTACAGCAATGGGTGAAACCGAAATCTAAACCGTGGTTTTCTCGCAATCTTGCTATGCTAAGAGCAAATTATAGAGCATTAGAAAGGAAATGGAGGAAACTCAGAACCTGTGATATGGCTATGGCGAGAAGAAAAGCACTGAAAGACTATAAGGGGGCTATGTTTAAAGCCAATTCAATCTTTCTGTGCAACAAGATTGGGCTAGCCAATAATAGACCTAGAGATCTTTTCTGTTCTTGCAAATTTCACCCAACATTCTAACACCTCCTCGTCCACAGAACCTTCAGTCAATCAAGCTAACATTTTCAATACATTTTTTGCTAATAAAATTAAAACCATTTAGAAGGAATTGTACAGAACAGGTCAACAGTCCAGAACCATAACTTGGTACTCGAGTCAGAGGGTCACTCTGTGGCTGATGAAGGCACATCAATATACAGAAGACCAGTTTGACTTTAAAACAGTCCCAGAGGCTATCTTAAAATTAATGGAAATCGTTAAACCCACCAATGACCTGCCTTTTGATTTACTGGCATGTGCTGCCCTATGTCTGGCCCCGAGATCTCTGGGTTTATTACTTGGTTTGTCAATGCCTCTGTAGCACAGGGTGCATTGCCAGTCAGGCAAAAAAAATCCATTATAACGCTGTTGCTGAAAGAAATCGAACCTGATTGCTAACGATCTTAAGAACCTTTTGTCCAGTGACTGGATTGCCTTGGCCTGCCAAAGTCCTGGATAATATTGTCACAGCTTAGCTTCAGGACCACGTATAAAAACTCTGTCTACTAGACCGCAATCAATGTCCGTTCCAGACACGGTAGAACACAGTATCATTTTACACCGCTTAAAGAGTGTTGGAAATGTCTCGGCGAATGCCTTGATATGGTTTGATTCTTTCCTGTCAGAAAGACCGGCAGCAGGCCAGATTGTGGAGCTTCCTGTCAGATTCCCTTTCTCAAGAGTGTGGGGTACCGCAGGGGTCATCCCTTTCACCCCTGCCTTTTAATATATACCTGCAACCATTGGTGAGTATTCTGAGGAGTCATGGGGTTCAGTTTCAGTTTTATGCGGACAACACACAGGTTTTCGTGAAGTTGGGGGTTTTTAGAGATTCATTCCTCAGAGTCGGGCAGTGCCTGGATGATGCGGGAAGTTAGATGGCATCGAATTGGCTTCAGCTTAATCCCAGCAAAACAGAGGTGGCATTGTTTGGCCCAAAACATCTTTTGTCAGACAGTGAGAAGTGTCTGCCCACACCTTGTTTTGGGGGCTCTAATCTGGAATTTGCATCGAAAATGTAAAACTGTTTGTCTATGGCAGGACAACCTTGGTTACGAGTCTTAGGTTGGAGAGAAAGACAATCAGTTTTTTATTCTTTGCGGCATCTTCGGACTGCTTTGCCGTACTTACCATCTAATGGTCATGCCAGTGTTGTAGGGGCTTTGGGCAATTCGAAGTTGGACTATGGCAACAGCATGTCAGCTGGAATCCCTGGTAAACATCTGTCTCGCCTTGTGAAAGGTGCAAAATGCAGCAGTGAGCCTTATCTACAAAGTGCCAAAGTCTGCCCACATTTCTACCCTACGGTGTGCACCACATTGGCTGCCAGTTAAGGATAGAATCAATTTTAAAATCTTGTGCATGGTCTACAAATGAAAAACCTGGCACCTTCTGATTTGGCCAATACATTGTTGAGCTATCTGCCTTTGTGTACACTACGTTCAGCCAACAAAGCTTTAGTAGTGGTTCCATCTTCCCTCTGTGAGCCGAGGGGTGACGGATGATTTTCAGTTTATGGCTCCAAGCTCTGGGATCCTCTCCCATTCAAGTTAAGAACTAAGGACTCTCTTATGCAGTTCCACAAAGCCTTGAAAACGTTTCTTTTTAAATGACTCTCACTGGATGGTACGGTTTTCACTGTCTATGTTTTACACTTGTGTATGAGCGCGATATAAATAAAATATCAAATAAAATAAAATCAAGCATCTTTGTCTCCTTCGGTTATCATCTGCACTTTGATGCGATTAATTACGCTCAGCTGCACATTATAAATGCTTCAAAAGCAAAATCAAAGGGAACCCCTGCCTTAGCAGTAGACAGAAATGCCCCATGAAAAATTGTAAACCCCGACCTTTACAAGACAGAAAGAGGCAATAAGTTAGAGGTGCACAGAACTCTGCCTGAGTTTACCATTGTAGTCTCTACACTAGCAGCAGGGCGCCCCAAGTCTGTATTAGAGAGCAACACATACGGACCTATCACGCACCACATGGTGGCTGTCAGCAAGTTGAGAATTGTTAGTGGAGAGGGATTGGCCAGGAACCTGGGATTCAATTAAGCAAAATAAACTCAATGCAAAATTCTATGAAAGAAATTTCAATAAAGAAAATATACAGAACTGTTCACAAACCCAAACCGTTTTGTGAACAGTTCTGTATATTCTCTTTATTGAATTTTTTTTCATGTAATGTACTAAGGAAGTTGTAAGAAAATAAATTTAAAAAGGCAGCCAAACCTGTTTGTGCAGAGAGATCGGTCCAGCCATGGGTTTCAATTAGGGTAATTATCAGTATTTTTTATTAGTATTTATTAGTATTTTGTAAAATTAAAAACACAGTGTAATGGTGTCCGGAACACCATTTGATCCCATATAGATTACCCATCCTGGACACCTTGATAGATGGGCAGATTACCTCAAACTCCCAAGTAAGTGGATGGAACTTCATGGCCAACCCAGCTGCAAGGTTAATTGCCATTCTAATTGTACTGTACTTTGACTGCATGTTGTGTAGTTGTTCTGTGATGTTTGGGGATGTGTGAAGAAAAGCAGCAAAAGCTCCAAAAATGATAGCGAGGAATAGAAAATGTGACTGCATTGAGGCAATAATAGAGGTCAATTGTAAAAAGGCTTGGGAGGAGGTTCACTACGCCATCAAATGTCATGTGCTTGCCAACTGTACAGAAGGTTAACAAATACATACTGTAGTACATATGTATTTGCAAGGCGCCCTCACCTCATAACCAAACAAACATAAAATTCTAAGGTAAAAATTATATAAAAAATGCATCCCAAAACAAAGTGAACTTTGCACTAAAGAGACACCACTGGAACATGCAAAAGCGTAATGTGCTAAGCAAGTAGGTGAGAAGATAAAAAAATTGACAGAATATTCAAGGAAATTAATTTAGAAAGGAGGCACGAACTGTTTCCAATTATTTGTTTTTTCGTCAAAACCAAAAACCAAAACTGTTAAGAAGGGTACCATGCTTTTTTATATTCTTTAGCTGTGGAAAATAAAAATAGGCGCTGTTTAACGAGATTAGAACAGTGAATTCTCAGGTCAAGAAGTATGAACAAAGCTGTGTCCCACTGACCCCCTAAGCAATTTCAACGCAAACTAATACTTGGGTTAAGTCGGATTTGTATGTCACATGCTTGCTTTTTGATAGAGAGTGCCCTCGTTTGGGGAGAGAGGGCATGTTTGCAATGGTCCGTGCTTGCACAATAACACTGTTATTAGCTATACAAGTCCAGCACCACACTGTACACACTGGCAGCACGATTTTGTTCTAGCACCACAAATGGGGAAAGTGCAGCTAATGGTGGCTTTAGATAAAGGCCTATCGACAAAAGAGAATAAAAAAGGATGCCTGGCATAATATCTTGCTTGGGGCGGCCTCATTCACTCATGGGCGCAGGACACAAGAATACAGCCACACAGGTGATCAGTTGGCATGTAACTGCTGTTTATTAACTGCTACCCCTTCCTCATCCGTGATGGTCACATATCACACTGACAGTACATCGCTGTCTGAAGAGATTTGAAACGGCACTGATAGGTATGGTAGAGAAACATTTAAACCCAGCCAATATGGGAAACCATGGAGTCAGTTATGTAAATATAGATGAGTAGAAAGGTAGAGGGATAGTTCAACAATTCATCCAGACTAATAGTTCATTAAGAAAATATACCAATTTATTCAGAACTTCATATTAAAAACAACACATACTATCCTCTCATCAAGCCCTTGAATTATTCCAAAAGCTACTACCGGCTAAAATAGGTAATTTACACTCTTCAACCGACAGATACCGTTGCCCTCAATCAAACGAGGTACACACTACAAGTGATGCAACAGCGAGTAGAAGATTAATTCTTATCCTATTGTAAGCACCCAGAGAGCGTGGGGCGATTAAGACCAGTAGACACCTTTGTTCTACAGGTAAGCAGATACTTATTAACAGATGTGATTATTAAAGAGAGAGTAAGGAATATAAGTTCTACACTGAACATGCAGTCTGATACATTTTATATGTATCCCTATAGACCTATGACCCATATTGGATTATTAACTAAGCACCTGAAGGGTTGATTCATCCACTTGGAATCCTTTTGAAGAATGCAGCCACTGACTGGGCGAGGTAATCCATTTCCCTTATCCAAGACGTGTAGCAGAATTCTGCTTGAAGGTAACTTAGCACCTATAGCTCATACCTATTCATATGCTTTGTCAACAGTTTTCCAGAATTCGAGCAGTAATAGCGATCAAGAAGGGAAGATCAATTCAGATTCACCCTTAAAGTCACAGTGACCCAACTCTATTCTCCTGAAGAATGTTCCACACTAAACCAGAGAACAGAAACATGTCGAGAGTTAGAATATCTGAATGTTTGTATTAGATCATCATTTTTATCAACTAGAAACAGCCACAGTTGAATAGAATATCCACAAATCCTGATGCGTTGATGATATACTTATTCATTTATAGCAATTCTGTAATTCAACTACAGGGATTTTTTGTCACTAGTACTTTGTTTTAAGTCTTTTACAATATGTTTACCACATGATACGTACATGAACTTGAAAAGTTTAATAATGATTTCAATATGATGTTCTGAATAAATTGATATATTTTCTTAATGAACTTTTAGTCTGGATGACCTGTTGAACTATCCATCTACCTTTCCACTGATTTATATTCCCATTGCTCCCAAACAAAGGTAGGGATTTCATCATTTTCATAGTGTTATTTGGGATTCCCTACAATTGTATGTGGCAGTTATGTGTGGGTCCCTCCCCAGTGCATTGCCCTTTTAAGACGGGCCATGACTTTGTCATGGCCTGACCGAATAAAAGGAGCTCCTGCATGCACGTGCCTCAGTACGGCTGCTGAATCCAACAATGGAAGTCCTGTGTCTTTCTCTCATTTCAGGCCTGCAGACCCACACCGTGTGACCACCATCCTGCAGCCCCACACCATGTGATCACTGTCCTGCAGGTCCCTGCTGGCCTGGGCCCCCAAGGTCAGCCTGGGTCAAACCAGGCCACCCTCCATCTAGTATGCTACCGCCATCCATGGTGTACCCGGCAACAAGGCCTGTGTCCTGACGGCCAACAGGGTCCCGCCCTGTGACAACCTGTAAATCTGGGTGATTCCGGCACATCCATAAAGGTGCTGGCCCCCAGCACCAGGAGTCCGGCCGTGTGACTGCCACCGGCCCGCCCAACAATGGCGACGAGGGAGAAGTACCCCCGCGGTATGGTCGTCCACCCGAGGGGAAGAATGGTGAAGCGGCATCCAGTGCTGCAAAGGAGGGAGTGGTCGCCCAGCACCCTGCCAGCAAGTCTGCCCCGGCCGTGGGACTCTTTGAACAGGATGCTCATGCGGCCGGGGTGAAGGTAAGCCTGCAGTCCTTGTGGTGCCTGCCGACCCTGCAACATCCGCTGCCAAGTGATTTGTTTGGTTTCCTCCCGCCAGAGGGAGAATGTGCCAAGCTCTGTGATCGCGGGCTCCAAAGTAAAATGTAGCGGAAGAGGCATCTGCCGCCGGAGAGAAGAAAAGTGCCCCCAAACCAAGTGTAGTCACCAAACTGCCTCTGCCACAGTATGGAGGAAGAGCGCAGTGCTGGCGGCGCTGCCACAATGAATAAAGAAATCTCCCACCAGAGAGTGAAATGGGGGTGAGCGTGCACCGGCCCCTGCCAAGTAAAGGAAAGTGCTTGCTTGCTTTATGAGCAAGCCGAAGGTGTGTGCGGGCCAGCCCTGTTGGCCGCAAGTGATCCTGCTGCCAGTTTGCCGGTCTCTGTGCCGGCAGGCCCTGAGAGATCCCAGGCCCACCAGCGGTGAGCGCATACAATGATGCATGTCAGAGCAAAAGGAAAAATGTAAAGAGATCCATGCCCGCGCACCCCACCTGCAAATCCTGGGCCAGCTGGGCAGTGAATATTAATATGCTCTGAGATCAGAGTTTTTTGAAAGGACAAAAATTAGAAAATGTGGAGCGGGAAATGCTCTCCATGGTCAGAGCTGTGTGAAAAGAAGCCCCAGAAGAATACCGGGCCCAGCTGGCGGTGAGTGAAAGGAATGAAGCGTTGAGCGTTGGACCTATGAAAATAATATGTATGGGCCCCCTCCAGATCCCGGGCCTATCGGTGGTGAAGTCTGCAGCAGCTCCACGCTGGACCCTGATTGGCCAGGTTGGGACTCATTACACACCTTCCCAGGGCAGCCCTTTGCCCGGCAGCCCCAGCGACTAAGGGTGGCTCCAACTGAGGCGGCTCCAGAAGGTGTCTGCAGGTGTCAGCAGGGGATGCCAGTGGTCAGCCGTCAACCAGCAGTGACTACCCAAGTAGGTGTGGAACAGGCAGGGGGTACAGCAATCACTGTACTCTGGAAGCCCTGCCACTCTACTTACTATCAAAAACCTATGGACCAGGATGTCAAAACTAACCTGCTTAACAACCAGACAGGATTGTGAATGTTAGACATTGCCACTGGCATTTCAAACGGTGAATATTGGCTCATGTCACATCTAGACAGGACTACTGAGTTCTCTAGCTGTGTTCTCTCCCCTATGTAAACTGCTTTGTGAAACTAGGCCTCTCTCCCACTATACAGGATTCTCAAATCTAGGTGTGTTATCCCTTCTAATCTTGTACTCAAACTTCATTGTGAAACTTAGGCCTCTCTCCCTCCCACTATACTCCTGTACTCAAACTGCATTGCGAAACTTAGACCTCTCTCCCAATATATACAGTTCTTGAATCTGGGCATGGCCCCGTCTCGGCCTATTGGGTTGCCAAAACCTATCTGTACCGTGAAAACTAGCCCTCTCACCAGCTATAAAGGAATCCCAAATTTAGCTGCAGTCCCTTTCTCAGCATATTATATTGTGAAACCTCCAGCCGAATAACTTCCAAGACTACGGTACGTATACGCACCACTAGAACACTGCTATGGCTAAGCACATCCGGTCTAGCAACAAACATAGCCCTCCAGACTAAAACACCTAACTTACCTCAACACCTCTGCCACTAGCATACAGCGACTACCATCCGAAAGGAACTCGGTATAGCTGGCCATACATCGACTCTCTATACAATAGCAATCTATCGCAAACCACCAACAGGGCCCACCCAGGTGCCTGGCCCCTCTTTTGGGCGTTTAGTCGAGCCTAGCCAGCCGCCTAATTCCTAGAACGGTGAAATACACACACACACACAAATCTCCTAAACTAAAACCCCTTCAAATTTTTCACCACATTGACTACGGTCACAAAAGGCATTCCTACCAGAAAGCGCATTGAGGCCACACAAGTGGGGAAAGTGTGCTATCTAAATATCCAAATACAATACAATACAGCCAACTGAGTGAGCACGGGCTGCAAGGGTGACACTGAAAGAGCATATTATTAACTTGTTCAATAGTTGGAATTCCCTGACAGATGGCTCCTCCACTGACGGTGACAGGGAGAAATAATAGGAACATCTCAGAAACTGTAACAAAAGGCAAAGTAATACAGCACACCAAACAGGATAAGTGGACATTCCTGTTTGCCATTTCACACACTCATGGACAAAGAACATGCTCTTTGCCCAGCCTGCTTATGCCTCGTCAGATAACTAATCTAAGTCACCATTAATTGAGAGAAGGGTCGGCGCTGCACATCCTGGCACCGTAAGTTCATGTAACGCTCCTGCCTGGTAGAGAAGAGTGGATGGTGCCACTCCATTAAGATACCACCCCTGCCTGGGTCAACACTCCTGACTGGGGAGGCTGAAGTGAATGCAGCCCGCAGATCATCCCCAAACAGACTGCACCTGCTGCACTAAGGTGAACATCTCCTCCCTGGGTGGGGAGAGACTAGAAGCAGTCTCCTGCTGCCGTGGGAAGATCACCACGGGCAACTGCCCTGCCGACAAGTAGACGGCCCCAGCACCTCAAGCCTCTCCCATCGCTGCGGCTCTCACCCTGAGAGAGTGCTTGTGCAGCCAGGTCACAAGGATGACTGCAGGACCTCCTGCCTGGGGGAGCAGAATAAGGAATGTGGCCTTGACACCCGCCACCAAGAAGTAGTGTAACAAGCAAGTGAGGACTGCAGCTCTGTATGAGTACTTGTGCGTCCTCTTGTGCCACTACATTAAAGTGACACTCCTGCCTGGGGAGCGTGGCCAAGAAGAGGGGGTGAGTAACATGCTGCCACCCCATGCCCTGTCAACATCAAGAGGCATTCCCGCCTGGGGGAGCCTGAATGTGGCGCAGCCTAGACGCCCTACTACCCGCGTCTCGCTGCCTGCCCCAACATCCAGGGACTAAGCCAGTATCTTGTTGTCTGCACCAACAACAAGGGACTAAGCCAGTGGCTGTCTGCCTGCCCCCACATCAAGGCTCTGAGCCGATGATGCCCAAGGTGCTTCCGGGTGCAGCTTTGCCGGCTGCAGAACTGTGCAATCGACTATCCTGAACAGATACTGATACACGTTTGAACTGGTCTTCCTGCAGCCCCGCAGATGCTTAAAGGGGATTCAGTATACATGCATTTTGATGCTGTGTGACTGCATGCCATGTATATGCTCAAAGTGGTCTCAGTAAAAATGGTTATGTGAAGCTGTGCTCCTGCAGATTGTTGGTAAGCTCTAGGTAGAGCCAGTAGCAGACAATAGTGTCATCCAGTGATTGAAGTTCCACACACCACACATGATGCAGCCATGGCCCGACTGAATAAAAGGAGCTCCTGCATGCACGGTCCTGCAGGTCCCTGCTGGTCTGAAGCCCCCAGATAAGCCTGATGCCCTGGGTCTGCCCAGTCCACCCACTATTTAGGATGCTCCCGGCATCTATGGTGACTCCGGCACCAAAGCCCGTGTCCTCAAGGCCAACAGGGTCCCGCTCGGCAACCACCTGTAAGACTGGGTGCTCCTGGTATATCCATAAAGGTGCTGCCCCACAGCACCGGGAGGACGACCATGTGACTGCCCCCCCCCCCACGCCCAACAATACTGTCTGCATATATAGAGATTGTCTGTGTCAAATTGCACTATTCCCCTGTTCTTGCTGTTTGTGTTACCTCCTCATGCTCTTTCTTATGAGACCATCCTGATCCAGTACACGACGCATCTGTAAATCTTTAATAGCTGCAAAAATCTTGTTAATTTCAAGTGCGGATACATGAGCCTCCTTAACATCAGCCGGGTGGCTTGGCACATTTGCCCACTCAAGGAACTGTCCCAGGTACATCAAATTCCCCACAGTGCAAGGCCTATAGAAATGGGTGTCATGTGGGGTTTGCCTGGAGTAGCCGCTGGTAAGCCTAGAGAGTCCCTTGCCACCGTTGATGCTGTCCCTGTAATCCCAGGCTCAAGATCACAGTGGAAGTCCTATGGAAATAATGTAAACTCTGCTTCATAGACCATAGTTTACTTTCAGACACTCCTTCTCATTGTTCCGTCTTTAGCCTCTCGGCAGCTTCCTAATGGCTACTAAGCAGCTTAAGGAGGGAAAAGTGGCTGAGCACCTCTTATCTCCCTCACTGGATCAGAAAGATTCTGATACGGTGCAAGAGGGAGCAGCAGCAAGCCCCAGATGAGAGGCTGTTGCATTACCTCTGAGTCCATTAGAAGAAGCTGGTGATGCGGAAGAAAATGCTTATGGTGGTGTGTTTCCATGGAGTGGAGGTTGCAAGCAAAGGCAGGGATTGTAGGTATTTAGAGACCAAAAGAAGGAGTTGCATATAGCAAGCTAAGCAAGTGCCAGTGCATGGTTTTGGGGTAGGGGATTAGGGCAGGAGCCATATACCATGAATTTGAGTTATTAACTATTATGTACTGTAATTACAGAGGCATTTGAGGCTACACTTGGCATGGATGGGAGCATGTGTATGTGTGAGACTATTCCTCACATATTGTGGCAATATCATGCTGTGGAAGAAATGGAGTCCACAAAAAAAAATTTCAAACAGTAGCATGGAACAGAGGCAGTTTTATTACTTCGCAGTGAATAAAAAACAGCAGTACATCCCCGTCTAAACCTCCAACTGAAACACAACCTGCACCCACCAAATCACACTCCTATATAGGAAAACACAAGTTGACAATGGGTTTTCTTATCATTATGAGGTCACTCGGCCTTGGATGAATTACTAGCCCTGCGAAGATGCAGTCACCCGCTTCAGAGGCAAATCACTCTCAGTCCGTCATTGCTTTCGTCCTTAGTGCACCTTCTCGTTCTTGTGCACTAGCTGCGTCCTATTACAGGACAGAAATCTTCTTGAAATGCCCATAAACTTGGGGCGATCTGCCACCTTCCTCCCATCCTGGGTAATCAGTATCTCTCCACCAGTCAGTATCCCATACACAGTCCTTCATTGTTATAGTTATGACTCTAGCGCCATGGCCCTAAAGCGCAGTCAGCATATTATCGTGCCATCAGCAGTTATGGCTTGAAACCTCATTATATTGTATCAGCAGCTGTAAGAGCTATGGTCTCATGTAAACGCACCAGCAACCCTAATGGTTATGGTCTCATAATACTGTTCTTTTACCAAGCATGCTCAAAATATTCAAGCTACCATTTTCTAGTCTCTTAACATGCTCCCCCACCTCCCTAATCTCTTTTTTGAACTTCTCTTCTCTTAGCGCTCTTTCTTTCTTCTTGGCAGCTCCCGCCACTATTAACAATCCCCTTAAGTGTCATGATCTGACCACCCCAGCAGTCGTATAGAGGCTTCCTCCACTACAAATTCTTGTCCATTTCCAACAGAATGTGGTCAATACGTGTATACGTTTGATGGGGGATAGAGTAGAATGTATATCCCCTCCTGTTGGGGTTCACTTCCCTCCAGGCATCGAATAGGAAATACTTCCTCAATATACCCCAGTGTGAAGTTTGTCCTGGATTCCAGGGGTCATGCCCCTACCCTGACTGAACACCAATCTACTTTAGAGCCCATTACCAGGTTGAAATCCCCACTGCATATCAGTGTTCCTTCCTTCCATTGCATCAACTCCCTTAGAACTTCAGAATAAAATCTTCCATGCCCTGTGCTCGAGGCATATATCACGCAAAGTGTTAGGGCCCGGTCTCCCACTCTTACCCTTGATCGCTAACCATCTCTCCTCTCCATCTTTCCTGACTTGCAAGCCCTCTGGTCCTATTGGATTTCCTACATAGTATGCCCACCCCTCCCTCCTTACTGGCCCGAGGCCCCACACTGTGGGCCCAAGGCTCACAGCGCAGTCTCCAGAATGCGGCTTATGACCTTGAACTCTTCTCTGTGTTTATACCGTGCTTTCTGTACAAAGAGCACATCCAACCATTTCTGGTAGATTAGTCTCAACAACATGGCGCTTATACCTGGCAAGTTTAACCCATTCATATTCATTGTGCCGAATCACACAGATTCACCTATTGTCCAAGACCTGTACAATACTCATGTTTGGGTACACGCCCCTGCCATTGGTTATCCAGTTTCCTGGGTATGCTAACGCATTGAGCAATCAAACCCCACTACAACCCTTTTTGCCCTCAGCCTGCCTCCTATGCCCTGGCTCACTCCCTCTCCCTCCTACCCCCTCGCATCTTCTAACGAGATGCCCTGACCCAACCTCAGGGTCATTCAGGCAATACACTCCCCCTTTCAAGCCGCTTTCAGTGTTTCCACTCCTGCATTGCATGGTGTTCATCCTCAATCCCATCCAAAATCAAGCAAGCCGCGACCACCTCCATCCCACGATGCCCATGTCACCATCTACCCCACACCACACATTGATGATATCCCTCAACATCCACATCGGATCCCCACTTCAAATTGCACCTGTAATCGCAGGTTTTTTCGGTGACTGGGTATTAAGCCTCCTAAATCTCCTTCTCCTGCCCCTTTAACCTCTCCCGACAAACCCTCTCGGCAAAACGGAGGAATATGCACAAGGAATATTGAACAGTGGAAAGTAATGTTGTGCTTTCACAATGTACAGGAGCTTTACGGGGGCATTTAAGGCTGCAAGCCTGTACCACATCAACATATTTATCCATTTGTTGGTGATTTGTATTATGCCACATGCAAACAAGATGCTTCAGAGTACTGCAGAAAGGAGAGAATAGGGGCTCGGGAAATGGAGAGGAAACAGGGAACACGGCCAAAATGCAGAGTTTTAGAACAATTGGATGCATTAAAAATACAGTCATGAACAGCACTTTTCAGCTTTTGGAGGTACACATTATGCATTTATGTCCCCAATTCTCTTACCACTGCCCACCACTCTCGCCTCTCCTCCATTGTCAACCTTCTAGCCTTTTCAGCCCACTTTGACACAGTGGATCCACCCTCCTGCATTCAAACAGGTTACCTCCTGAGTTTCAAGGAGAATACTCAACTGGGTATCCTCCTATCTGTCTAATCACTCCTTCACCATCACATGGCACTCCAGCACCTCCTCCCCAAATCCCCTTCCCTAAAGTGTTCCTCATTGATAAGTCCTATGCGCACACTTCTTTTACCCCTATCGATCTCCTGCCTTTGTAAACTAATTTCTGCCTTTTTCTTTAACTATCACCTCTTCACAGATAATATTCAAATATTCTTCTAATTTCCCTCGTTCACCTCTATAATCTCTGAATGCATATAATACTGCGTAACCACCATCCGTCTACACTATCCTAATATAAACTCTTCCAAGCTGGAAGTCCTCTTTCTTCCTTTCTCTAAAGACAATCCCTCTCTCCCCTCTCCCATTTCTTTCCTCTTGACCGTCTCAATCACTCACTCATGTCTCTCAACCTTTCGGTTCTCTTTAAAAATGACCAAACCAAAATCTCTGGCAGTACATTATGGCCACTACCACCACAGCCAATCTCAACCTCTTAAACATTAGAAAAAGAAGCCCACACCTCATGCATCACTCAACTAAAACCCATATCTCTACTCTTGTGCTCAGCGAACTACACTGCTATGCAAGCTTACTTCTTGCTCTACCACTCTACTCTTTTCCTCCCCTCAACAAAGTTCTTAACTATGTTACACACACCCTTTTCATTCTACCCAAATTCTTCCCCAAACCTACCGACAGTCACAACGCTGGATGGCTCTCCAAGCAAAATTGTTTTTGTTTTCATTCCTGCTGTTGTCTGTAAATCCACCCATGGTCTTGCCCCTCACTACCTCACTGAATGCATCTCAGTGTACTCTTCGTGTAGAACTGTCAGCTACTTGTGTCTTAAAAACCTATCAATCCCCCACCCACACTGGGGCTCCTCCTCCTCAGCCTTTCTGTCTGCTTGCCCCAATCCACTGGGAAGCTCCCACTTTGCCTGCCAATTCTTCAGTGAAACATTTCAAAATGAGGCTTGAACTCCACTTACTAGCAATCAAAGAAGTCCCCCAAAACCCCCAACCCAAACTAACGGCCAATCCACGTCTACTGTATTCTGCTCTCAAGACTACTCTACGTAATTTGTAAATATGTAAATAGTGGTGACAGGCTCTCAATGGTAAAAATGTTATAATGTCCTCCAGTCCCTGGTTTATGTTCCTATTTTTATCCCTTCTCTCCTTGGTATACGTCATTCAGTGTAGGATGCTCTTATGTAATGGCATGTGTTCGAAATGACCCATTATTCATAATTAAATGCACACAAATTATGGTTTTGATTATCAACATTTAGACTAGCCTTGTTTAACGATTAGAGGCCCATTGACAAGGAGGTCTAATGGTTGGTTTCTTTAGAGGACTTTAAGCCTAGGAGACAAGTATTTCAAGAGATGGGTGTCCGGTTTTATGTCCATGGGATGCATTCCATAATTCATGGCCTCTGGCAGCCAGTCCTATTTTTTTCAAACCAGATGATAGGTTAGAAGAATCTATTCGAAATGTTCAACCACAGGATTCTGGATGGGGTGCATTTCTTATAGATGTTGGAGATGTAAGTGGGGTAATGTAAAGAGTCTCATGGACCTTTTAGTACTAACTTTTGGAAGCGTGCCCCTCTTTATCACCATCAGATAAGGATGCACGAAACCAGGCCATTACAGTCACTGGTCATGGCCGTAGGGCCATCAAATGGGTGAAATTGAATCGGGGGACTTCAGGCCACACCTTTACGATAATATTATCCCTTACCTCGAGAAGATTTGCTTAAATTAAGTGGAAGCCCCAAGGTGATGGGAACCTTTGGGGAAGTGGTCACAGGAATTTTCCCTTTTGTAATGAGCACCAGCAGACAAATAAAACGAAAAGCTTTAACCAGGGTTGAATGGTATGACCAGGATTGTGACGTAGCAAAACAAGAGATGGTAAGGGTAATGCAATAGATAAAGCCCTACTCTGGAAAAAAAGGTCAGATTATAAATCAATGGTTAAGTCTAAAAAGGATATTTAATGTAGGAACAAATGGGCGTCTCTGGCCTCTCCACTCGACTCAAGGGATTATGTTACATTCTGGAAGCTGGTTTCAGGTGCCGAGCTGAGAGGAAATGCAGAGATCCAGTGTAGAATAACTGCAGATACATGGCTGGACCATTTCTCTTTGTTATACGGGGGAGAGAGGGAGGAGGAACCTGTAAGAGCTATCATGGCCACCCGAGAGGATCCCGAGGAACTCTCATTTAAGATCAATGATGTGGCAATCGCCATTAAGTCACAAAAGGCATGGACGGCGGCAGGTCCTGACAAAGTGGTGATAGACCTATACAAAGAAGAACCAGCTATTTGGCCCCCTATCTTCTGGAAGCTCTTTGAAACATGCTTCATTTCTGATTCCGTCCCCATATTGTGTTGGATGGCAGAAATCGTTCCTATTTACAAAAAACGGGGTGAAGGAGGAGTGCCCGTAAATCACCACTCAATTCCCTTCTTAGATAGTACAGGTAACATTTTTGCCAATGTACTATTAGGGCAAGTATAGGCATGGGTCTCAGAAAATCAGATTATAGGCACGCTTCAGGCAGGTTTCCAGAGGGGGAAGGGTACAGTAGATCACAGCTTCCACCTATACAACATTATCCAAAAATGTACTGTCCTTAGGAAGAGGAGACTTTATGCCATGTTTGTCGGCCTTTCACTGTGCCCCACAGAATCTGTTCTGGCAAGTTATACGAAAAAGAGGAATGCCAATAGGATTATTAAGGGCCATTAAATCCCTTTACGAAGAGAAAAAGGCTGCGGTCAGAGTGGGATTGGGAGGTGAGGTCACCGATGCATGTGACGTCACCAAAGGAGTATGGCAGGGCTGCCCCCCTGGTTCCTCTCTTGTTCTGTATTTACATACAGGAAGTGGTGAAACAACTGCTGGCCGATGGCAAGGACCCGCTAAAGCTGGGCAATCTGAGATATCCTGGTCTGTTCTTTGCAGATGCTGTGATTTTGTCGACCGCTCCCCAGGGACTAAAGCAGTCACTGTTTTAGCACCTCACATTTTTCCAAGAAAGCTGTCTTTGAACACAGATAAAACAAAAACAATGGTCTTTAGGCCGAACTTTTGTAAAATTGTGAACCTTGACATTAGTGCAGGGGGGGATGCCACTAGAACAAGCAAGGCACTATGATTACTTGGGCACACGCTTCGGTGATAGTGGCAACTGGTCAAGTCAAACTACCAAAGCGACTGTCATGCTAGAAAAGTATAGTGGTGGTACCCGTGCTTTTTTTAAACGAACAGTGCTGTTTCCCCTGCCTGGATGTAACCAAGAAGCAGGCCACGGCAGCTGCCCTTTTCAGGGGAAGCATTATGGGGGTTTGTGGAAAACAAGTTTCTCAAGAGACTATTTTGTCTCCCTTTATCTATGCCTAATGCATTGCTGCATCTCGAACTTGATTTATGTCCAATTGATGTAATTGGTGCAGCCAAACCAATTCTCTATTGGCTCCGGCTTTGGGGAACGCCCAAACTTGATTGTTATAGCGCAGATGAACAAGTTACTTACCAACTGTAACGTTCTTTCGATTGGATGTTCCTCCTACGTATTCCTCATCTTATGATAATCGTATCCCAGCTTTAGCTGCTTCAGCAAAAATGTTCACCAGGGGGCGCTGTGTTCCAGAACACAGAGTCGAAGTCCCTCGAGGGCCGGCGTCGACGTCATCCGCTGCATAAAGGGCTCGAGCAGCGCCCGTTACCTCAGTTCTGTTTTTACGGTGTTCATGGTCACATCAGATGATCAGGCTTTAAGTCTTCAGGCTCTTAAGGAAGTCAGAGGGGAACTGGCGTAAACTGTACGGAGGGGTAGGATGGGAGGGTCGATGAGGAATACGTGGGAGGAACATCCAATCGAAAGAACGTTACAGTTGGTAATTAACTTGTTCTTCGAATGGATTGTGTCCTCCCACGTATTCCTCATCTTATGATAGACTCCCATAGAAGTGGTAATTTTGGAGGTGGGAGTACTAGGAATTTTAATTATGGACTGAATGAAGCACAGCTCTTGCAAATAGTCCTCCTTGGTATAAACTAGAGTCCAAGCAGTAATGCTTTACAAAGGTGTGCATTGACGACCAGGTAGCCGCAGCACAAATATCCTGCACCAGCACACCCCTCCGAAGGGCTGTGGAAGTTGCCATGCCCCTGGTTGAATGAGCCCTTAATCCATCTGGAGGCTCTTTCTCAGCTAGTTTATAGCATTCAGAGATTGCTAGAATTATCCATCTGGAAAGAGTTTGTTTAGATACTGCAAGGCCCAATTTGTGCCCACTATATCCAACGAATAGTTGGTCACATTGTCGGTGATTTGCCAATCTGGAAATATAGAAACTGAGAGCCCTTTTTGGGTCCAGTCTATGTAATCTTTCCTCTTCCTTACTAGCGTGAGGTGGAGGATAAAAGGTAAGACAATCTTTTGTGACATATGAAAATCAGACACTAATTTAGGCAAGAATGATGGCTTGACTTTTAAAATAACCTTGTCCCTATGGAAAATAGTGTAAGGAGGCTTACAGGACAGTGCCTGCAACTCACCCTGCGGGCTGATGTTATAGCCACTAACAGAATTGTTTTAAGAGTGAGTAGTCTTAATGGACAAGAATGTAAAGGCTCGAAAGGAGCACACATGAGAAATTTTAAGACTAGATTTAAATCCCTGATGGGCACCTGAAAAGGTGTCAGAGGGCATACATTTGTCAACCCTTTCAAGAATTGAATGACTAAAGGCATTTTAAAATAGGACACCTCTTCCAAGGAACGCTTAAAGATAGCTAGCGCTGCCAAGTAACCTTTTATCGTTCCAACTTGGAGCTCCAAATTGGCTAACTGTAAGAGAAAAGAAAGTACTGTTGGAGTATTACAAAGAAATTGATCCACATTCTTGATCCAATGACACCGGTACAGGGATTTTGTTGCTGGCCTTCTGGCCGAAAGCAAAATCTCCATTACGTCATCCGGGAGGTCCCAATCCTTATATCTTAGCCTCTCAGAAACCATGCGTGAAGGCTGAGTGTCTTGACCTCTGGATGGAGAACCCGACCTTCCTCTTGCGAGAGAGGATCCTCTCTTTGTGGAAGACGTATTGGAGGGCAGATGGACATGTCCAGAAGGTCCGGGTACCACGTCGTCCTGGCCCAATCCGGGGCAATTAGGATCATGGTTTTCCTGAACTTTCTCAACCTCCTGATTACGTGAGGAATCACGGGGACTGGAGGAAACGCATAAAGAAGTGGAAATACCCAGTCCACTACGAACGCGTCCCTTAAAGCTCCTCTTGGGGGAAATTCCCTTGAGCAATACAGTTTGCACTTCCGGTTGAACCCGGTCGCAAACAGATCCACTTGAGGGGTTCCCCAAAGGGCGAAGATCTCTTGAAGGACTTCCTGAGCTAGCTCCCATTTGTGGGAGACTGTGCCCTGCTCAGAGCCTCTGCTGCTGTGTTTAGCTCTCCGGTGAGGTGAACTGCTGATAGAGCGATTCCTTCTTGCATTGCCCAGAACCAGAGCTGCATTGCCTCTCTGCACAGTGGGAGTGATCCTACGCCTCCTCTTTTGTTGAGGTAGTACATGGCCACTGTGTTGTCCGTCATTATCAGGACACTCGTCCCCCGTACAGACGGCAGAAAAGCCTTCAGCGCTAGTCTGATTGCTCTCAGCTCCAAAAGGTTGATATGTAGTTTGGACTCCGATGGAGACCAATGACCGCTGATTGTCAGATCGTTGGTGTGGGCTCCCCACCCTGTGAGTGAGGCATCCGTCACTACCATTATCTCCGGCCATAGTTGCCAAAAAGGTTCCCCTTTGAGGATATTCTCCTTGCAAACCCACCATAGGAGATCTTGAGCCACTTTGGTCGGGACTTGTAGAAGGTCTGACGTCTCCCCTGAAAACTGGGACCATTAAGTCCTGAGGGCCCACTCAAGGGATCTCATCCTCAATCTGGCCTCTGGCACCAGAAAAATGCAGGATGCCATGAGGCCAAATAACCTCAAAATGTCGGATGCCGGTAGATGTTGGGCATTTTGAAATTTCATTACCATCTGCAGAATGTGGTGAGCTCTCTCCTCAGGAGGCGAGGCTTTCCCTGAGGAAGTGTCCAGGATTGCTCCGATGAATTGGGAGCTTTTGGCTTGGAATCATTTGTGACTTCTTGTAATTGAGGGAGAAGCCCAGACTGTGTAAGAAGTGGCAGGTGAAGGCCAGATGTTCCTGGGCTCGTTCAGATGAACTTGCCCTGATTAGCCAATCGTCCAGATAAGGGTAGACGTGAATCCCCCTTCTTCTGATACTCGCTGCCACCACCGCCATCAGTTTGGTGAAAACCCTCGGGCGGAGGTTAGCCCAAATGGTAGAACCCGAAACTGATAATGGGAACCACCAATTGCGAACCTCAGGTATTTTCTGTGCTTGAGATGAAGTGGCACATGAAAGTAAGCATCCTGAAGGTCCAATGAAACCAACCAGTCCTGAAGCTAAAGAGCCTGAAGGATCTGAGAAAGGGTCACCATCTTGAACTTGTCCTTCCTGAGGAATTTGTTCAAATTTCTTAAATCTAAGATGGATCTCAATCCTCCGTCCTTCTTGGGAAAGAAAATAAGGGGAGTACCAACCCTTGTTCCTCTCCGCTACAGGTACGTTTTCTATTGTGCCTTTCTGTAGCAGGGTTAAAATCTCCTACACAAGGAGCGGGTCTGGAATTTTTACAGAGTTGGCTCCCGGTGGATGATCTTGAGGTCTTTGATGAAAAGGAAGACAGTAACCACGGGTCACTATCTCTAGTGCCCAAGCATCTCACGTAATGCCCCGCCATTCGTCCAGATACCGAGTGATTCTGCCTCCCACTGGGGTTTTGTGGGTTAAGACCTCAAAGTGGCTTTGCAGCAGCTGCAGCAGTGGCTGAGGAGGTAGTAGCCACTGCTGTGGCTGATCTAGCACCTCTCCATTTTCCACCACAAGAAGGTTTTCTCTGTTGGCCTCTGTAACTGGCCTGCCCCCTCCCTTTTCCAAAAGAGGAATAAAAGCGAAAGGGGTGACAATTCCAGGAAGATGAGCCTGCGTAAGAGTGTTGTTGAGGTTGCCTTATAGCGGCTCTGAGTGATTTTGCTGCCGCTTTCGAGGTCTGCAGCTTCTCCAAGCTCTCGTCCGCCTTGCTGCCAAACAACCTCAAGCCGTCAAAGGGCATATTAAGTAATCTAGACTGCACATCAGGTGCAAAACTAGATTTTCTTAGCCATGCGAATCTACGCAAGACCGTGCTAGAAGCCATGGACCTGCTTATAGTATCCGCAGTGTCCAATCCTGACTGAAGGCATTCCTCCATAGCCTCTTATCCATCCTTCACTATAGCTAGGAAACCATCCCGTTCTTCACCTTCCCGGATGCGTTCAGCCGCTGAAGACATGCAGTCCCACAGGGTATAAGTAAATCTTGCTAATGTGCAAGTGACATTAGTTGACTTCAGGGCCATGCTGCCCAAAGTAAAAGCTTTCCGGGCCCAAGCATCAACTTTTTTATCGTCCCTGTCTGGTGGTATTGATGGGTAAAATGATTGCCTAGTGGAGGTAGCAGCTTGAACAACAAGACTCTCGGGAGAGGGATGCTTGGATAAATACTCCGGGTCTGATAAGGCTGGTCTATATTTTGGTACCAGTTTATTTACTGCTGGCATCGAATCGGGATTATGCCAATTTACCATTATCCTTTTTTGTAAAGCCTTATGGAATGGTAAAACAGGATCTTTTAAGGGGCCCTCACTCAGGATGTCAGTCATGTCATCCTGGTCAAAATCCGGGGAAGCTGCTTTCCAACCCATAAAATCAATGACCCTTCCCATAAGACTTCTATAACTGGGATCAGCCTGATCTGTAGGGTCTGGTTTTTCAAAATCCACTTCAGGTGAAGTGTCTAAGCCACTGGCATTTTGTAGGCAATCATAAAGGTCTGTTATCTTTGATTGTGGGTCCACTAGTTTTTCAGGAACCGCTCTGGCCCTAAATCTGACTCCAGCTGGAGTGACTTCCTCTTCAGAGGAATGTTCCTCATATATAGATGATACGGATGTAAAAAATGCATGTTTAGTTTGAGCGTGGAAAGCCTTTTCAGGCAAAGAAGGTGGAATTTGTCTGGCATGGAAAATGGCGTCGACTTGGGTCTTGGTATTAGAGAAGGCCTTGATAAAGGCGTTGAAGGCATTGATAGAGTAGACGCTGGCTTTGACGGTGTCGAAGGAGGCCTCGATGCTGTCGAAGGAGGCGTCGATACAGCTACCGGTGTCAACGCCATTTTTATCTTCGGTCTCGACGTTATGGTCGTCAACGGTTTCGAGTTGAGTTTCGGTTTCGACGTCAATGCCGATTCCTTTAGCCCCGATTTATGCACTGGAGGCTTAGCTTAGAGTAAGGCGTCAGGGAATTTTCCCTTGAAAACACTCTTTCCTCTTTTTCAACCCTTGCGTGTTTGAATCTTGATTTTCCTCTGTCACTTTTAGAGTGAGTAGAGGCATGATCACCATGCAGCAACTTCGAAGCGGTCTGGGCCGCTTTCTCGAATATTTTCAGCATTGAAGCCCTGAAGGCCTCCCATTTTTTGGGGAATCGTGCTTTGAAGGGTAAGTTACTCTCCTCGCAGAAGAGGGCGAGGAGGAAGAAGACCTATGATGTTGCTTTCCTTACTTTTTCGTCAAAGACGAGGAAGACTTCCTCGAGCGACTTTCCGATCTCGACCTCCTCGACTGGTGACAAGATTTTCTACCGGATTCATCCGAATCCTTTTGTCTTTTCGAAGACTTATATTTCTCCTCCCCCACCGCCAGCTTATATCTCCGTTCCCTAAGAGCCTTATTTGACATGGCCTTACAGGACCCGCACTCATCAACCTGATGGTCTGGGCTGAGGCACCAGAGGCAATTCCGATGGGGATCGGTAATAGACATCTCCCTGCCACAATTCAGACATTTTATGAACCCTGTCTTAGGTATGGAGGGAGTTGAAGACTAAGACAACGTCAAAGAAATTCTGTTGCGCCGTTCGTAACACGAAACAGTTGCATTGGAAAAACTCAACTGAGGTAACGGGTGCTACACGAGCCCTTTATACATGATGTCGTCGCCCGATGGAGGCCCTCGAGGGACTTCGACTCTGCGGTCTCGAACACAGCGCCCCCTGGTGAAATATTTTTCCGAAGCACCTTAAGCTTGGATACGATTGTCATAAGATGATGAATATGTGGGAATGCACAACCCATTCAAAATTATCCATCTGATGAGTCTGGATGGAGCGATGAAATTGCCATGGTTGGCACATGTCAGAAAAAGCCTCTGATTTAAATGAGCAGGAAGTATGGACCCAACTACTGTTGATTGATAAACTAAAGTCCAAATGCATAATGGCAAAGATATGTGAGGAAGTATTCAGAGGATGTATGGTTATAGCATGCAGGAACCTAAAGTCTGCACCCGACTATGTATCAGTCAAGTCAGATTTTGGGTTTGAGAAATATATGGACTGAATCAACCCTCCGCTTGCCCGTGCACCTTTTATTAATTTCAGATTGGGTTAATTGAAAGTGGCACAATTCTCTCATGGAGGGAAACACGAGTGAGTGCTCCCTGTGTAATGCAAGAGAGGAAACTGTTATGTATTTTATTTTTTTGCTCTGCTACTCAGGGATTGAGAAAGCTATACTTAAAGCCTTTAATGAGACTAGCCGATGTACATACAGTCATCAAAGCCCTGGCGCTATGCAAGACAACTGATGACCCAGGAACGGTTTATAATGTGTCAAAATGTATAGGTTGTTGAGGCTTAAATGTGAGATGGATGCTGCTTTCACGATAACTGATGACTATGTATCTGATACTAGGGAGGCTGCTAGTTTTTTATTTCATCATCCATAACTGGTACTCTCCACCTCTGGAGTACACACCTTGTTAGGTTCTATAAATGAAATGTTTTGGTTCTACTTGTTCTTCTGGGGGGCTGTGAGTTTTAAACTGTATGATGTGCAAGTGGTAACCCCCCTGCCCCCTCAAGATATTGGCCTACTAGATTTCATTGATATGATTTAGAATTTGGATGAATTGTATGTCATTGTTGTTTTCAAAGATAGTTTTGAAATATGAATTTGCACCATTAAATTGGTTACAATGTGAGTTTGTTCTTTTATGGCTTAATATTAGATTCCATTGCAGTAGCATATTTTTCAGACCGGCATGCAAATCCTGTGTCTTTAAAGTTTGACCATCTTCATATAGAGATAATAATCAGCAAACTAAAAAACGCAGAGCTACTGGCCCAGATGGGATAATAAACTGAGCATTCAAGGATAGCCCTATCCTTTGTGCAGATATTTTATTGCATCTGTTTAAACACATTACAACTGACATCAAATGCTGAACATCCTGGACAGAATCTATACTGGTCCCGATCTATAAGAAGGGAAATCATGCAGAACCTTCTTGTTACAGTCCGATTTCCCTTCTAGACAACTCATCAAAGATCTTTTCTAATTTTGTACTTGGAGATCTGAGCCTCTCTGTCATGCATTAACCTTGTTTTGTGCCCAGCCTACCTCCACGCCTCCCAAGCTGCTCTAGCGATCGGGCACATTCACTGTGCAGGCGCAGCCCGAAACCACTGCCCGCCAAGAAACTCCTTGTACCTCGGCAGGCGGTTTTCCGGGGTTCCACAGTTTCGTGCTGGCAGCGATGGCCACGTTGGCATTGGCAACTGCCATGGTGTTTGCGTGCGTGTCGGCAACTGGCCTCCATGGCTTCTGTTGCACACAGAGCACGTTCACGTGTGCAGGGGCAGAGCTTTTCCCTTTCCACTCACATAACCTCCGTCTCACAGGGTTGGCTCTCACATCACATAGTTTTCCTCATGCGCTGATCACGCGCTCACGTGACTTCTAGCCGGAAGCATAAATAGACTCCAGGCACGCTGCATTACGCTTCTCAGCTGTTGTTTTTTCAGCAGTTTTTGGCGTTTGTTCCTGCTTTTGATTTTTCTGGATTTTGGACTTGGCTACGTCTTTTGGACTTGGAACTGGTTTTTCTCTTGGATCTGGCGTCTTGTACAGGATGGAACTTTGAACTGCTCTGACTTTGGCTAACGGACATTGGATTGTTCTGGGTCTTGCATTTTTGGATTCTGATACCTTTGGACATTAACCCTTTGCATCGCCCTGCCTCTGAACTATCCTGCTCCCCATCAAAATACCTTCCTATCCCCTACTACCCTACGGTGGCCTCCCTTTGCTGTCTATGTAAGGCAACAACCTCTGTTGCTCCAATCCTGCCTTCATCACGACATCTCATAGACACAAGGAGGGAACAAGTGACATCTATTCTTTCTTCGGTCTCCCTATTGGTAGGTGCTTCTACAATTCCTGTTTTTGGATTTATGTCAGAGTGCAATCGTTTTTTTAATCTTGATTTGCCTGTTTTCCCTTGCAGTCACCTGGACCCAGAGTTTGCTGTTCCTGCCACCTGTGGCCTCAATAACTGGTCAGTGAGTCCATTGATTTCTCTCTGACTGGTGCTTGGAGACGGAGGTATTCATAATCAACGTGGACTTCAGAGCGTAACAGTCTGGGAAAAATAGACTGGTCTTCTGAGCCCCTTACAAACTGGGTACAGACAGGGTGTTGGTACAATTATCAGTGGCTTAACACTCAAAGCTTGCCTGGCAGATGTGGGAGCTGACTCGGGGTGCACCCTATACGTGGCGGCTGTGCACTTAACCTCCGATTTTGACAATGTAGACATCTCAAACCTGTGGTCTAAATTGAGGAAATGGGATATAGACCATTCCATGTTAGCACTTACATGTCTCCTGTATTCGAATAATTCAACAAGAGTTAGACTCAACAATACAGGCGATTTATGCAGATCAATACCGCAAAAAAAAATGCATACGGCAAGGATGCGTCTTGGCTCCCACTCTTTTCAATTTCTATCTGGCTGACCTGTGGGAGTCTAGTAAAGAGTCGGGGGGTGGGGGGGATATGTACACAACTGGTCAGGGATTAAATTAAGATGTATAGCTTTTGCGGACAACATCCTTTTAATGGATTATACTCCTGCAGGTCTGCAGCGCTAGCTGAACGGGCTCCACAAATATCTAGGTACGTGTCTCTCCCGGCTGTGCCGTGCCAAATATGCATTACAATTTAGCATTCCGGGTGATATCTCGCCCCAACGGATCATCAACCCAAGCAGAAGTACATGCCGGAGTGAAGGGGAAGACCTCTGCGGCACATTCAGAAAAGTGAGGGAGGAATATTATAGTCTGCACAGTGCCCACTGAACAGAGGTGGTCCCCCGCCGGGAATAGGAATGCTGTGACACAGCTGGGAAGCCGAGGCACCGAGGCAAGTGAAATCAGCCCCCATGAACAATCGCACGCCTGGGGACCCGCACCTCAGCAGGGAGAGCCAGAGTCTGCAAGGGTAACAGTACCCAAGCGCCGCCCGCGCCCTGACGTCCACAATCGCTGGGCTGCGACACGGCTCCGTGGTATTCAATATGCATTTATTATTATTTTTATGTATAATTTGTCACACTGAGATATGCCCGGATTCCAAAAAGGCACCTTTGCCGAAACACGTGTAATCCATAGGGCGATTTAATTAAACTCCCCCAATATATAACACCATCTGGATTCAGCAATTCTTTTCTGGCGCAGAAATAAGGTGTAGCCCTAGTAGTCTGTTTTTTTAGTATTCATGCTACACAGGGACATTATATCCGCCACGATCGGATCAGCGAAACGGTCCTGGCACCAACACACCATGACCTACGAAACTCCCCGCAGCCAGCATAAACAAAGTGCAACCCCGGAGGGCAACAGACGTGGGGGAGAAGCGGATGCAGCCCTAATTCTAAGTAGCTTCCCTGCGGCGCATAGCCTGGCATTCAGCAAAAGTGAACTCGGATTTCGCCGGGTAATATATAAGACCCTCCAAAGCAACGGGCCGAATTACGGAGCACATTGACACTGCCACAACAGGCACACAGCCCCAAGACAGGGCAGCCTTGAACAGCGGGGGAGGCCCACAGGCAGACAGAGACCTGGTACAAAGGGAAGACCCATCTGCAATTCCAGCCCAGAGAGCATCAACTAACGAAGGGACCACAGCATAGGCCCAATGAGAGCGGGCCATTAATTAGCAAGAGCGCACCAGGAACTGGGACATCACAATATCACAATATCTACGAAGTGGATGCCCTCTGTGCACCTGCTGTTGTCGGACCATTTTGGGGTATTTACGACCTGCTTTGGAATGTGGATACATCCTCGCGTCTGAACCACCCCCACCGAATATATAGTGGAGTTGCCATGGCTCAGCCTACCCATTGAGACAGGACATAGAGAGGTCTCTGTCTCTCCCGTCCTGAAGAAGGTTGCTGTACTGCGGGACTTAAACAACATGTCCAGAGACAACTGAAACACGTGTGGACAATTTAAGTCTGTGAGATTAGTACTACACAGACTGCGTTACCAAGTAGTAGACCTTAAGAACTAAACGAACTGTAAAATTGTGAAAAGGGTTATCTAACTTAAGTTGTTAGAAAGAGAAGTGACATGTATGGATGTGATGCTGGAGTGAGTGTGAATGAATGGTGGAAGAGTTGAGTGGTAGGTTGGGGTATCTGTAACCAGCCCTAAAATATGTATAGGGATTTGGAATGAAATAATTTGTGTAAAAAGTTTGTCAGAAACTGTTTTTTTAAACGTTTGTGTTTTAATTAAATTGAATTGATGAAGCATTGATAAGAATTGTTTGTCAGTATTTGTGAAAAGACAAACTGAATAGTGGAGGTCATCCCTCTCTTCCACTGGTCCATCATTGTGTGTTCTTTGTTTTTCAGTGGGTTAGGGCACAGTTTGTATCATGCTTGGCCATTGCTTTTGGTAATTCCCCATCTTGTGATTGCTGGAACGTCCTACAGGGGAGGGGCACTGCTCAGACATATTGGTGTGACATCTTCAGATGTCTGTTGTGAATGCACAGCTCCCATATCTCTGTGCATGAGGGATAGGCTTTGATATGCACGCACACATCACGTTGCTGTGGCATGGCCAAGGTTCTGTTTCCCTTGGGGCTTACATTGGTACATTGTAGGTATTTAGTCATGGTACCAGGGGGCGCTAGGGTACGGTGGTACAAGGGTTGCTGCGGTGCATCACACACATTGCAAACACATACATTCACACTGGTATTGGAGGGGTGGGCCTTACAAGATTAGGCATTTTCAAAGGGGAGGGGCTCTCACCTGCATCCTCCTGGGTACCGGTGCCTGCCTCCGCTCCCCTGACTCCCTGGATTGTGCCCATGTCTATCAGGGTGGTCATCTGCTCCTCCCAAGGTGTCAAGTCTGGTATTGGTAGTGTTGGGCCTCCCCTAGCACCCATGCTCTCGCTCCTGGGCTGGGCCAGGAGACCACGGACATGGACCTGCAAATTGTTCAGCCGCTTCTGGCAATCCTCCCCGTCCCTGCGCACATGGCCCACTGCTGACACTTTCTGGCTCACTTGTCTCCAGATCTGTACTCGCCGCTGTGCACTCGTCTTGCGCTGTTGTGGCCCATACAGCTCTTCTTGGTGGCCTATCACCTCCTCCACAAGTATAGCAAGCTCCTGATCTGTGAACTTGGGTTTTCAGACCCGGTCCCGGGCAGACTTGCCCCTGGTACGTTCCTGTGACATTTTTCAGGCTTTGGAAGAGTGGATGGCTAACATGGGCTGAGGTTTTCGGTGGATTGCGATTTCCAAGATAGCCACCGCTTTATTTCCCGTTCCGGTGGTGAAGCGTTTCCGGCGGCGCTATTAGCACCATAGTTCTGCGGTAGCACAATGCGTGCTGGATTTATGGGTTTACAGCCTCTTTTCCCACCGGACACTATTTGCGTTAGCGCCAAGGCTGTGTGCGTGTGCACACCGACTCATGATCTGCCATTGTTTCCACCAAGCATAATGGTGTTAACGCAAATAGCGCTCGACGGAAAATATGCCAGGAATACCGCCCAACTCGTGATGAGGCCGATGGTGTTCGACCCCAGCAGAAAGGGGTTGAGAAGCTAAGCCCTCCATCTGCCGAGCCAAAATGTCCATAAACTCTTACAGGGCTGGGGCAATCCATGCAATAGGAGCCTCCCAGACTTCAAGCCGCAAACAAGAGGCCAAGTGTTTAGGCCACGACAGATCATGGGCGCGGAAGACAGAGAAAGGAGTGGATACACTATCCAGTGCAACAGGACAAACGCAGCCAACACGAAGGGGAGAAGAGCGAGCCCCGGAGTCGCACGACTTCAACGCTCACAGGGGTGTAGAAGCGAGGAGAGACTCAGGCAAAATCCCTCTGCACATTGGATACCACACATTTGGGTGCACAACACCGGCAGCAGGAGCAAGATCGTGCCACAGCAATAGCTTTGATGTCAAAATACAAACTGAAAACCACAACCCCGGCCCAATCCCTCCCCTCCTCATCCCCCCAAGGGAAACAGGCCAAAAGCCTAAAACACCTCTGGAGCGCGGACGACACGGCGACAATGCAAAAGGGGGATGCTTCACGGGAATCCCCCACCCAGGACCGGCAAGACATGGGAGACAATACCATGACTAAAATGGACATGCAAAACTGCTTTAGTGAATTTCAGAACCAATTTTTGCTCTCATTCCAGGAAGAATTAAAGACACTAAAAGAAGAAATGAAGCAATCCTTGTAGGAGGTAAAGATAGACATTGCAAAACTGGAAGGGAGGAAGGACACACTGGAAAAAGTAGTGCAACAGATAGACGACGACACTCAAAAATCAGATGTAGTGCTGGAACAACTAGCTCGCCTCTCCAATAACCTCGAACTCCAATGCGAGGACTTGGAAAATAGATTGAGATGGTCAAATATCAGAAACAGTCGAAGACCAAGACCTGTCTGAAACGGTTCTCCAACTCTTCGCGGAAATTCTAGCAGAAGATATGGAATTACAGGTCCAAATCGACAGACTTCACCGAGTGGGACTAAGAAGACCGGCCGAACCAGGGGCACGCCCAAGAGACGTGCTGGCAGAAATATCGTCTTACACTCAAAAGGAGCAAATATTACAGAAAGCAAGAAAGGCAGGCCTGTTGCGAATAAATGGTCAAGAAGTACAACTATATCACGACCTGGCCCAATCCACGCTCCTGCAGAGAAGGAAAATGAGCCCAGTAGTTCAACACTTAACCAACCAAGCGAGATACAAATGGACCTTCCCGTTTGGACTCCTCTTCACATGGGAAGGGAGGCAGTATAGGATCCCATCATGTGAGGAAGGGGAACAAATCTTAGGACAATGGAGATGGCCCAGACCAAGCACAAGGGAAAGCTAAAATCTTCAGCAAGCTGGAAGGTTGGAAAACGGTTGCGAGGAGAAACCGCGGAGGGAGAAAAAGATGAAGATAACTTAATCCACGACACTACACAAGTAAGAACGCAAGGCATGGAAAACATCAATCCATGTCAAGGGGGTGGGAATCCACCCGGAATCACACAACTCAAATCCCAGGGGAGAAGGAGGGAGGGTGATGTTGAAATCCAGAGTGGGGTTTAGGATCCCCCACAAACTGAACCTGAGGTTGATAGGGGGCCAAGTGTGAAGGACATTTCATCGGAGCGCTCCTAGGAACCTAGGTCATGCTCAGGGGGAAAGGGAAGTTAGGGTAGGGAGGGATGGAGGGGGTGTCAATGGGGGTGGGGAAGAGGGAAAGGGTGGTGGGATCGGAGCAAGACAGAAGGGAGAACTAGTCGGGGAGGGCACCAGGAGAGCAAAAGAACTGCAATAGTGGATTATGGATAGTGGGAACCCGAAGCCGATAAAAATCCTGACACATAATGTCCGGGGGATGAACACTCCTATAAAGAGAAATAAATTAGAGAGACAGGCCTGGAGACTGCGGGCAGACATTATTTTGTACCAAGAAACCTACATAAAGAAGAAAGATGAAGCACAGGTCAAAATCAGGGGGGCTTTTCAAACATATCAGGCAAATGCGGTAGAAGAGAGAGCGTTGTCCTTATAGATATACAAGACAGACGTAATGCACATGTCCAGAACTTCCTGGCAGATGGGGAGGTGCGCTACCTCTTCCTCAACGTTAAACATAGGAGGGAAGCAACCCACATTAGCCTCGATTACGCTCCCAATATGGGACAAGACAGCTTCTTGAGAGGGACCCTCAGGGCACTGGAGAGATTTACCATAGTGGAAATCATACTCGGGGGTGATCTTAGCCTAGCATGGGACCCCAGACTGGACAGAAGCTCCAAGATACGAGCAGGGACAAACCCCTCCTCTAAGGCCCTGAACAAAGCTTTTGAAACTCTAGTGCTCCAGGACATCTGGCACGCCATGAAGGGGGAAACACAGGGATTCACCCACTTCTCACATGTACATAACTCCCAATCTGGAATCGATTATATCTGGGCATCCACGGGTCTAGTGGGGAAAGTGATTTGATATAGAAATCGATCCAATAGCCCTCTCGCACCATGCCCCAATAATGGCATCTTTCAACATCAATAGGGCGAGGGGTGGGGTCTGGACATGGAGATTCCCAATTGCCATCCTTCAAGATGACCTCCTGGCGTGAACAATAAAGGGAAAGATTGAGCAATACTTTTCTGAAAATGACAAAGGCGCACCCCCCAGAGCGTGGTATGGGATGCCTTTAAGACAGTACTAAGGGCAATCTGATAGCAATAAAAACACAAAGGAACAAGCAACGAAGAAAATGGGAGGAAGAATTGGAAGGGATGTTAAAAGGAGCACAAAATGAACTAGCAAATAATCCCATTAGGAGGACGAAACAAGCGCTGAAGCACATACAAGGTCAATTGGGTCTGTTACAAAACAGGAAAGCAGAACTGGCGCTCTTAAGTCTGAAACATAAGTACTATATTAGCGCCAACAAAGCAGAAAAGCTGCTAGCAAGAACACTTCACGAAAAGGGGCGCAAGACTGCTATACTAAAACTAAGGAATGGTCTTGGTCGGATGAAAACAACAAATGAGGAACTGGGAGACATAATGAGAGCATACTATCCGACCTTATACAAGTCAGACGAACCAAAGGAAGACGTGCAGAAGGCCTACTTGGAGAATTTCACTCTCCCCCAGATCTCGGATGCAGACAAATGTTTATTGGATAGGGACATACAAGAAGAAGTCCTTCAGGCAATCAAAAACCTCCCTAAAAACAAAGCACCGGCCCCAGATGTCTACCCAGATGCCTTCTACAAAAAAGTACAGGGAGGTGCTGGCCCCAAAACTGACAAACTTTTACAACAGCTTCAGGACACAAGGGAACATCACAGACTCCATGAATGAAGCGAAACAAATCGTCGTCCCCACACCAGGCAAGGACCCAACTCTAACATGCTCATACCCCCCAATAGCTCTAATCAACCTGGACGCCAAACTCTACCCGAAAATCCTGGTTGAAAGGCTCACTCGGCTACTCCCGACATTCATTGGCTAAGACCAATCAGGATTTATCCCCACGAGGCAAACTGCAGACAACACCCACAGGGTTAGCCATCTAATTGAAAAAGTAGAACACACCCGCACCCCTTCCATCCGAATGTCGCTGGACACGGAGAAAGCATTCGATAGAGTAAAATGGACACAATTGTTTCACACAATGGAGGGCATGGGCTTCGGGCCAAACGTTATGCAAATGATCAAAGCAAACTATAAAACACCCTCGCTGTGGATCTCATTAAATAGCACCAGGTCGAGACAGTTACCCCTGACCAGAGGAACTAAGCAGGGTTGCCCACTTTCACCTTTGCTATATGCTTTATTCCTGGAGCCACTCCTGATTCGGATTCGGGAGGCGCACCAGGTGGAGGGCATAATGATGGGAGGGGAGGAACATAAAACCATGGCCTTCGCTGACGAAATACTGATAGCATTAACGATCCTGAACTCTCACTGCCCACGCTCTTGCAAGAATTAGACCAATTTGGAGCCATCTCTGGCCTAAAAATCAACAAACAAAAATCAGAAATCGTGAACATGACGGAGGACCCAGCAAAAGTAGACAAACTGGCCCAAGCTTCTCAACTGAACAAAGCCTGAGAAGGCATCACATATTTGGGGATTATATTAACACCCTCAATTGGACAGATCTACAACGCCAATTATCCAAACCTTCTAGCAAAACTGAAAGCCGACCTGGAGAAATGGAATCCTCTCAACATCTCCTGGTGGGGGAGACTGACGGTTATAAAAATGCCGGTCCTACCAAATCTACTCTACTATTTCCAAACAATCCCAGTAAAAATACTGAGATCATTTTTCAAGGCGCTGAACAAAATGGTGACCACCTTCATTTGGCAACAAAAAACACCCAGAATGGCGATGTCAACCTTAACAGCACAGCAAGACCAAGGGGGGCTAGCACAACCTCACCTTTGAAGGTACTACGGAGCAGCACAGTAAAGAGTTTTAAAGGAGTAGGCAGCTCAGTTTCCCCAACACATTTGGGCAAAACAAGATTGGGCAGTGGCGAGCTCCCCCCGCTCCAATCTCCTATGGCTACAAAAACTCTACAGACATCCGAATACCAAAATAAACGAGGTAGTGGGGGCAGGGATTGAATCCTGGGACATGGCGGTAAAAAGGGGAGCCCTAACGACGTTCCCATCTCCCTTCACCCCGATGTTCGGAAATCCTGACTTTCAACCAGGGATGGACCAGAAATCCTACCAAAGCTGGTCACATGCAGGCTGCAACAAGTTAAGAGACATGTACAGGGGCCAAGAGGTTATGACATATCAAGAATGTAGAAAAATTGCGGGGATAAAGACCACGGAGGAATTTAAATACACACAACTGAAACACTGGCTCTCCTCCCCCTCCAACAAAGAAGCGGCCACCAGACAATTGACTCAGTTTGAAGTCTACATGACAAAAGACTCAGGCTCCAGAAGAATAGTCTCCAATCTATACACATTCTAGAATGACCAAGGAGAAGATGTCCAATGGACCTACATGAAACGATGGAAGAAAACATTGGGAATGCCCATAACAAGAAACCAATGGGTACACGTGTGGAACAAAATCCCTAAACTAACGCGCCCCCTACAAATGAGAGAAATGTGGCAGAAAGTCATAGTACAATGGCACTACACTCTGGAGAGACTCCATACAATGTACCCAGCCACTAGCGACAAATGCTGGCGAGGATGCCACACAAAAGGAGACTGGAACCACAATTGGTGGAGCTGTCCTATCCTCCAACAATTCTGGGGAGAAGTGAAAATCCAAACAGGAAAAATTATGCTAAGGCCAAATGACTTGCAGGAAAAGGTCTGGTTGGCAGGAATGTCAGACCCAAACCAAAGAAACTATTCAAAATCACAACAGAGAGGGTAGGGGGGGGTGTGACACTGATCATAGCAGCATGGCTGACGATGACCCAACAATGGAAACAAAAAAAATCCGCCCATGATATTCGATTGGCTCTTAAAACTATGCAAATTTGTCTCTCAGGAGTGGATGACCTACCAAATTCAAGGAACGCCAGAGGCTGTTCGGTCGGACTGGGGCAGCATCCTGACCTACCTGCAAAGCGATAATTTGCTCCAATAGTATTCACACAATCTCAGAATCCTAGACATTCTATAAGCCTACACGCACCGATGCAAGACGATCCGAAAACAACACCAGGGGAGGGGGAGGGAATTGGGGGAGGATGTGTTGACAATGTTTATGTTCTTGTATGAAAATTCAATAAAACATGTGTTAAAATAAAACAAGTCGACTCAATAAGATATTTGGGTTGCGACATTGCTGTAAAAAAACAGACTGAAACGGATACGGCCAGAATGGATGAAAGGATAGCCTCATCCTTAATTTGCTTTTTACCCTTTTCAGCAAAGACGTGTGCCTATTCTGCAGTACCTTTTAATTGAGTTTTACAGAGCGAAGATCTCATAAATCGTTCTGTACGGGTGTGAATTCAAGAATATTTCGAACAGCAAGTTCTTCGATGTACGGGAAGGTAAAATCCGAAAAGAAGTATTGAGGTTTCCAGTCTCTACACCTATTAGCGCTATTAGACTAGAATTGGGTTTAGCGTCTTGGGGGCCCAGTATATTTGTAGAACTATTTTTACGCTCAATAGTATAGCAAAATCAGACCAGAATTCCTTTGGGTTTTATTTAAATACTCAAATAAAGCAAAATATCAACCCTTACTTAAAGAAGCTGAAAAAAAGATGTGACAGCTTTGCACTAATGATCGATCTTGACGGCTCTGAATCAGAAACAACTCTAAAGAATAAAATCAAAAGATGGCACAAATCTACGAACCTGTCAAATTTAAGTCATCTGAAACTTTACAAAGCCAAGGAATTACAGTACCTTCCGCAGCCTAAGTTAAGATCTTACCTAGCCAAATTTCACAGTTTCCACTATCACGAGTGGTACTTACGATTTAGGTTAAACTGCTTGCCAACATTAGAAGTGGTCGGTCCTAAACTAGGAGTATGCTACGACCGGCGAAGGTGCAGAATGTGTGACTCATATAAGACTGAGTCACTTTTCCATTTGGTAATGGCGTGCCCTACGTTTCTGAGCCGAAGGATAAGGTACTTTGAACGGTTCATTCACTCATCCTCCATGGTACTGTCAAATGAATTGTGGTATTAACTCATGACCTCCTTACAACTGTCATTAATGCTATCTTCAGCAAAGCTGCTGATTGAGATTTTTTCAGCCATTGATACGGTCCCTGAGCAAGGTATTAGGGACGTGGCAATAGTTAGTTAAGTTCTTTATTATACCCGAAGTTTATCCATTCTATCTATGCTGTTATGTTATAAACCCTAAATTAAGTTCTGGAATGTAGACATTTGTAAGGTTGAATGGACTATGTTCACAGTTCCGGTTAAAACAGAAATCGGTAATCAGCACATTGTTTTGAAAATTTGTAAAAATGCTTTTTGTTTTTTTTTATTTTGTGTAAAATGTACAACTTGTATAAAAAATACACAACAAACAAATAAAAAAAAATTATGGCTTAATAGCCAAATAAATTATTACAAAAGCGAAGTGAAGTAAAGCGCCTCAAACTCAATGCAGTATTGGATGGGCAACTAGTGGTGATTAAGCAGGGCTTCCGAACTATGGTCACATTTATACAGATCCAGGATCATGCATGCAACACTCTTTTGGATGCATGGGGTTTAGCTATCTTTTTATTTACAGCCCGATTTATATGCTGCTGCAGTAATATACTTTTGATGGCATTAAAGCCTGGATTATCAACTTTTTATGTTGCATATAAAGTGCTGGTAGAATTCCTCATAGTGAGTGCAGTTCGAAATGGCAGCCAATGGAACGTGTTCTTATTTGTGAAGTGAAGGAAAACTGTTGGTCGAACATGATACAGAGGCTCTGGGCTTTTGTCGATGATGTAGTTGTGGACCCAGGACTGCGGGGACACCATCTAGGGATGTTAGAGCAGGGCTTGGACAGCAAAGTAGGATTTCTATGTTGCAGTGTTTAGGCAGATGCAGTTGCTAGGAAAAAATATCTTTGCACCTTTCCCTCTATTCGTTTTTCTTGTTTTGAAACCTTTCCTGACTTTTTGAAGGTAAGTAAAGCCTTATGTTTTACTTCCCTTGCCTATTTTGCTCATTATTATGGGGAAACTGATTAGTACCTAAGACTTTCAGTACCAATATGATATGGCATTTGTAACGCGCCTATACACAAGTGTTTCTAGGCGCCTGAGAGACTATGGGCCTCATTACAAGCATGGCAATGCAGGAAAGAAGAGTGGTTAGGCTGTTAGCACTGTATTACTGCTGCATTACCGCACCGCCGCTCTACACCTTTGGTGGTAAGGTGGAGGATTTTTCAACAGCAAAATGCTGGAGGTACTTCCTCCCCCTTACTGCCAAACAAAATTGCAAATTTGCTGGCTGGAATTACATTACCCAGAAATGCTTGTATCTGCTTATCATGTGCTATGGAGAGAAACAGTTGGTCTGTTTTTTGTAGCGGTTTTGTTTAAATAGTAAAGAATCACCTTCCTTACATCTAGTGTATGGAGGTTTTTCTCAGCTGAGCTTGAAGGGTTTTGAAAGAAAGCAGGTAGTTCAATGGACTGGTTGACATGGAACTTGGATATGAACTTAGGTGAAAACTTACGGTGTGTTCTTAGTACCAACTTGTCTTTGTGGATAGCGAAGAAAGGGTCTTGCACTGACAACACTTGTCATTCACTGACTCTTCTTATGGGGGCGATAGCCACCAGAAAAACAGTTTTGTATGTTAGGTGTTTAAGGCTGGATTTGTGCATAGCCCCTCAAAGGGGGTGGTATGAGCTTTGCGAGTACCACATTTAGATCCCACCCTGGAGGCGGTTTCAAATGGGCGGGGGGGGGGTAAAGCCTTTTTATTCCTTCCATGAATGCCTTAATGACAGGGACTTTCCACCAGGACACCTTGCTTTGAGAAGTGGTGCACGCAGATAAAGCCGCTAGGTGAACCTTGATGGAGGTTGAATACTAGACCAGAGTCTAGTAAGTGGAGCATGTAATGAAGAATGTGTGATGGAGTGCATTGGATCAGGTTTACATTTTTTGACTGGCACCATATTACAAATCTTTTCCATTTGTTAAAATAACAGTGTCTGGTGTTTGGTTTGATTGCCTCCTTGAGGATTTCCATACAACTTTGAGGTCGTTTTAAATGGACAAACTCTATGACTTCAGGAGACAAGCTGCCAAGTTCATGGATTGAGGGTTTGGGTGTAATCTCTGGCACGACTAATTCCTGATCTCCGGCACTGAGTCGGATTGCAGCTGTGACTGCCACTGTGTGATTTATGGCCATCCTGATCTGGGCCACCACTGAAGCCCACGAGGCCTTGCTGCTCCAAGATGGCCGCTAGTGCTTTTTGTTTGGCCTTATTGCACTAACCAGCTCCAGGACTTATCTAGGACCAGCCCCCACGTGTGATTGGCTATCAGATCCTTATTCTGCCAATCCCTTGCCGGCAGGCAACAAGCCGGCCCACCCCCGAAGGCACACACCCTAAGGCACTTCCTGTCCCGAGCCTGTCCTGAGCTGACAGAGCCCAGGGCCAGGATCGCTGCCTGTTAAGTCTCTTGATCTAGGCGGACCCACGCCACTGTCTGGACACGCTGCCTGGTAAGCCCCTTCTGGCTCGCTACTGTGACATTCCCCCTGCTGTGCCTAACCCATCGCCTAATGAATCATACGCTCTCATGTGCTCCTGTGTCTACTGCTTAACGAGTATTCCGCCCTATTAAGCTTTGCCGCATGCCACGCTGTAATTAATGATCATTCCAGTTGCTTCACCCATGAGCATGCTTTACCGCGCCTCAACGCCTACACGCGCTTTCATAACTACATTCGAGTCCTTGCCTCACCATTGTGCTCTTACACCAACATTACTGCCCCATTGCCACGCTTTATTAGTAATTCCACTGCATTGCACCCACATTGTTTAGCATACTCCTGTACCTGTGTGCGCTTAATCTCGCATCCCGATTACTGCTGCCACTCAACTCATTGCATTTCATCTTGTATTGTGTGCAGTTAACTCCGTATCACGAGTATTGCTGCCTCTCAGATCATAGCATTTCATTTTGTATTGTGTGCTGCCTTTCAGCTCATAGCATTTCATTTTGTATTAATTGCTGCCTCTCAGCTCATAGCATTTCATTTTGTATTGTGTGCTGCCTCTCAGCTCATTGTATTTCATTGCATGCCCGCACCTCCACAAGCTTAGAAACCTATAATTGCCTGTTACTAGGACTTGTCCCAATACGGAATGAACCTATTGCATAGTCTTTGCGTATTATGTTCAACCCATTGCTGCCACAATTGCCTGCTCTGCTCAACCTCTACCTCCGCAGATTCTTCAGTTCCTAAGCATCTCTTATCCAAATAAGACTTTAAACCAACCCCAAACCAACTCCACTTGCCTAGTGTTGCCTCAGGATCAACTCATGACATCCTAGTCCTTGCATTTAGAATGTCTAAAAGGCTTCAATTGGCCAATGAACGTCTTCAACGTACATTGCCTTAGTCAGCTATACCCACTCTATACCCGGACCACATAGACAAGTATTGATATTTATGAGCCGATTTCGCCCATTTCTGAATCTGCCAGCAAATATTGCCAGTGAACATATTTAACTTGCCCAAACCTTGAAATCGATCAGCACTATTGTCATTTAGATTTCCATTTCTGCCTCAACTGTGGAAACTGATAACTACTGTTGCCTCTATGCCCTCTGAACCTGCCTAAAACACGTAAACTGACAACTGGACATTTGTGGCCACCTGTACTCCAAACAAGTTAATTTGAGTTAGCCAACAGCCATGATTCCTGCCAGCTAAGTAGATCCATTTTGTCGTTATTCCGCTAACCACCAGCCTTGAACTAACCAACCACGTCCAATAATGTTAACACTTTTAACCTCTATAATGTTCCCGTTCTGCATAATGCCCCATTAAGGCCTTGCGAGACTAGGCTGCCAGCGCCACCACCCTATTCCCTGCCCTACCCCATTCCTTCCATCCCTCCCCCCATTCTCCGCCACAAGTCCACCTAATAGTATTGCCAACACCAACGTCACTAACCCAGATGCTCCTACGATCTCTAGCCAAAACTCATCACTATCCTCCCTCTGCATCAAGACCAACAACAAAACCATACCCTCTATGGGGCTTAACCGACTTAATAGACTCAGAGCTAGAACCAGTCCTAAACATCAAGAGCCTAGACCCACCAAAACTAAAGATACCGGTACCAAAACAGCATCCGCGACTACTATTAGACCGCCCAAAGACCTTCCTACAAAACAAACAAAGCCACTTATAGGAACCAAAAACATGACAGCTTCCCAATCTACCAATCACACCTCCCACTGGGCCCACCCACTTGATCAGAGGTGCACTCATCAATGCTCGATCTCTCGTTGCACATGCTATAGAAATCCATGACCTCATTGTGGATCAACAACTCGACATACTAGCAGTCACTGAAACCTGGTTACATCCTGCTGCAGGCCCCTCCCTAACCATCGCCATCCCCCCAGGGTACACTATTCTCAGGACAGACAGGAATAACATCCAAGGAGGCGGAGTTGCACTAATAGCTAGAACTACACTGCAACTCAGAGCCTGCCCACTGGAACAAGTACAGGGCTGTGAACTCCTACTAGCCACATTTTCCCCCAACCCTAAAACCACCACTAACTTTTTAGTAGTCTATAGATCACCCAACAAAACCAGCCACCCCGATAATCATTACCTAATGGGTACTTAATATATATATGTTTATTTTTTACAGACCATACAAAGATTGAAAATGTGACTCCAAAAGACACAATGGAAAAGACTCTCGAACGCATTGAACAGAAAGTATACAATCTTAAGGAAAATGTCAATAGTTTAAAACAGTTAGTGGAGGACCACATCAAAGAAAAAATTAAGTACCATTATCCCACCTGTTCCTGTGCCCCCTCTCCATGTCCCAGTGAACTATCCCCAAACCGTGAACAACAAAATAAATGTTTTGATGAGATTTCCATCCCTTCATCCCCTCCCATCCATCCTCTCCAAACCTCTAATTCCCCTATTTTTGTATCAGTTTCTGCTTCCCCCTCTCTTTCATAATTTGTGTATATGTAAATAAATAAAATGTTATGTTTCTTGTAATGAAATTCTTTCTATCTTATTTTTTATTTTTTAAATCAATTAAAATGTCGGCGGACAGCGCGCCTGTCCGGCCTGTCCGTAATTAACAAAATATGCATGTCCTAAGGACACTACACCTCTCCGTACCATGCACAACCAAGATGGAACTGTTCTTAGAACACACAGGCTGTCCGGGATGTCTGTAAATCCAAAAAATGGAGGTGTCCTAAGGACACTACACCTCTCCGTACCATTCGCAACCAAGATGGAACTGTCCGTAGAACAGGCACGGTGTCTGAGATGTCCGTAGTCAAACAAAATGGAGGTGTACTAAGGACACTATACGTGACCGTACAGTCTGCAGAACATCTACGCACATGTGCACCATACCCATAAGTCCTGCAAACATTGCGCCTGTCCGTAACTGTCCGTCTCACTTGTGTCGCATTTTTAATTAGTTTCAGGACCCGAACACTGTCTGTAGAACACCCGCGCGCAGGCGCACGACCGCTCCTGTGCATTTGCTGTCCTGCGGACACCCGTTCCCTTCACGGACATGTTCCCGACGTCGTCATGTGACCGCACCCACGCTGAGCATGTGTCCTAATTTGCGGACTCTGTCCGAATGCCCAACATTTTAAAAGAACTTATTCAGACAATCCAAATTATTTTACAGTAAAAAATCACCATTTCACATGTCCAAGACAAAGGCCTTGGCTTTCCACATATTTTTGGTAACTTTTTGAACAATTTTGAGTGTTCAATATGTTCTCGGGGCGCTCCCCTCCACCCCTATAAAAAGCCACACCCCTGAGCTGATCTTCATTGTACTTCTGGCTGTTGCAGATTGACGTTTGCTGCCTTTAGTGCTCTAGCTGAGATTACCTCACCAACCGTAATGGCATCCATGGCTGCTGTGGCTACATCAGCCTCAGCACCACCCCCAAACCCTCCACCACCACCCAAGGGCCTCCAAAGGGGAATACGCATGAGGATTTAGAGAACGAGGATGAAGAGGCTGAAGAGGATGAAGAGAATGAGGTGGAGGAACTCCCTACTACCAGCACTTGGTGGGAATCTTGGGTGTGGCGGTTGTTTACCGTTCATGGTAACGTACCGAAAGCACGTGCGAACAAGGTCACCTGTAACCAGTGCAAATTGGTGCTGAGTCGTGGGAGACGTGGTTGGTACAGCTTTGGTACGACATCCATGAAGCGACACCTAACTTCGTTCCACGGTGCGGACATTCGCAAGGTTGTACCTTGTAAAGAACGTAGTAGGTTGAGTTTCTCCACAGCATCCTCCGTTTCCAATCCTCTCACCACAAGAGACACTCCTGTGGGAGAGCGCATCACTCCAGCTGCTTCACAGGCCATTCGCAATGTTGTTGACCCTTCCTTTCGAGGGTCACAATATTGTGTATGTACTGCGACGCAGTACTCTGCAGGGGGGAGAGTCTTCGAAGTGCTTTCGAGACTACGGTCACGGACCACCAGAGACCTGCTACCTACCTAAATAAGGCCCACCCTACATCTTCATCTCTCCACCTGCCCTTTTTTATCCCCGTGGTTGATGTCTTCGAAGTGCTTTCGAGACTACGGTCACAGACCACCAGAGACCTGCTACCTACCTAAATAATGCCCACCCTACATCTTCTTCTCTCCACCTGCCCTTTCTTATCCCTGTGGTTGGTGTCCCCTCCTTACCCTCCTTTCCCCTCCTCTCCTAGTGTGTTGTGTGTAAAAAAATCCCAAAAAATATAAAACAACAAAAATAAAAAATAAAACGTTCTTTATGCACCTCTAACCAATGTATCCATGAGTCTCCCAAAATCCAGATAATCTGTTTTCGAGAACACACAGCCATAGCTATCTGTTCTGCTCTCAGGAAAAAGACATCCTCACTAACTCTCTCTGTGCACAGCACACCCACTAAACTTTACTGACCAATCCCTAGCTCCGCTCATTCTCATTTGCATGCCTCTCCACTCCAGAATCCCCGTATGTAATACGCGCTGTCCGCAGACTACTGCCATATCCGCGGACATGTAGAACATTGCAGCGTGGCGAATGTACATTTAAATAGTGTTCCCCATTTCCCCTTTAAGGTGGGCTCTGAAAAGAGCCGCTTTCTTTGATTATATTGCAGATGCCTGACAGACACCTGTTATTTTGTAGTTTTTGGGGGGTTTTTTCTTCTTATTTTACAACTAAAATCTTCACATAACCTGTTCCAAAGCAACCCTTACATTCCAAAAGAACATGGCATTTCCCAAAAAAAGAAAAAAAAGAAACACCATCTGCTTCAAAATAAGCTGCATTACTCGAAAGAATATTCTCGTTGGTACAGAAAAACATACCAGCTCTTAGCATAAAAGCATGCATGCCTCGATTGATTGCACACCTAGCAATGTTTTGGTGAGGACAAAAAACATAACTGTTGTCCCATATTGCTCTAGGTAGTAATGCAGAAAAAATTACTTTCACATTTGGAAGGATATTGATTACTGCTTGAACCAACTGTTCCAAATCTGCCAACAAAGTAGGGGAACTCACGTAGTCCAAATGGAAAGCACCATAGTGCAAAACTACCACATGGGGACTGTTCATCCTACGCATATCTCTACAAACTTGGAGAATTACCTCTACATTGCAGTCAGTCACAGCACTCCACACCACCTCCACTCCTCTACCATCGAAATTGTTTGCCACATGCCTGCATTGAGAATACTGCTGTAAACCATGGACAAACATATCTCTGAGCACCAACACCCTGACTTTCTCCACCTTTGCCATCTTCACTACACACACACTCTCTTTCTACACAAATCAACAACCTCAACATCTGATTGGCTGATCCCTACAGTCCCTTTTCCCTGCTGGATTTGCTAGAAAACCCTGTATGTGGCACGCCCTACCCACGGACAGCCGCGGTGTCCGCGCGGCACATAACTCTTAGACAGCCCTTCTACACTTTCCACATCACTCTCGATTCCATTCCCTCTTTGGATAGAGCTAAGCAGTCACACAACCATCCGCCAATCACATCCAAGACCTCTACATCTAACTCCATCATCAGAGTTCCGCACTTCAAATGTACTATTGATCACTCTGAATATAAGTCTCATATCATTGGAAAACACCTACTACAAAACGACTGTACAAGTCTTGAAGATTGCTACCTACAGCTCCAATCATATCCACATGCATGATTACAAAGTACAGGTATGCATATTTCATTCATAGTACATGTACAACTCTTATGATTCCATATAAACAGAGTAATGCCACTAAATCTGCATAGCCATTACATACATGCCAACGCTCCCGATTTAAGCGCAAGACTTGATTTTTCATTGAAAAATCGCACTATTTTTTTACTGTCTCCCGCATAACCTATACATACATGCCAAGCCTCCCGATTTACGCGCAAGACTTGATTTTTCATTGAAAAATGGCACCGTTTTAACTCTCACGCCTAAAATAATGCTAATCCGAATGCAATCGTATGCGAAAAATAAATGTTCCCATATGCTGTGGTGAAATCTCCCTCTGAAGAAACCTGCTCATTCCACAAGAAAAAGTAAGTACAATACTACCTTTATATTCTTAATGTTCCTCAAAGACACTGTGTGTTTCATTCATGTAATTTGTGCACCAAAAAAACATTGATTTCTGAACCATTCTGCCCACAAATCCCCTTTTATTAAACAGCGATTAGCAGGCAGAATGGCACACAAATCCACTTTTTTTTGGAACACAAATAACATACTCAACCCTTAGAATGTTAATACTACAAAACAAAGAACTGTTTCAATTTTATACCATTACGTTTATTATTAATGCTTCTCCTCACCACTAGCTCACTTTCTACTCTCATCTGAACCGCAGTGTAGTAACATACAAACAAAAGATTAGCCTTCCCAACTCATTGTAACTGCCTAATGCACATTCACACAACACCACATACATCTTCCCCATCAAACCCATACACACATGCACACAGCACACATATATTGCAAAACAGAAAAACCCATACCTTCTTTTTTTTTCAACAGACCCCAAAGAATGCCTACCAAAAAGCAAGTCCGTAGAAAACAATGCAGAAATAGAGCAAATGAAAATAAAAGTGTCCAAAATAAGCATCCATCTCTATCAGAGTTTGTACAAAACGTTCAAACAAAACAGCTAAAGCAGTCATTTAGCGAAACAAAAGAAGCTTCTAGTACAGAAACTTTGGCTCCTCTATCAAAATGTAAAACGAAACAGAAAATGCTTAACAAGAATTCGGCTACCACTACTGCTAAAACTGCTCCTATAAATCTTCATATACTAGCAAGTAAACATACTGAAAAAAGTATTTTAGCAAAAATGTTCCGCCACAGAGTCCTTCAGAATCTTATAAAAACAGGAGCGAAATCATGCACAACCCTTAAAACCTACCGTACAAAATGAATCCTAGAAGCTTTCGTAGACAGTGCAATCCTTCTCAAAAGGAAGTTATTTATTTTAGTTTTAAACACGATGAAACCGCTAACAAAACTAAGTACTAAACTACAAATAAAACTTCTCAATAAATGAAATGTCAACAAAAATAACTTCTTAAATATCTGTGGAGGTGAATGGAGTCACACCACGACCACAGAACCATATTTTAATGAAGAAGCATACAGACAAAACCAAACAAACACAATTGCCATCCATAGCAGTGGACGAGGTTATGAAAAAATTAATAATACCATCATGGAACAAGAAACACCGCTTACAAAAATATCCCCAGAAAACTCAGAATTACCCCTCCATTCGACTGAACCAGAACATCCAGTATACAAATGGCCGTGCACGTCAATGCGTAACATTCCCAACAAATCTTTAAAATCTTTACGCCAATTCCTCAATCAGTATGTGAAAGGTAAAGACAAAATCAAAATGAAAGTGCTGCAAAATATGGATACTTGTCCAGTCCGCAAATACACAGGACTACAAGGACATTCATTAGCCTGCATTTCAGGACCTGTTTGCAAAAGCACCTTCCATGATATCAAAATGATATCAACACATCATTCAAATGTAAGAAATCTAGTGTATAAACTGTACTATGCTAAAACTCCTGCTTTAGAACTAGCCAATTTAAATAATACTCTTCTACATGGTAAACCCAAATATCTACAAGAAGACATCGACCGTATCCAGAGAACATATTTTGGAAGTGAAAGCCACTTACAAAATGCAATAGCTTTAGAACAGAGTAGAAACAATTCTGCACATGGCAACCTTCTACTACACACATACAAAAAAGAAATGCTAGAATTTCAAAGTACATCCGCTGAAATACCAAACCATGTGTGTGTGTGTTGCCGCAGAACTTTTTACAAAAGTAACACAAAAACTATAGGCATAACATACAAAACAGAAGCCAATGAAGATTCCAAATGGTTTTGAATTAGCTCTCTACCTTTTAGCAGAGAACAAATACAAAATAAGAGACCCCTTAGTTGTTTGCAGTTACTGCACTACAAAACTTGACAACAACGAAACTCCTTCACGTGCTATCACAAATATCTTGGAATTATTCCCACTACCAAAACCCTTGCAACAACTCAATGTGTATGGGAGCATCATAATTCAAACAGTACACCCATTTCAAGCAATAATACACCTTCAACCAAAAACAGCAAAATTACCTCCCTCTGAATTGGTGAAAGGCATTCGTGACAAAGTAGTTTATTTACCATTAGATATGACAGAAAATGTGCACACTCTAGGAGTGCAATGTCCAATAGAGCAATCTTTAATTGTCTTAGTAAATGGTGTACCAACAAAAAACAAAACATTTTGGCAACAACTTGTGGATTTACATAAAGTTAGACACGCCTTGCAATATCTGAAAGACAATTATGAATACAACAAAGGAATAAATATTGAAGAAAACTTAAGGGAAACAAGTGAAATAATTCAAGAGTCACCGGAAACTGGTCAATTGGAACTTCTGGATCCTGTTGCAGTATCCAATATTTTAGACCATTATACAATTCATCCACTGCACTCTAATGACAGCATAGATGATGCACTAAAAATGTACCAAATGCGACAAACCAAAGGTTCACCAAGGAGCATATGGGAAAAAAGTATAGAAGAACGTGCTTTTCCTTTACTATTTCCTACTGGCAAAGGAGGAAGGTACGATGATAGACCCACTCAGATAACAGCATCAGAATACCGCTCATTACGAATGTATTCTGAAGATTCCAGATTTAGACAATATGTGGAATACATATTCCATCTACTCTTTGAAAGTGAACTAGCAACTCTGTTACGGAGTTGCACACAAATTGAAATCGGGAACCGACTTTCAAAATATGTCAGCTACGCAATTAATACAAAAAGTGCAAGAAAAAGATGAGTTTTTACAGTCAAGCATAACAAAGCTGTTTGCAAACATGCGTGGTACGAAAGAATACTGGTTCCGACGTCACGGAGATGTACGTTGTATGATCAGAAACCTTGGACCACCCACTTGGTTTGTTACATTAAGTTGTGCAGAATATGCATGGGAAGATTTACATGATTTCCTACGCATATCAAACAAAAACAACACAAACATAGATATACTAACACCTGGAGAACTTTGTTTCAAGATATTTCCTCCATCGTTTCATTGCTATCCTACACTTTATTTGTAATAAAACGGTTCTTCCCCTTGGAGAAGTGCAACTCTTCTTTTGGAGAAAAGAATACCAAGCCAGAGGAGCACCACATATCCACATGCTTTTATGGATTAAAGATGCTCCTAAATTTGGTCAGGGCAGTGATGGCACTGTTTTGCAGTTCATTCAAAAATATGTCACTTGTGAAATCCCTTCACAAACGACACATAGTGACCTTCATGCACAAATTGTGCAATTTCAAAAACACAAATGTGGCAAATGTTGTCGTAAATACAAAAACAAAGGGAAATACTATACCAAATGCCGCTTTGGTTTCCCTAGACCAGTTACAGAAGCAGGTCAAGTGAACAACTTCATGTCTTCAGTTAGACATATTGTTAAAGGTAAATCACCTAAGAACACGTATTATATAAAAAGAGCAGAAGAATCAAAATATATCAATGATTACAATGCAATCATTGCCCTCTTATGGAATGCAAACTTAGATGTGCAATGCATTGCAGACAACTCCACGGCAGTTGCACGATATGTTACAGCCTACTTAACAAAAGCAGAAAAAACAGAGCTTCAATACCTCTGGAATGACCTGTCATCAGACAAAACACGATCTCAGAAATTGTATAACTTAGGCATAAAAATGCTCTCTCATAGAGAATGTGGCACCTATGAAGCTGCAGATCGATTAACCGGTACTGCTTTGTATGGAAAGTCTGAAAATATAGTATGGCTAAGTAGAAACAATAGCCAAAAATGATCCCAACAGCCAAGACATTTTGAAAAACATTTTACTAGACACATACTACCCGAACAGGAGTACCACTTTGGAAACCTACCATATAGCCCAAAACTTTGCATACAAAAATAATGTAAAACCAGATGAAAACAAAGGTAGATATAGAGTGACAGATTGTGAAGGCAGCTTAGTGAAACTTACCAAACAAAGCTTAATTAATCATATCAAATTGTCATTAAAAACTCAACAGAAAGAACTATATTACATGTCCCTGCTAAACCTTTTTAAACCGTGGAGAAAAGAAGAGATACTAGATAACTATGACTGCTATGAAGACGCTTTCAAAGCAAATGAAAGCACTATCACTGATGTGAACTTTACGCAGTACAAAACAATGTTGCACAATGAACAGCAACACAAAGAACTACTCCAGGCCCAACTAGATAAGGACACTTCCGACAGCAGTCAACCTTCTTTAACAGGAAGCCAAGAACCACTGGGACAGCCACTAATAGCAAATGAGGCAGAAGTAGCTATGACAGAAGTAGAAAACACCATGTGTCACTATGAAGAAGGTACAGAAGACTTAACAGTACTACAATCAAAACTTAACAAAGTCCAGCGCACCATTTTGAAGAAGTAACAAAAGAAATTGCACATGGTGTACAACACGAAATTAAGAATGTACCTGCCAAAATTACAAACCTATACTGCTGTACGTCAGTGGTGAAGCTGGTCCAGGCAAAACATTCTTATTCAAAATCATCAGCAAGTTCCTTCAACAACTGACAAACAACAAACTGTCAGCTGTTGTAACTGCCCCCACGGGTTTAGCTGCCTACAACATAGGCGGTGTCACTTTACACCGATTACTACTCCTTCCAGTAGAACACCAAAACAAATTAGACTATTGCAAACTTTCTACAGAAGCTGCAATGGAACTACGCAGAGTATTAAAACAAATGAAAATGCTACTAATAGATGAAGTGAGCATGGTCTCTAACCTAATGTTAGCTTTGATTCACCTCAGATTGCAAGAAGTACTTAAAACAAACTACGAGGAACTGTCATGATCTCTGCTTCCAAAAGATCAGGACTTGCCCGACTCCCTTGGAAGCAGACCCATAACCACGGTTCCGAGTGTCAGCCAGTCCCAATTGGGACCTTTTGGACCATGTCCTGGCGCCAGTGGCACCAGGCTCATAAAGATGCCCAGTCCCAGCGCTGGAAGCGCCGGGCTCATAATGCTTGGGTGGACTTACCTGCAGCAGACCATGCTGCTTACTTTCCTGCCAGTTGAACCCCTGATCCTCTTCTGTTTGGGACTACTTTTCCTGTTGGGTGGGGCAGGAGCCACTCCCTAGGTTCAGAACACTGGAACTCTTCTGGAAAGCAGGAACTCTTTTCTTACCTAGGCGTGGCTGTTGAAGGAGACACCTAAGCACTACAGGAGGCTATTTAAACCACACCCGATGGATGAATCTTGCTTTGCGTTATTCTGCATTCTCTGCAGCAGAACGCTCATCGTGTCTTCTGCTTCTGATCCTGGGCCTAAGGGAACAAAGGCTTACCATCCTGGAATCCAGTCTTCAGCAGCACCTGTAAAGACAAAGAAAGAACAGGTTAGCACTACGGTCTTCAGTGGCAGCGCATCTCTTACCTGGTCCATCGGCTGTCACCAACGCCTCGCGCTGCATTCCGGCATCTGAAAGACAAAGGCTTACCTACTCTTCGCATGCTCCGGAGGTCTTCGCACTGCATTCCGGCATCTGAAAGACAAAAGCTTACCAGCTCTTCGCACGCTCCGGAGGCCTTCGGCGCTGCATCCCGCATCTGAAAGACAAAAGAAGGTGCGTCTAAGGACATTGGGCAACTTTATTACTCACGTGCCATTACTCCTTCCCACGCCGAATCCAGTGGGTATTCCATCACCCTTCAGCTTCTCTAAAGCTCCGAACTTGTACCTGCAAGATAAAAGGGACAGTTAGTGCGCATCGTGAAGCAGGCTACAAGCGCTTACTTACGTGCTTCCAGGCGCTTCTATTCCTCACGCGGGTTCGATCCTCAACTCTCATCAGCCCGCCATCCGCCATCGCTGGAACCCTGCAAAACAAGAGATATCATTACAAAAGACTTTTAAGACCTTTGAAGTGCCCAGAACTTACCGTTCGTGCAGTTAACGACGGACAGCAGTCCTCTGAGGTCAAGAGGCCTGCACCCTTATCCAGTGAAGAAACTGGTTACGGCACCCTGCTCCGAGGCAGATGGAGAGCTCGGCGTTCACTTACCTAAGGTGAGGGCGTTAACCTTTGGGGTTCTACAGGAGAAGAGAAAGGGAAGAGGAGAGAGGCACCCAATAACCCCAGTTCATTAATCCCATATTTTCTATCTGCAGACATCTTACTCTTCGAGTCAGACATACAGTGCACAGAGGTCCAGCCCAAAGAGCCAACCGTGTTTTACACATCACCTTTGAAGATACGGCATTCACCCAGTCAAGAACGGCGCCTCTGCGGGAATCAGGTGAGCGTTACAGGAACTCTTTGGAGGAAAACACATTATTGTTTTCGGAGATCTTCTTCAATTGACACCTTAGGACACAAACTCTGCCGTAAAACTGTTGGCAGCATAGGAAATGTCAACCTTTGGCAACATTTCAAATACAGAGAATTAACAGAAAACATGTGCCAATCTGCAGACTTCATTTACCCCAACATTTTAAAAAGTATTAAGAGTTGGTGTACTATCTCAAGAAGCACAAGCAATATTAAAAACCCGGCACATCCATGCACTTTATGGCGATAACTCATGTGCTACTGATGTTATGGAACAATTAGCGCACAAAAATGTCAATTGTATGGCCTTAATGCCAACTCTTGCAAGCTGTTCCAAATTCAATGAAACAATGTTGAAAAAAGAAATGCAACCAATAATTAAAATTTGCTCCACAGACAAACTGGACGTACATGGTATGACACTACCCATGTGTCAACAAGCCACAACAAGACTAAATACCTTAGAAAATTCTATCTCCAACACAGCTGGGTTGGAGAAAATATTAAGATTATCCGTAAACTGTAGAGTAATGCTTAAACTAACCTTGCCTTGGAGCAAGGACTAGTTAATGGAGCACTGGGTACAGTTGTTAGCTTTCAAACATACCCACGTGACAACAACTTTGTTTGTCAATATTCTCTTTGACAAACTTTCAGAAGTAAAAAGGATATGGCACTCAACAGCTCGATTCCTTCTCTTCAAAGACATGTATGTATGCAGAGAACAATTTTCTCTAACTCTTGCATACGCAGTCACCATTCATAAACCCCAAGGTCTTACCCTAGACAAAGCATTGATAGATATTGGTAACACAGTCTTTAAAGAAGGCATGAGCTACATAGCACTACCACGCTTACGTACACTTGAGGGTCTGTTTCTAATGAGCTTTGATGCAAGTAAAGTAAACACTGATATTCCTTGCATTTTAGAATACAATAGACTACGTTCACCATACACCCCCCATCTAATATCATATCCTTTTCCACAAAAAGGAAAACGTTGCAAAAGAAAAGTAATTCAAACTGAAATGCAACAGGATCTGACTGTAAATCCTCCAAAGAGAGTAAAAGAAGGTAATACTTCATCAATTACCACAACCAAAGAAGAACCTATTGCTCAAAGTATCTCGGGTACTTCTTCAAAGAAGCAACACACACTCTGGAAAAATGACTTGGACACAGAACTATCTGGTCCATTCATATTTTCAAATGTAACTGGTGTAAGATGCTACGCAAATGTAACAATGAATATTCTATTTCAATTGCCACCAATTGTTGACAACATTTACTTACACAGTACAGACCAATTGTGTTTGCAAATGTTAGTCCTTCATAGAAACGCAACAAACAATCCTGACAACACGTATAGTGTTCACGGAATAAGACAAGAATTAGACTACTGTGCTGAAATGGTGAAATTCACTATAAACTCACAAGAAGATCCACAAGAATTTCTAATGTACTTACTACAAGTACTGGAAAACAAAAACATACCTATAAATGAAATTGTCCAGATTTCATACATGTGGAAACATACATGCACTCTCTGCAACAATGTGACACAGGAACAAATCCCTAATGAGTGCTTTGTGTATGTATCCATACCTAATTGTGAATCCATTCCATTTCAGCAACGTGTACAAAATGCAAACCATGGCAGATTATGTACTACCTGCAATTCAGATAATCGCTCCACCTTACTAATACAAACACATAGTAACTACGTAATACTAATGCCTCTACGTTACAATGCCAAAAACCAAAAACAACTGCAAGCTGACTGGATTCACACACGGTCAAGTATCACTTGGTTAAGAAGACCTTCACAACAATAGGTATAATCTACCATGCAGGAGCCACAACCAATGCAGGTCACTACACTGCATATATTAAAAAGAAATGTGGATGGTTCGAATGTAACAATAGTACCATTACTCTAAAGCAGAGATTACCAGCAAATCTTACAAATGCTTATTTAATCTTCTTAAAACCAAAATGTAATAAATAATCTGTACTTCAACATTAACAAAAATTCAATTAAAAAAACTATAAAAAGTTAGAATACGCCAACAGGTATCTAACTGGCCCAAGATTCTATAACAACCAAACAGATAAAGGAATACCACTAAATTGTAACAAAAAATAGACAGTCAGAATACACCAACAGGCATCTAACTGCTTCAGAAATCTGCAACAAGCCAACAGATAGACCATTAACCAGAAACAACAAGTGAACACTGAAAGGAAACAAACAAGCTGTAGCATAAAAAAGAAAGTTTTTTTTTTAATCCGACGAGGATTTTTTTTCCCACAGACCCAATGATTTGAAAAACAAACACAGAAACTCAGCAAAATGCACAGTACACTGGTTTGTAAACCAAATATGAGGGTCCAAAAAAAAGCTGAAATGTCTATTATGCAATGTAATAAGTCTTTATAAAATACATAAACTAAAATGCTCTTTTCTTTTATCACAGAAATTGAAAAATAATATTTCCTCCAGGTACCAAACTCATGTAAAACATATATCGAATCTGAACAAATCAAACAGTAAGTATAATTTCAAACATTTGATAGACATTCGAATCGAATCTATAGGTCTGATCTATGGCTGTAATATGGTGCAGTGGTTGTGGCCAGGGCCTAGAGTCTTGGGTGTATAGCCCACGGCCGACGGCCTTCGGCCATGCACCCAAGACTCTAGGTTCTGCCCACAACCACCGCAGCATATCACACCCATTGTGGCTTATAACTTCAGTACTTATCACCCATGCTGACTTATAACTTCAGTGCTTATAACTTCAGTCTTCGGAGTATGGCCTTTGGCGATGCACCCAAGACTCTAGATCCTGCCCACAACCACCTGATGAATATTTGATTCTATGGGTGTATCTATGAGTGTGATATGCTGCGGTGGTTGTCGACAGAGCCTAGAGTCTTGGGTATATGGCCTACTGCCTACAGCCATGCACCCAAGTCTCTAGGCCCTGGCCACAACCACCGCAGCATATCACAACCATGGTGGCTTATAACTCAGTATCACACCCATAGATTGAAAAAATTTAACTGCGGCATATACTCAATTTTAAAGTCTGCTGACACCATGTGTGTCCTTACAACAGTTTCAACTTGCCTGCACACAGCACGGACGGGAATACTATCCTTAGGACTCCCCCCATTTTCAGTAATTACGAACATCCCGAACAGCGTGGGCATGGCTATACATCAGTACCACCTGCCACCTAAACAAATACAGTATTTCACCCATCTCTACCTCCCTAAACCTCCCCAAGTACTCTTGCACACCAAAACACTCCCCAAAACTGCATTTCGCCTCTGTTCGCCGCTGCACTGTCGGCGGATCCAAGATGGCGGGCACATCGGAACAATCTGATGCACATCACGCCTCACTCCAGCCAATCGGCGGACACGTCGCGTGTCTGCGGACATGATGCGAGACCATTAGCCAATCGGTGTCCTGCCCGCTGAGCAAACAGCGAAGTGTCTCCGCGGAGCGGAAATAGATATCACTAATTGTTTTAGCCCTCATTTTTGGTCGTTTTAAATAAAACTACTGGATGGATTTTCACCAAATTTACAAAAACACGTTTTCGGGACCAAGCCAAGCCCCTGCCGCAAATTTGGTGAAAATACATCCAGCGGTTTGGGCTGTAGGCATGCGCAAAGTTGTTCCCCCATTCAGTCTATGGGAAAAAAAGAAGTTTTGGGACCCCCCCTATAACTCCCCCCCCCCCGACCAAACCTCACCAAACTTTGCAGAAAAAGTCAGAGTGGGCCATATACTTGCAAAGTTTGGTGAGGATTCGTTCACTGGGAGCGGAGTTATAAGCAACCCAAAAAAGTGCTCTTCCTATGGGAACAGCAACTTAACCATAACTCCACAGCCACTACCGTTGCTGTGTAATATATATATGGGATACATTACTCACCGTAATCGTATTTCTGATGCTTGTATCTGCTTAGATTCACATGCTGTGCATAGGCCGACATCTAGTGGAAGCTGCGGAGTATTACAGTTTGTTTTTCGAAACTCGAAAATGGGCGTCGACACAGGGCGTGCCAGTAATACTATCCCTAGTGTGACGTCCACTGTACCCAAGATCCCTCACGAGTCTAGGATCCTCAGATTGTATTTTTTCTGACATGAGGTAGCATGAGGAATAGCGTGAGTACAGATAATCCAAGCAGATAGACAGAAAGGTAAGACTACAAGCAATCATGCGCCTTCTCTCGGAGAGGAGGAAGGGTGGGTCGCATGTGAATCTAAGCAGATACAAGCATCAGAAATACGATTACGGTGAGTAATGTATCCGTTCTGAGGCTTGTGGAATCTGCTTAGATCACATGCTGTGCATAGATTAGCGAGCAGTACCAGAAGAAGGAGGTGGGATGTGAGAAGGGTCATGGCAAATAAGTGTCTTAGAACCGCTTGTCCCACTTGTGTATCTGCCTTGGAATGGGTGTCAATGCAGTAATGCTGAGTAAAAGTGTGAATAGAGCTCCAAGTAGCTGCTTTGCAAATGGTGTCAAGGGGTACATTTGCAATGAAAGCCAGAGTGGCCCCAATGCCTCTAGTAGAGTGGGCCCTTGGCGTAAAAGGCAGAGCCTTTTCAGAGAGTGAGTAACACAGCTGGATACAGTTAATAATCCACTTCGAGATGGCACCTTTAGAGACGCGATCCCCCTCTCTGCCTGTAGCTACAGAGACAAACAGTTGATCTGTTTTCCTTAGCGGTCTGGTTTTATTTACATAGTAGAGGACCGCCCTACGCACATCTAGGGTGTGTAGTTTCACCTCAGCCGAGCTTTGCGGGTTCTGGAAGAAAGCCGGAAGCTCGATGGACTGGTTTACATGGAATTTTGATATAAATTTAGGCGAGAACCTAGGGTGTGTGCGTAAAACCAGTTTGTCTTTATGGATAGTAAATAAGGGATCCTGCACTGACAGAGCCTGAATTTCACTGACCCTTCTTATAGAAGTAATAGCTACTAAGAAGGCCGTTTTATAAGTCAGGTGTTTGAGACTGCTTTTATGCATGGGTTCGAAAGGGGGGTCCATGAGCTTGGCTAGCACCACATTAAGGTCCCACCCTGGTGGTGGGTTTGAAATAGGAGGGTGAAATCTCTTTACTCCTTCCGTGAAGGCTTTAACTACTGGTACTTTCCACCACGAAACCTTGCTATGGGAAGTGGTGTAAGCCGAGAGGGCTGCCAGGTGTACTTTCAGTGAGTTAAAAACCAAACCTGCATCTAGCAGGTGGAGCATGTATGTAACAATAGTGGAAGGAGTGCAATCAGCTAGGTTGATTTGTCTACTCTGGCACCAGATAACGAACCTCTTCCACTTGTCAAAGTAACAGTGCCTTGTGTTTGGTTTCCTAGATTCCTTTAGGATGTCCATACACCTCTGTGGTAAATTGAGGTGTCCAAACTCTATGACCTCAGGAGCCATGCTGCCAGGTTCATTGAGTTGGGTTGCTGGTGCACTGTTTGACCTTGGTGCTGGGACAGTAGGTTGTACCAGGCTGGAAGTTTGATGGGCTTGGACACCGCCATCCTGTGTAGGTGTGGGAACCACGGTTGTCTTGCCCACATGGGAGCAACTAGGACGAGCGTCATCGACTCCCTGTTCATCTTGTTCATCACTTTCCTGATGAGAGGAGTTGGTGGAAAAGCATACGCAAACATCCCTGACCAGTTCATCCACAGGGCGTTCCCCTGGGAGTCTGGTTGGGGGAACCTGGATGCAAATCCTGGGCATTGACTGTTTTCGCTTGTGGCGAATAAGTCTATAGTGGGGAAACCCCACTGAGAGAAGAGATCTTCTACGACCTCTCTGTGAAGAACCCATTCGTGTTCCTCTGGGAGGGAGTCTCTGCTCAGAGCATCCGCTAGGGAATTGATCTCCCCTGGAACATGTTGTGATGACAGGAAGATGTTCCGTCTGAGTGCCCATATCCAGATTTTCTGGGCAAGCTTGGACAGATTTGGCGAGCGAGTCCCTCCTTGCTTGTTCAGGTAGAACATGGCTGTAGTGCTGTCCGTCCGGATTTGCACTGACAGGTTTAGTAGGTGGGGCTCGAACGCCTGAAGCGCTCTGAATACTGCCAGAAGCTCTGGCAGGTTGATGTGGTTCTTGGCCACTGAGTGAGACCAGAGACCCTGAGCTGTGTGGTGGAGATGGTGAACTCCCCACCCCGTCAGACATGCATCTGTAGTAACTACTGCCTGTACTTCGGGATCGTAAAAGGGTTTCCCCTGTGCGAGATTTTCTCTTGTCCACCAGTGAAGGCTTTGTACCAGTGTTGGCGAAACGACCACTAGATCATCCCACTGACCACTTGCCTGAGACCACTGTTTCGCCAACCATTCCTGCATGGGACGCATGCGCAGGCGCGCGTGGGGGACCAGGTAAATGCATGACGCCATCATGCCCAGTAAACGCATTGCTTTGCGTACCGTTATTTGTTGACCGGACTTATAATGCGGAATTTGCAGTAGTATATTCCGAATTCTTTCTTCTGAAGGAAAGGTCAACCCCTCCTGGGTATCCAGGATTGCTCCTAGGAATTGTTTTGAGGTGCTTGGCACCAGGCTTGACTTCTTCTCGTTGATTGAGAAGCCTAACTCGTGGAGGAGGTCGATAGTCCTTTGAATGTTTGTCCTGCAAATTCCTGGGGTTTCCCCCGTTATGAGCCAGTCATCCAGATAAGGGTACACTGGGATTGCCTCCCTGCGTAGGTGTGCAGTCGCCACCGCCAGTACCTTGGTGAATACCCTTGGTGCTGAAGCTATCCCGAAGGGCAGTACCTTGAATTAGTAGTGCCGACTGTCCACCTTGAAGCGTAAGTACTTTCTGTGCGCTGGGAACATGGAAATATGAAAATAAGCATCTTTCATATCCAAGGTTGCCATGTAATCCCCCTTTTTTAGGAGGGGGATTACCTCTTGTAGCGTGGTCATACAAAATTTTTGGGGCTTGACATACTTGTTGGCAGGCCGTAAGTCCAATACTGGGCGCATTGTCAAGTTCTATCGCATCCTTTTGTAGAAGAATGGCGATCTCCTCGAGGAGAATCTTCTCCTGTTCTAAGGAGTGTACTCTTTGTCGTGGAGGATGGTTCCGGGGACGCTGCAGTAGCTCTATACAATATCCCGTGGATACTGTTGACAGCACCCATCTGTCTGATGTGATCCCTTCCCAAGCCTGGGTGAAGTTTGAAATGCGTCCCCCTACTGGGGTTGCGTGAGAAGGTACCCTGAACTGAGCATTACTGCTTTGGTGGAGGCGTGCCGCCTCCCTTGCTGGGGCTGCCTCTGCCTTTACCACAACCTCTCTTATTACCTCTGCCGTAACCCTGGGTAGACTGTTGGTTGTTGTTCCACTGTGTACCTTGCCCCTGAGAATAGTTAGATCCTCTCTGGGAATTTTGGCCGCGAGGGTGACGAAAATTACTATTCCCTCTCTGGTTAGGGGGTTTATTGGTTAACTGGCCAAGGGATTTGAGTGTCTCGTATTCATCCTTGGCATTTTTCAGTGCGTCTTCGACCGCCTTACCAAACAACAGATCGGCTTCCACCGGTTTGTCTAACAATGATGCCTGAGTTTCTGCCTTAAAACCAGACTGCCGTAACCATGCATGTCTCTTGATAACAGTACTTCTGCTATCAATCTGCCTGCGTTGTCCGCGGCGTCGAAGGTTGCTTTCAAAATGCAACCAGACACGGCTCTACCCTCTGCGGAAATCCGAGCTAATCGGCCCTTTAACGGTTCAGGAGCAGAGGCTATGAGAGCCGCGACTTCTTCCCACTGATGGCAGTTGTAGCTGGCCAACAGGGTGGTGGAGTTAGCAATCCTTGCTTGATAGGCGGACGTTGAGGCTACCTTCCTGCCGAAACCGTATAGTTTTTTGCTCTCCTTGTCGGGAGGAGCTTCTGACGAAGACAAGGGTGTCCCAGCCCTCTTACGAGTGTTGGTGACAACTAGGGAGTCTGGCTTCAGATGTCCTCTTATATAGAGAGGGTCAGACTGAGCTGCCCTAAAAAGTTTCTCAACCCTGGGATTGACTGCTCTGGTGAGGTTTGGGTTCACCAGGGACGGATCTATTCTCCGCTGAATGGATTTAAGGATAGGGATGGTCTGGGCAACAGGCCTCCTTTGTCCCACTAACTCTTCTGCGAAGTCCCTTTCCTCCTGTACACCGTGGGTGTCAATGTGGAAACGTTCTGCTGCGCGAGCGAGAACCTCATTTAGGAGGGGTTGGTTATCGACCGGGGAGTCGGTAACCGGGGCTTCGTTCTCTACCGGGGAATCTACTCTGTATGTTTCCGGGTCATCCTCTTCTTCCTCCTGGTCCTCATCATCGCCATAGTAGCCCGTCCCGGTATGCTCTTCTATCAACCCAAATTCTAGGTCTTCACAAAAGGAGGCCTCTCCTTGATACCGTGAGAATGGTCTTGCGTAAGGTTGTACCTCGAAGGGTTCGGACCTCATTGGAGTTTCAAACCGGGCCTTCTTACTCGGGGGGGATAGGATAAGTAGAGCCTGAGGGTGTGGCCCCTTGTGGATCATACAAGAGGAAATGTTCTGGATTCTTATCATAAAAATCATCCAAAGAAGACATTCTTGACATGACCCTATCTATGTCTTCACTGGACCATTTTTTGGAACTGGGAATGACTCTCTCAGCAAGTCTATGGGAATTATCTTGAGTAGCTTTGCTGGTTGTGGACCTATCAGCAGACCTGGGCTTGTCTGTCTGTTTAGGGGGGGTGGAGTGTTTCACAGGTGTGGAAGAATGTACAGGTAGTTTATTCTGCTGTTTTCCCCCCTCCCCGTGCGTAGAAAAATATTTTCCCTGTCCCTTAGTGGCTCCGGAGTTTTTCGACGCCTGGCGTCGAGGATCGGGAGAGGTGTCCCTGTCCTTCGAGCGTGGGGCCTCGCTGGCTTTAATTGCGGGCTCCGACTCCTGGAGCGCGGGCTGGGGGTGGAAGTCGTCTTCGTCTTCTGACGATATAACTTCTGTTAGCCTAGGGAGCGAGGCACTCTTGGCAAGAGTGGATGATTGCCTGGAGTCATGCGGCGATCTTGATCGAGAGCGCCCAGAGGACACCGAATCGGACCGTTCTGTCTGTGCCTCTTTCTGAGAACTCTTATGTCGTCGAGTCTCGGTTGGACTTAGTGTGTTTAGTGTGTGTAGTATGTGAAGCGCTTGTGTCGCCGGGGGTCTTCCCCATAGCCGCCCTGCCGGACGACCTTCCGAGGTCGGGGACCTGCGCTCGGCTGTCTTTCGATGCCGTCATGCCCTCGCCGTCCGAAAGTACGGCGTCGCTGCCATCGCTGAAGGCGCCCTCCGCTGACATGGCCACCTGCCTGGCGTGGTGGGCCCAATGCTTCGTTGAACGGTCCGTAAGTAAACCTACTACACGCTCTGCAGTTCGCTTCGGGGTGGTCCCTCGGAAAGCAGAGATTGCACGTGGCGTGCCTGTCGACCCAAGGGTATTTGCAATTGCACTTGGGGCAGAATTGAAAAGGGGTACCCTCCATACGCACCTTGAGGCAGCGGGCTGTTAAGTGTAGGAAATGTATAAGGTGTACCTATATACCAAGAGTGTAGAGTATGTACCACCCCCCACTCTCCCTACTTGCAGGGCCGAGGCCAGCGGCCTACCAGGCCCGGGCTGAGGCCAGCGGCCTTCCAAAGCCCAAATCCGTCGTGCAGCAGCCGACGGTCGATTTCTTCTCCAGCCGGCGTCGAGTGTCGAAGTTCGAAGTTGGGGTGGGAAAGGATGTCAATAGAATATTATTTTAAATTTTAGCAAATGTATGGTTAAGGCCAGGGGAATCCGCAAAATGCTTCCAACCAGTATGGCGGAAAAAAACAATCTGAGGATCCTAGACGCGTGAGGGATCTTGGGTACAGTGGACGTCACACTAGGGATAGTATTACTGGCACGCCCTGTGTCGACGCCCATTTTCGAGTTTCGAAAAACAAACTGTAATACTCCGCAGCTTCCACTAGATGTCGGCCTATGCACAGCATGTGATCTAAGCAGATTCCACAAGCCTCAGAAATATATATATATAGAGAGAGAGAGATGTTTTATAGCGTTTTGGGTGGCAATATTTAATTATCTGCTTGGTTGTAAACTAAAGGCCTAATAAATGATTGCATTTTTCACATACCTACTGTCTAACTTGAATTACTGATGTTGCCCTGTGTGGACTCATTGTAGCCCTCGATCAATCTCTCACCCTTCCTGAGCCTTGACCGCTGTGCTACCTCACTTTGATTGAGCTTGGCTAACCTCTCTGTGTCTTCCCTGTTTACCATAATAGGGTGGCCTCTGAAAAATTCGCCCACCAGAAATCAATCTTAAAATCAGTTATCTATCGTTCATAAGTTAGATGAATTCTAGGTAGCCTTACTTTTTGGAGAAACAAGTGAGCGTGTTGTTGAGGACGACTGTTAGCGAAGTGTTGTCAGATTGAATATTAAATGACACCTTGAATTGATCAATGAGTGCAACAAATTGACAAAAGTACACCTTAAATAACCAGGATGATAAGGATGATCCCTGATGTGCATGTGTGAGGCTATACCATACACATCGTGACTTTGGTGCATTAATTGGCATTAAATGGCTTTTGAGGCTGCATTTGGCATGTGATTTCAGCAAAAAAATGTGCAAACGCTGCATCTTACAGCTGATAACAATACCAGGGAGATGAGCAATTAAGTGGCTTCATATTGCATTCCTGAGCAATTGAAGGGTGTATTTAGCAAGGTATAGCCTAATACACCCAGGTGCTACCAAAGAAATGCATATTATATGTGCCATTTGAGGCTATAACAGGCATAAAATGGCAATATCTGCATATAGGAGGATACGGTTGGCCTTTTACGGCAGCAGCTGATAATGCTGGGAGGAACCTAGCATATAATGACATTGGGCCTCATTACGAGGTTGTCGGCCCGGTAACAACGGTACCGGTATGCCGGACCGGCAAACTCCGAGTTGTGTCACGGGTTCCTTTCATTCCGCCATGTCTGCCCTGGCGGAATGAAAGGCACCCGGAAGCACAGCATGCCTGTAGCACCGGCACCATTATGAACGGTGCCAGTGCTACAGGCATACCAATTCCCATCGAGCCCTATGGTGCTGAAATGGGAATGTGGATCTACCAGCACCCGCGAAAGGGTAATCACTGGACTTTCATGCCGGTATGGAGGTAGCCTTGCCGCTCTTCCGGCAAGGCTACCTCCAACCTGGTAATGAGGCCCATTACCTTGCATATGAGGGTTTAACTTGCATAAAATATTGATATTGATATTTTATTTCTATTACGTGGTAGAGAGTGGCAACAGTAAGAGAGTGGCTAGGAGAGATTGAGAGCCTGCAGATGAGGCATTCGAAAGAGTAGGTCTGAGTGGGAATATTAGCAGGAATCCACTCGTGAAAGATCAAGGCTACATCCCCTCAAGGCCGAGTGGATCTGGGTGCGGAGAAGATCTTGTAGCCATCAGGGAGGAGAGTGTCAAAGCTTGTGACAGAGCTGGCCATGAACCATGTCTTTGCAAGAGCAAGGACATGAAGGTCAAGTTCTTCAAGGAGGTGGCAAATGTCAGAGGAGTGTTTGACAGCAGAGCGAGAGTTGAGAGTGGCAAGATAAAGAAGGTTGCTGGCCTTAAAGACCTTCCGGGGAAGGGGAAAAATCAGAGGTAGGCCCTGCAGAGTTGTGGAGGTAGCCAGAAGAGGGGCAGAGGAGGGAAGAGTGGGCAAGGTAGCCAAGGAATGAGAGGAGGGGATAGCCGGAGAAGAAAGGAAGTTGATGAGGCGAGGTAACCGCCTATCGAAGAGGAGAGGATTGGCCTGGGGACCTTGGACCATGACAGTGCCATTTAGGTAGACGTTAAGGATGACTATGGAGAAGTCCAAAGAAGCCATGAGGACTTCCCAGGGAGTGCCACCATTTATGGGAGAGAAGGAGACAGGACAAAGCACAGAGATCATATGGGGGGTCCATAGATCTGGCAAAGGTACAACAAAGAAGATGTGGGTGAGGGTCTGTCTGGAAGAGGCGCTGGTAAAGTTATCAGCAATAGGGAGACCAGGGTTGGAGTCTAAGATATCCTTTTTAAGGATAAGATAAGATGACAGTAATGGCAAAATATCACTGTACTGACTAAGCCTATGTTGGTTCCTCTGTATGAACTCGTGCCATATCATGACCCCACAGATGCCATATCAAGGCAGCACTCTAGTCTTTTTTGCCTACTTTGGTAAATAATACTTATAAAAAAAGAAAATGTACATGAAATTTAGACTGATTAAATATCTGTGCTATCACTCCCTGTGATGTCATCTGGGAAAGGGTCACATGGCAACAATTCCTGTGCTGCTTTCACAAATATTATGTCACTTCCACTACCCGTGGCATTTTGTGAATTGGCATCCCTGCATTTGGGGGGCATAAGAAAAGGTTGCAAACTGTTACGCCTCTATCTTCACATTACTTGTCAAAACCCCTTCCCCAAAACAGATATCAGCTTGTCATTTGGGACCCTCTCAATAGACCATTCAGGCAAATGCACGCCACAGCAAATGCATTATATCTCCTGACCATGAGAAACAGACTCAAGTATTATTTAACCAGTGATCACTAGAACTAAGGTATTTTTGAAGTTATAATTTTTAGCAAGGAGAGCTGGTCCGATGATTGCTTTCATTACTTAGCCCCAAGGTGTTTTAGTTCATTTTTTCTATAATTACTCCTGAGTCTCAGGAGATGCATACTCTAAATATAATAACTTTAAAGGTTTACCAAATCGTTGTGGCTAACCCCGCAGAATCCTTGTTCAGCTCAAGAAAATGAGCAATGTCTTTGCGTAACGCTGCCAGTTTAAAATACCACTATCGTCTAGGAGGGAAGACATCGGGTAGTCTATCTTGATCTATAGTGGAGAGAGATCTTAAAGAGTTTGGGGTAAAAGCCTTGACCTCTTTAAGCTATGACATCCTCTGGAAAACGATAAAGTAGTTCATTTTGGGATGTGGATTGATGTGTGCAACTAGCATTCATGCTCCACGTGATATCACACCTGCTATTTATCCACCTGTTTGTGTGATTGCATAATTTCTTGCAAGGTCTTGAACGCTTGGACTAGTCTTCTACATTATTCCAAAGTCCCTTTCATTATGGGGATCGATGTGACATTAAACGCAACACTACACATCAACTGTGCTTCTAGACCACTTCTACATATTGCAATAATGCCCTTAAAAAATGCTGGCCTGTCTTGGTTCGGCATATACTTATATAATGATCAACTCACAATTCTGTTAGGTAGCATGGACAAATGGACATCAGCCTTTGTCGTCTGTAATAACCATAAGCTATTTGAGAAGGGATCTGTGGATCAAGATAACGACACATCTTGCCTTATGCTATATGACAGGGGAATCTTTCATCCACAAATAATCCAAACATGAAGGTGAGTAAACTTCTTTAACGGTGATCATCAAAAAAAGCAAGCAACCAGTGATAGGACATAACTCTACAAACAAATCCTAACAGCAACCCCAAAACACAGAGTTTCTTACACCTTTCTTCGACGTTGCTCCCTATAAGAGGGGCAGGCTTACCATATCACGTTAAGGGGTAACTTGTAGATTCGTGCCTGCCTGCACACACTTAAACAAAAAAAAAATGATAAAACTGTCACTAATCCAATTCCAGCTGTGGAGGTTTCACCCAGGTACACACATTTACTAAGCTATAATTGGAGCTGGTCAGGCTAAACTAGTTTTGACTACATTAAGAAGCTGTCTGGTTGCAGCCAGGGCGTTATAATGTTGCAAGATCAATCAAATTAAGTTGCAGCGCTAAGTGTGAATCACATGATAAGAGAATTCTCATTTACACATCACATCATATATACTAAAATATGAAACATTAAAATCCTCATTAGTAATCCAGGTCACGTATACCAAGTTCATTGTGTTAAAATCTTTCTTATAAAACACATCACATTCCACCAATTCAATATCATAATCCTTCTACTAATTGGGGTTTAGATAGGTTTACAAATTTCATAAAAGATGCAATTTCCAACCCATCCTTAATATTATTAGCACAAGCACAGTGATGCCACAGATCATCCTGTGGCAACAAGCTAAAGGTGGAACAAAAACTCCCCATATGGGACCTCTGTTCAGCTTCCAGTGCTCTAGAGTCCAGTATAATGTGCCTTGATGTTTCAACTTTTCCAGGCGTCCCACAGAACCTACATAGGGAGTTATCTGCTTGTACTAGGCCTCGCCTTACAAGCACTTCCTTTGATGCCAATAAGTTCCATCTCAACTTTAGCAGGAGTTGACGGTAGTATTTGTTTAGAAATTGAAATAAAATGAACACAATTGTTTCTCTTTTTTTGTGTTCTGTTGAAAGATGTTTCATAGAGGAATATTTGTGAAACTGATCTATGGTTTCTCCCCAATCTTTATCAAAGAGTTTTTTTTTTCACTTTGTCTGGGTTTAGGACAGGCATTTCTCTACCTAAGGCAACGTCACCCAAATTCTCATCACACTCCATAGCGTACAGTCCCAGAGCATCGTTGTGTTTTCCCAGAGTGGTATTCCTTGCTAGATGCATCCACAGCACTTTGTACAGGGTGTTACCAATAGGGTTTATAATCTTATTAAACAGTGATAAGTGTTTCAAATATACATGTGCTTTCAAAGAGACTAGACCTAACTCATAGCGAATGGCTGCCATTGGTATCGTGTTGGGAACCTTTAAGCAGCGCCTGCACACAACTCACTCACTTAATCTCTAAGCACCATACACAAGTTTGGGAATGATCTCCCCCTCGTAGAACAGGACAGCTGGCTTAATAGAATATCTACCAAACCAAGTGTCCAGCTTTGCGAGTTGGGCAGCGAGGGCAGCCGCTTTTGACTTCAGACCCTCCCAAAAACATGAAGGCTGTGCGAAAATCTGGAAACCCAGGTAAAGCATGTCGTCTGTACAACTCAACCTACTCTCTCCCAAAAAGCAAACCAATTTTTGGGGCGTTTTCCCTTGGTGAACTGCATTATTCTTGTCTTGTCAGGATTAATCTTCAAGCCATTCAGATCAGCATATTCAACAAAGGAATTCAGGAGCCTCTGGAGGCCTTTCTTGGTGACGTCAAAATGGAGGAAGTCGTCGGCATATGATAGTCAGGGGAACCTAAATGACCCTATTTTCGGAAGTACAAAAGATGACCGATCCGGATGGTCCTTGATGTCAGCTACATAGAGGTTACAAAGACAGGGGGCCAATACGCACCCCTGTCATATGCCCTTAAGTACCTCTATGCGTTGAGAAAGGTAACCATCTTAATTGAGTCTAACCTGTATAGCTAACCTAGTATGAAGACCCATCAATATTTTCAACAGGCATCCTGACAAGCCCCCTCCTGAAGTTTCGCCCACAACCTCCTATGGTCTACCTTGTCAAAGGCATTGGAGAGATCAATTGAAGGCACATAGATCGTCCCCTCATTTTCCGCCCAAGCTTGTTTTTGGAAAAAGCGAATATCCATACCATTCAAGGATGTTGAGTGAACTTTTCTAAACCCTGTTTGAAGTGCTGACAACCGGTGCATGGACTCAACCCATTGGTTTGAATGACCCAGCACTATAGACGAGAATAATTTGCATACTGCGTCTGTCAACGCGATAGATCTATAGTTTGATGGCTCATTTTGAGGCTCTCGCATTTATATGGGCACTACTGTCGCCAATTCCCAAGAGGAAGGCAACACACCTGTATTAACAATACCAGCAAGTTTTATGGGTAAGATCTTCCCTCACATATCCGGGTCCTCCTTGAAGATACTGTTGGTTAGGCCATTCGGCCCGCTGCTCTAGAGTTACTGCAGGTCTTTAACTTGACTCCATAGTCGTATTGATAATCGGAAGAGACCAATTATTGTGGTGCACAGGCTTCTCCCCACATGCATTACCCAACTCATGCTAATCACTGTTTCCATAGAGGTTCCCAAATAACTTAACCCAGTCTTGTTCTGATACAGCATTGAGTTGATTAAACCTAATACCCACATCTCCTGAGTTCAACAGATGCCAGAAGGCCCTCGAATCCTTCTTAATAAGGACCCCCAAAATAGATTTGGCGTCTCTCTGGCACATGGTCGCCCCGTGACTTTTACAGTAGTTGTTATATGTTTATTTTATTTTTTTCACTATTCGGGAAAAAGACTCCAAGTCCCTAGACGATTCCCTTCCCATATGGATGTCCTTTCTCATCTTATTTTTTTTCCTGCGAAGTTCAGCGTCAAAAGCATGTTTGGCCACAAGAATTTTATTGCCACTTCTGTTCGATCTTTTTTTTAACTTTTTCCAATTTGAAATTAGTCAGGAGCCCTTCAAACTCTTGTGTACAAAATACTTCAATTTTCCAAGACAATTCGGACTGCATACACAGGGTATCAAAAAATTGGTTTAGTCTCTGAGTGTTCTTAAAGGTCCGGGTCAGTCTATTCCCTCTTGCATTAGTACACAGGTCAACAAGTCCCCATACAGCATGGGATAGTTTTTTGACCCCAAACTCCGGAGCCAACATGCTATGATCGCTAAAGTCGTTATTCACATTTTTCCAGCAGATCAAAGTCAGTGTAGATATAATCTATGGTGGACTTGGGAGTCCCCATGTTCCAAGTCGGGAGACCACCGTCTGCCCCTTTGAACGTGTCATTTAGGATAGTCAAGCCCAATGAATTTAGCATGTGGTTCCACTTTCTACCAGTGCTCACCTTAGAGTCGAATTATTCTCTTTTGACTACTGGGTCCCCTGGATAAAGAACCGCTCCCATTCCTAAACAGTTAGCATTCAGGTCTCCTGCTAAGACAACATTCACAATATTTGTCTTGCTCTGCCAATTCATGTTGCACGGTGTGATTTGCAACAATAGCTCATCCAACACCGCCACCCTGGGGTGCCAATAAACATGAATTAAAGGCAGGTGACTGTCTAACAGGTCTTTACTTAAAGCCACCGCCAGAGCCCCAAAAGGCAAGGTCGGCAAATATACCACTGTGAAATCTAAGGTCGATCTGACCGCAATAATGAACCGACCTGAGGGGCGGGCCCCAATACTGTGCTTAGCAGCTTGCCACAGAACCTCATACCCATCCAATGAAGGATTGGTCAAGAGCCAGGTCACTTGCAACAAGGTACAATCTGCTTTCCTTAACGATTTTACCAGAAGAGGGTTCTTTAATTGCAGATTAGACATTGCATCAGCCTTAACAAGAAGTTCTTTCTAAAATTACCATTCGGGGTATTTAATTTGCTTTTCAATATTATGCATGTTTATTGTGTTCCCACATTATTTAATTTTGATTTTTGTGCAAATTTTTGTTATGCATTTTGCCAAACTACCTCTTATCTGCCCCTCTGTTTTTTACCTGTACCCCCTTTTTTCAAATTGCTCAATTGTTTCAATTTTGTTTGCGTGTTCAATATAATTTTGTTATTAATCTATGTGACTTAAGCCTCAGATAAAGAGATGTCTAAGGTTCGAAACACGTGTCAGGCTTCTTTTCTTACGCTCCAAATAAATTCTTTGGAAATCATCCTTCAATCTATACATTTCCTTGGCGCAGAGAGACTGGGACCTTTTGTATTTTCACTGACCTTTACCAGTGGTTTTGTATAGGCAGTACAACCACACCTCCCAGACACCTGCTGCCTTGGAGTACCCTCTCTACTCTTGTGCTACGCAAGCGCTGTGGATTAGTGACTTTTTTCTGCCAACTGTAGTTCTTTGCTTATCTTAAGTTACTGTACCCAGCAGCTGTGTTATGGCTGAAGCAGCCGAATATTTACTTACTCGTGATGATGATGTTAAAGCACTATTTGCCCCGCGGAGCTCTACACTCAATCCTTTTAAAAGACTAAATAGTGACAAAACGGATCTAAGATCTCTATTCTTTAAACTAGAGAAATTAAGCATTAAGGAAATTAACAAATTCTGGGAGAAAACAACCTTGAATCATTACTTACATGAACAAAAAATACCTAGAGGACTCAGAATCTTAATTCTACCCGATTTTGAGGATCCTCTTGATACTGACCTTTTAACAGAATGGGAAACGAACCTCACATCCAGTTCTAATAAAATGCTGGAGCTTTTAGTAGAACATGCCACTCGGGAGCACTCCAGGGTTGTTATTGAAATTGACAAATTAAAAGATCAAATTAACTTGTTTGATACTCCAAGTACTACAATTGATAAGAACTTTAAGACACTTTATGAGTATTGCGCAAACACCAGGATGAGGTCAAAATGTGCAAATCCAGAACATTTTCGAGAGATGACAGAGATTACCGCGATAATCGCATCTATACATATCAGGCTAAATACAACGAGGTCTCCAGATCTCGATCTAGTAGTTTGGCATCTACTCCAGCCAGCTCAGATATCTACAGTGATTCAGAAATACCTTCTCCCAGTACATCGAACCTTGAATCTGTCACCCCTGATTCATCCTCTACACATGAAATTCCTGAAGACGACATTGGTGATTCAGAATCTATTCCACCAGTTCCAACAGGCCTTTCGCCTTTTTTGGAGCAACTCAGGCGGTACAGAAAAAGCAACAGAATAGCTGCAGCAAAAAAGGTCCGCTTTCAGACACCAGTAGCCACAAATATTGCAATGCCAGGCATACAACCAGAGGCACTAGGGGCGGGAGGCCAAGGCAGCGGCAACGTACCACCTTCTCGAAGACAAACCAGAGCCATGTGACAAAAACTGTCCAATCAGAACCCGTGAATCTCATTACTAATCTTAGTACACATTCGCTCTCTCCAGCTGAAATGGCTGCTTTGAATAAGGGACTTTCCTTTGTCCCTACAGCACATAACAATTTTGTGGACATTCAAATAGACTTGTTTAAATTTATTCGGAAACTTAAATTAAAAAAATTCTTTTCAACACAAGTACAGACCTAGAAACCATCACCACCTACACCGATTCCGTCTCAGATTTCGTTATAAACATTACTCACCACACATGTATTAATGACTTTGGATGATCTAGAACCTTCTCCTCCAATTAGTATTTCACACGTTCTAATAGAACTTGATATTGTGCAACAAAATGTTTGTATTAAGGAACTTACCAGGAAATCTAAATTTTCACCTACATTCCCGCCGGATAACATTATCGATACTTTTTACCAGGCGATGATCAAGGACATTCACCTTTTGGAAGACTCTGGTTCATCCTCCAAACATCATGTTAATTGGAATCTCAATAAACATGAAAATGGAGCAATTCACAGGTTGTCATGCAATTCTGATTTAATTATTAAAGAGGCCGATAAAGGTGACAATGTTATCATGAATAGAGCAGACTATATCGCTATGGGCATGTGCCACCTCAATTCAGCAGGATGTTACTTACCAGGAAATCTTGCAGGCAATTCATGCATCACCAAATTTATTAATTTCAAAATGGCACAAACTGGGTTTACTCACCAATGTGGAAAGAGAATTCCTCACGGTGGTTGGGCCCACTATCTGTTTTCTCCCAAAGATACACAAAACATTTTCAGATATTCCTGAAGGGAGACCTATAGTCAGTGGAGGTGGTGGGGTGCTTGCACCTATCTCAATCTATATTAATGACTTCTTGCTACCAGTCGTTCTGAAAACTCCCACATTTATTAGGGACACCATGCACATCCTTGAAATCTTAGATAATCTTACATTTGACGAACATTTCTGGTTGGTGACATTAGACGTCAAAGCCTTGTATACCGCAATAGCTCATTCTAGAGCATTACAAAGTGTTGTTTTTTATTTCGTGAATTTTCTGCATCATATTTTGATCATATTCAAATGGTTAAAGAACTGTTGTTATTTACCTTGGAAAATAATGTCTTTGTGTTTAATAATGTGTATTTTAAGCAACTTATCAGGGTTGCAATGGGTGCAAGTATTGCGCCAGCGTTGGCGAATGCCTTTATGCATTTCTTTGAACAATCATGTGTGTTTTCTAATGCCACCTACCTGCCTTTTGTACATTTATGGAAATGCTATATAGACAATGTTATTCTGATATGGACTGGTACACAAGATCTCCTTTTGGAATTTGTTTCTTGTTTGAACAACAATGTATGGGGTTTACAATTTAACTCAATTTACAGACAAACGCATATAGACTTTTTGGATCTTTCTATCAATCTAACCCCCAATGGTGTAATTACTAAAACCTTTCGCAAATCTGCATCTGTAAACAAAACACTGCAGGCAGAAAGCTGCCATAAAAAATACATCATAGTGAACATTCCCAAAGGGGAATTTATTTGTGCTAAGAGAAATTGTTCCCAATTGCAGGATTTTGACCAGGAAAGCACTCTGTTCAAAGCACGTTTCCTGAATAGAGGTTATCACAAAACTTGTGCGGACCAAGCTTTGACTACGGTACGACAGCTTAAGAGAGCAGATGTGTTAGTACCCAAACCCGGACTGAGTCGCCGGCTACTCAAAAAATCAGGTTGATCACCAGGTATAATTCTGATAGCCATAAAATACACAAGATTTTGAGGAAACATTGGCATCTGCTACAGCTTGACTGTGATATAGCCAATTGGCTGGACACCAATCCTAGCATTACTTACAGTAAGGGAAAGTCGCTCAAAAATAAATGATGTCCTTCATACATGAGTACACCAAGTCCGGCCTTGACTTGGCTTCATTCTGCTAGAACACAAGGTTTTCATAAATGTGTGGAGGTTGCAACATGTGCAAATTTACATTTGAAACATCTATAGTACCCTTTGGACTACGAAGGGGACCATGAAATTAAATCATTCATTAACTGTAACTCTAAATACATAGTTTATTGTATTATTTGTATCTGTGGCCTTAAATATATCGGGAGCACCATTCGGCCACTCAAGATTAGGATCTGGGAACATCTGGTGACAATTGGTAGCCAGGAGGCGAAATAGCCCCTTGCACATCATTGTCAAAAGTTGCACCAAATGGATAGCAAGGAGGACATTCGCTTTGTGGGGCTATGTAAAGTGTCTTTGCCCCCTAGAGGTGGTAATCTAACATTAAGATTACGTCAATTGGAAGCGAAATTAATATGTAAATATTGCACTGTGTATTTAGGTCTAAATTCTGACCATGAGTTTGCCACCTTTCTTTAGATTCTCGATGAGATTATGTATGGTAAACAACCCCCCCCCCCCTTTTTAAAATAATTTTTTCACTACAGATGCCTTTGTGTTACTTCAGGATATGTGCCTTTGATATAATTTGATGAGATGCACTACTTGCTTTTATTTTTAAAGTTTTTTATAACGTGACTTTAGCAGCGCACTCTTGACTTGTGCACATTTTGTTAAATGGGGGGTTCTTCTCCTCATGCTTTTTTCAATTCTAGATCTGGAGGCTCTGTTTGTTCGCAACCTCCTTTCAATTTACCTCCTTGTATTACCCACCTTCCATGGTTTTTCATTTAGCGCGGGTGGTTACTTTAGCACGAACAACATATAATTCCCCAGGCTTCTTAATTATTAATATAGTCACTTCAGCCTTAATTGTTTCCTCTAATTTAGGTTTTGACAACTAACACTTTTTATTGGGCCTTTATATTTAAATGCTTACTTCAGACTTAATTGTCTCCTCTAATTTAGTTCTTGACAACTAACACTTTCTATTGAGCCTTTATACTTAAATGCTTCCCCTTCAAGCTTCCGGTTTTTGCAAGGTTCCAAATGGGCTTATGGTTGCTATAGTACACTCTGCACTCATTCAACATGGCGGCCTCCATCGGCACGTTATCTGGTTCCTAGCCACGTTTGGTTGCACATTGCCTCGGCTTAGCTCGTGTATAAACGTAGTCCTTCCTTCATCTCTGGGCTCTCACTGGAACATCAGCAGACACATTTTCACTGTTGCTCAAGTAAGACGTTTATTTACGTTCCCTAGAGCTGTATGACAATTGGGATCACTTAATTGTTTAATTACCTCATGCTTTCCCCGCGGTAATTTACTATGTGCTTTTATATGGTGGACTTATATTTGTTGTTAAATATGGTTACTCGCACGTAATGTTAATTCTAATTATTCTGTTGTTTGCACATAGGTTAGTTTCCGTGATTTAATTGTTGCGGTTTTCTTATTTCAGCCTTTCCGCACTTGCGAGGCCACTTGAGGTACACATTTTAGTTTAGTTTTCCCCTTTGTTTTCTTTTACTTTTCTAATTAATTTGGTATTTATAGCCTTGATTCTTCTTCTTGCAGAACTACATTCTGGCATTGTCCATTACATTGTGAAGTCCTCTAGGTTGAATTTAAGGTAATTTAGTTGTTTTAATTCTGGGTCTATGTGATAAGCCTTATTTTGGCACAATTGTGTGTACCATTTTGTCTTCGATTGCGCTGCTTTAGCTACATACTTACCTTGAATTATGTCACATTGCTTTTTTTACATGCTCTTTCCGACTTTCCAACATTCTTCAATCAATCCAATTCTACAATTCGGGGTATTTAATTTGCTTTTCAATATTATGCATGTTTATTGTGTTCCCACATTCTTTAATTTTAATTTTTGTGCACATTTTTGCTATGTATTTCGCCGAACTACCTCTTACCTGCCCCTGTGTGTTTTACTTGTACCCCCCCCTTTTTTCAAATTGCTCAATTGTTTCAATTTTGTTTGCGTGCTCAATATAATTTTGTTATTAATCTATGTGATTTAAGCCTCAGATGAAGAGATGTCTAAGGCTCGAAACACGTGTCAGGCTTCTTTTTTTTACGCTCCAAATAAATTCTTTGGAAATCATCCTTCAATCTATAAATTTTCTTGGCGCAGAGAGACTGGGACCTTTCGTGTTTTCATTGACTTTTACCAGTGGTTTTGTACAGGCAGTACAACCACACCTCCCAGACACCTGCTGCCTTGGAGTACCCTCTCTACTCTTGTTATACACAAGCGCTGTGGATTAGTGACTTTTTTCTGCCAGCTGTAGTTCTTTACCTCTCTGACTTACACACCCCTCTCTCTCTTCTCCTAGACTGAACTCACCTTTCCATCCACCGAAGAAGCCTTCACCAACTTTAACACTGCTCTTTATGCTCCCATTTCCTCTCACTTCCCTCTTACTACACCCTCTTACTACACACACTCTTAAATCCTCCCCTCCACGGCCCTGGATTACACCACTCATCGGCACCCTAAAAGTAATGCGGTCAAAGCTTCACACTCTGCAAAGGTCAATATTCCTCTGATCTCAAACTCTATTTCACTGCTCTTGAAAACTATTCCTCTACTTTTGACTCTGCCAACTGTGACTTCTAGCTCTCTCTCATTTTGTCTCAATCCTCCCAACCTACTCGCCTCCAAAAATCTCTTAACTCAATTCTCTCACCTCCTAAATCCACCTCCATCTCCTCTTTCTGCAAATGATCTTGCTCTCTACTTTACGCCTAAAATGTCTGCCATTCACAATACCCTTGCTAATTACTGTCTATCACTTTTCTCTGCCATTCCTACCCTCCCCTTGCACTACAATGTCTTCCTTTGCACCCACCAACTCTAGAGGAGATTACCCTACTCCTCAAGCCTTCCTGTGCCTCAACTGATCCACTGTGCCTGTACATTGTGAAGCACATAGCTCCCAGTATGGCTCCACATCTTATTTCCCTCTTCAACTCCCCACTTGACAATGCCACTTTTCCCTCATCCTATAAGACACCCACTGTCATCTCTCTCCTTAAAAAACCTGTTCTAGATCCTACTGATCTGCCAACTTTCGCCCTGTCTCTCTTCTACCACGCTATTCCAAAATCCTAAGCGAGTAGTATTCAATGGACTCACTGATACTCGCAACCTCCGGGACCCTTTTCAATCTGGATTCCAGCCTCTGCATTCTAGGAGACAGCTCTCGTCATTGGCAGCAACTTCATCTCTTCTTCTCGGCATGCAAACCTTTATATATATTTTTATTCTTCTCGACCTCTCTGCTGCCTTCGCTGATGTCGACCATTCTGACCTTCTGTCTACATGATCTCTGCTTGGCATCAGAGAAAAGGTCCTTGCTTTGTTTGGCTTCATACCTTTCCAGCCAGGCACTTTCAGGTGTCCTGGAACAGCCTTACCTCCCCACTCATCCCCTTACTGTTGGAGTACCCCAAGGGTCTGTCCTTGATCCACTTCTCGTCACTCTCTATTCTTCAGCACTTGGCACCATAATCTGCTCTTACGGCTTCTCCCATTAACTCTTTGCTGATGATACTCAAATCTTCTTCTCCTTTCCCTCCTTGTCTGAGCAGCTTTTGTCAAAAATGTTAAACTGTCTCGCAGCCATCAAACATTGGATGGCGTATCACTCGCTTATACTCAACTCCACTAAGACTAAAGTTCTCTACTTCCCAGCCAAACAGGCTATCTCTTCCTCTCCTCTCCTCTTCTTCTCTCCTGACTACCTTTCTTACTCTGCTTCCGCTCGCAACCTTGGTGTTATCTTCGTCCTTTCACACAACTTCCCGCTCTTCATCTCTAAATCTGCCAGCCAGACTCAACCTCCTCAATATCAGAAAAATCAGACATCTTCTTCGTTTTAATACTGCTAAATAGATAATCTCCTTCATTATACTTTCTAGATCTGACTATTGTGAAGTCTCCTCTATGGCCTTCCAAACTATGCTTTGTCACCTCTGGCCAAACTACTCAACTTTGCAGTCCGCACACTTTTCAACCTTTCTCGCTTTACCTCTACCTCCTGCGCCCATCGCCAGATTGTCTGGCTATCTATGAAGCAAGAGACTAAGTATAAAATTATTCTCATCCTCAAAGCTATCTATGGACTCACCCCACCCTGCCTATCTGCTCATCTCTCTCCCTACTCTCCTCCTCGCTCACTATGATCATCCTCAGCTCACCTGCTTGCCACCACTCGAGCCCTGTGTGCTCCGTCTGGTTTCTGCTCTCTCTCTCTCTCTCTCTCTCTCTCTCTCTCTCTCTCTCTCTCTCTCTCTCTCTCTCTCTCTCTCTCTCTCTCTCTCTCTCCTCTAGAATGCTCCTTCTCTCCCTCTAGGTACTACTCCAACTGTACCGCTATTTAAACCAAACCTCGAAGCTCTCCTTCTTTCAGAAGAACCTGTTTCCTAGCACTACCCTTCATGGACAACCCTAAAGCACTTTTCCGTCACCCCTCCATCCTTAATTCAGCACTTTCTCCACCATATTATGTTTATGTCATTCTGTCCTGTCCTTGTGCTGGTTTATTTTTCCACCTTCCCCTGCAACATCTGGTCTTCAAGTCAAATGCTCTCACACCATTATAAAGGGCCTATATCCAGCTCGATGTTCTCAATGGTAAGCATTTTCCTTTTTCTGTGAGCATTTTTGTACCTACCACTGCAAAGGCTACAATTATGGAAGCGGAAGTTGTGCGTTCTGAAAAAGCCAAAATCCAGAAAAGACCTATTGCAAATCCTGACAAGGCCAAAGTCCACAAGGCACCTTTTGTCAATCCTGAGGAGACCAACTTCCAGTAAGTACCTGCTGAGTATCCTGAGAGAGGCAAGGCTTGAGGTGGACCTGTAGAGAATCCTGACAAAGTTAAGGTCGGTGGCAAAGACCAGCTCTGAATCCAGTAAAACCTGCGAGGCTAAGAAAATACTGAAACAAGAATCCTGAAAGAGAGGTCTTGAGAAACAAGGTGAAATCAGAGAACCTGGAGAGGGAGACCAAATTAATAGTAACTGCTACAAGATCCTTCCGAGAAGAATACTTATATTTTGTTGTTTTAGAAAAGGGATGGCTATTTGAAGAGTATGTTGTAATATTTGGTTTGACCCACACTTTGGAACATTTCTGTTATTATCTTAGATTAGCCTGGAGGCTAAGGATTTATAAAGATTAGGTGTTGGAACTTCACGTTGGCCATTCTTTTGGGACTTTCCATTATAGCATAGGGAGTATCAAGAAGAGAAAATTACTTACTAGCCTAAGCTAAGAACTTTAAGTTGAAAACAGAGACACTGAATGTGCCAGTCACAACTAAGGCAGGGATCTGCAACCTGTGGCGTTGCAGATGTATTGGATTATGACACCAAAGATCCTTCACCATTCTCTACGCTAGCTAAGGCTACTGGGAGTTGCAGCCCAAAATATCTGGGGCGCCAAACGTTGCAGACCTCTGCCATAGGGAAACATCAATTTACTTTAATCCATTCTATGCACTTTTTTGTTTTTTTTAGATGAAGCTCAACCACTAGAATGTTTAGGTGTTTACCAACATGTGTACTGATAAAAAAGACTGTTTTGTTACCACTTCACTTGGTTTTACATCTATCATTGATCAGCCTTATAACGCATGTCAGCACTACCAGAGGATCTTGCATAGATGTAGGAAGGAGGCCTATCTTGTTATTGCCCTCATGAGATAGCTAATGTACCTGGTTACAGCTGGTTTAGTGAGGAATTCCAGCCCGTGTGCCACCTCTGTCTTCCTGGGTGACTGACTGTGGTCACCATCTTGGTTCGTTGAACACTGGGTACTACCCCTTCCATCCCCCACCTTCTATTCCTTTGACAGTCTGTCATTAATAGGACTTTACTAAGCAATTTAGCAAACCTAACTACATAGGCATCTGTTTAAACCACACATGTGACACAAAATATCTAAATTTGAAAGGCGTTTACTCTTAAAATGTACACAGTTGAGAAGAAAGGTTAAGCTGAAGACAAATTCTTACACACTTTTGCATACATACAAGATTGTTGTGAGAATCTTTATGAAAAGGTACTATATCAAATAATGGTGGAATTGCTGCCTCATGTTGCATTAGAAATATTTCATCCAAACAAATGCTGTGCGATCCGATTGAAGCATATTTTACTGAGAAAATAATCAAAATTAAAGATGAAATCAGAAAAATGTCAATATCTCACAATTACAACTAAGCGTAGGACAGGTGGATACCAGCAGGGTAAAACACCACCACAGCATACCCTAGGTTATCAGCATTCACTCCCGGGATGAGCCCAAGTACTTGATGCTTATTAAAAAGTGTAAATGCAATGGGACCAGCTGGGGGCACAGGGTATGGGAGGGGGTGATACAATCCGAGGGGGAAGGGTGGGATATTAAGTACAGGGGAGGGAGACAGCCCCAGGTTAGGGGTCCAGAGTTTTCAGCAGGTGGAATGTTGTGGGGTTCAGCGGTATCCCCACGGGTGCTACCCCAACCAGGGAAACAAGGTCTCAGGGACTTCAGGGGGAGATGGACGGTGTTTAATGGCCGGTGAGGTGACCTGTTCCTAGTGTGCCTATTTTGTTTAACTGCTTTTGTGTCTTGTCTTGTCATGTCCCCACTGGGGTTTATTTTTGTTTTCTTTTTCTTTTCTCTTTGGAAGAGGCGGGATTGTTGGGTGAAATGTTTGTATTATAATTGTTTTGAGGGGTTTGGGGAGGGATGGGGATGCTGAAGAGGGAAAACTGTTGCCCCATAGGGGATGTTCTTTTCAATGTTAATGCTTATAAAAAGCCAATAAAAATGAGTATAAAAAAAGAAAAAAGTGTAAATGCTCACCAGTAGACGTGTCCCCCAAGTATTTTTAAACAACTAGAAGTTCACTTGCAAAGGATTAGCATATCCACATTCAAATCTAAAGTTATGGTAGTGTAGTGCAGGGTCGCCCAAGGGTCGAATTTATCCCCCTTTTAGATAATGTTTATATAACGCCCCTGATAAGAATGTTTCATACATTTGGATTAAACTGTACTAATGACAACCAGATACTTCTACAGATGTATACTGGCTAGGAGAACATGCTTTCCAACTGCCTTCTAGCAATTAAAATGCAGATTCATCTGCCCCTCCTCTTCGCCAATACAAATGATTGAAAATGCAACGTGACATGAATGGAATGTGTACATTGAAAATTGCCTCCCTAGAGTCAGGAAACAACAGAAAGCTCATGTTTTTTGTCTGACCTAGGACTAATTACACATGCTATTCTTGCTGAATCCTCATACAGATTGGAGCTTGGAGGCAACAGTAATCCTTTTAGCATAACATTACATAACATAATGAAAATATTCACAGATTTCTACCTCATGTGGAAAATTATAATTTGATTTCACAATCACTGCATTCCAGCCTGCTGAAAATCTGTTTTATTGCTGCAACTTCAACATGAAACCAAAACACGTCCTTTCTGGATCCTATTTAATTGAACCTTTATTTGAATTAATGGCGCATCACTTCCTCTATAGTTCTTTTGCCGCATTGCAAGCTCCTGGCAAGGAGAGGTATGAATCTGATGGAGGAACAGATGTAAGAAAAGAACCAGATACTTGGGCTGTGTAATTTCCTTTAAAGATGAAAATCTGCTATGGTCTGCTTCAAACCAGCATCTCTGCTCGTCAGCTAAATCTTGGTTTGAACAGAGAAGGCATGATGCAGGGGGATGGTGTGATATGGAGCGGAAAAACAAGGTTGTTTTTCTCTCACGTACTCAAATACACACATACACACACAAGCACTCAATCCTTGCGACCACTTTGTATCATTTAACAGAGGAATTGTTTCTGATGCTTTCCTCTGTATGCTGGCTTACATTCCTAACCCAAAATAATGAATATACACAAACAGCATGTCACAATTAAGTTGCTGACCTTTTCCTTTCTCTAGCAAATCTTCACCTCCATACACTCCCCGACTGTTTCTCTTACTCGCTTCATTTTACCATCTTCCTCTCGCTACACCACTCTATCCTTAAACTGATATTTGATCTCCACCCCTTCCCCAGCTTTGCGCCTTCTTACCAATGAAAGTGAAGAATATGACAAAAGCTGCTATATCCCAGGTGGACTGAAACATCTGTTTGTGCACAAGGCGACCCATCAAATCATTGAATTGAGCCTCAATTTGTTTGCCCACATTGGCAGCCGTGGTGGTTGCAGTAGTTGCCATTTTGTTGAGATATTCGAGTGCTCTCGTTGCAGACTGCAAAAGTAGAAAGGTGTTCAGATGAGAGTTGGAGGTGTTGTACAAGTTAAATTCAAACAACAGTGAAACAAGACAGAGGAAATCAGAGGCAGGGAGAAACAAGGGGAAGTTATAGAAGAAGGAGACTTAATGCAAAATAGATGAATGCATACAATTCCTCTCATTTTCTATGTTCTCCCATCAAGCTCATTTTTAGGTACCTATAGTGAAGCTCTTGAGCATTGTTATGATCCACACTCTTCATACCTTTGATGTGGAAAACCTCCTGTGCATTGGATTCAATTGTAAAATTACAGCTGCCATTGGGTACTAGGGGTGGGGGGGATACCAATTGTCAGGAGGCAGTGTGCCAGCTGGCGAGACAAAATAAGAGATGCTTTGTGCTCTGGACATAAGTTTTAAAGTCCTAACTCTTTCCCTTACACACTGACTATTGAGACTTTCACTTTGACCATTCTGACACTAGTTATTTCCGTTGAGCAGGGAAACCCCTCTAAGAGTTAGGTTTTTTTTTCCTTTTCATCTCTGAATAAATGTGTATAGCCAACACCATGACCCCTCTGTGTCAGAGTGTTACTTCTGCACCCTAACAAAATGTTCACCTGATGAATGACATGTTGCTGGACTACTGCAATTAACTCACTTCCTGTATTAAAACTGTCCCCTCACAAGCTAGAGAAGACTTGCCGAAAGAGCCTGAAGAGACATGGCACTCGCTGAAGCCCGGGTATTTTGTATATGTGAAAGTGCACCCGTGAAAAACATTGGCCCCTCACTGTAGGGGACCCATTCAGGTATTACTGACTACTGATAAAGCTGTTAAGGTTAAAACTGCTGACATGGGTCCATGTGACCAAATGCAAATGGGTTGGCATTCCCAAGAATGAGGAGCTTGCTCCTACCAGTTCATATTCTACTCTTGTTCGTTGAACTCTTGTGTGAGTAGCCATCTATTACTGTTAGGGAACCCTAATGGTAGCTATGTGGGAGGATGCACATGTACTTAGTCTCCTAGTAATTTGTCTGCGTATCTAATAATGTAGTCTAAAAAACAACGCCATCCTCAACCTGTCAATGGCAACTCCATATAGGAGCATTGCCTGCAGATTCCCACTGAGAGGGGAAAGAACTTCACAATTCACTGGGCACAAAGAAACCTAAAAGTACACAGAAGCAAACAGCCAGCCATAAGAGAAGGTCATAATCCATGAGCACTTGACTAAGCACTTGACATGCAGGATAGTGAGATGATACGGCTGGCCATTGATACACCTGATTCAAGTGAATTCATGCTTCTTCTCACGTATGTACAGTAATATCACTAAGACTTTCCCACAGTAGACTCCTCCAGTGATCAGGAGGGAATAATCACGCCCAAACAACCATCAACTGGAAGGCCCTCTGTTGTTGTCGGTACTCCCAGAGCAATACTCGCCTCTGCCGGGAGCACATCCACCACCAAGTCAAATGAAGCAAGAAACCATGGAAAGAACTGGTGAGTCATGGTCTGCGGGCAAAGGTGGCAAGGGGTAGAGGTAAGTACAATGTCCCTGTGCTGAGTGCACAGGCACCTTAGGAGACCATAACCACACACACGGACCCAGCACCCGTTGAGTTGTTCAAGGAAATACTGCAGAACATCATCAAGACTAAATAGTTGTAATCACTATCCTGATCGAGACAAAAGTACAACACACTGCAACCAAAGCATTTGCCTGCTAAAATAATCAGATGGGGTGATGACAGAGGAAACACCCTAGGAAAAACATGCATCAACCCACTGATGTGCACAATGACACTGCCAAAGACACAGGCCCCCTTCCTGGGCATCCATCTAAAAGAGCTGCTGGCCCCCTATCAGCTCTGGTGATCAAAGATCAAGGAACTGTTCCTAACATATATGAGGCTATCCTGGAGCAGCTATGGAGGCAAGGCAGAAGTGGGAGGATGAGGTCCTTGCATCCTGCCAACTCACAGGGCTACATGTGCATAATTGCCCACCTTATTTGCAAGACGTTTATGGTCTTGCAAGGAAGGAGGGCTAATATAATGAATGTTAATGTGATTCTAATTAGGCTGTTGCAAAGGCTGTAACTCTGGAAATCCAGAGCATGCGGGAGTCCACAGAGGCAACTACACATGGCTTCAAGGTGATATATGTAATTCAGGAAAAGAAGGGGCAGTCTGATACAACACAACTATGGGCATTCGTGCACTAAGTGCCATCTCCTTTTACCTCTGCAACACCCACAGATGCATCCCAGCAGGGCAGACCCCCTGTCGCTCTGCCCATCACTCCCACTCCCCATATGCTGGACCCTCAGGCGTGTGAAAAAACCATGTTAGCAAAACATGTTAAAGGCTAAGAGGGTCAATGGGTAAGACACAGGATAGGATAAGGGGAGAAGGAGGGCAGAAGGAGTGTACATAGTATGGTAATATGTTTTGTGGAATAAATGGGGAGCAAAAAAAGTATGTCTCAAAGCATTAAGTTCTTGTGCAGTTGTTGATTCATTATCAACACTTGCCACATTGAGACTCTGCCACTTTGAGACCTTTACCGTTATGAGATGTTTCCACTGTGAAACATTGCCACTGTGAAACATTGGCATTGCGAAACTTTGCGACTGTCAAATATGTATTACGCCCTAGAGATTACTTCCCTATCTCTTAGCCAAGCAACACATTTCCCAGAGAAAATTACACCCAGTTAATTTCTCGCCCATGTGACACTGTGCCCCTGTGACACAGTGCCCTGTGAAAAAGTGCCCATGCGATACTTTGCCCCTGCAATATTGGCCCCCTGTGATACTATATCCCTGAAATACTGTGCCTCTGAGATATTCACCCCTACAACTGCTGCACCCTAGTGATTCTGCAACAGCTTATGCTGCGTCTTCCGTCCTTCCTTTCAGGGTTAAGGATGCCTGATGGCATCCTTAACCCTGAAACAAAGTAAGCCCTGCCGTCCCTGTGGCATTAATATCTTACCACCAATAAAATACCAACAGCTAGTTGGATAGCCCGAACAAATACTGCTTAAATAGTACCATCCAGACACCAGCCGACAAGGAATATCAACCAAGAAAATAACGTATTGCCCATAGCCTTCGTGACTTAACAATAGATGACTGAGTCTGCTGACAGCCAGACCACTAACTAGGAAAGACGCTGAACGTTAACCTAATTAAAATACCCAAACACAAATAAGGAACCAGCAATCAACCAGCAACCCCACACCTTAACAAAAAAACTCAACAGAATGTCACATTCCAGGAAAGGCTGACACGCCAGAAGGTACTACAAAAGAAGGAAACCACAGAGAAGAAGGCCTACATTCAACAGAATGTTGACATTCAACAGAATGTCACATTCCAGTAAAGACTGACACACCAGAAGATACTACAAAATAACAAACCACTGAGATGAGAAGAAGGCCTTCACAACCTACCACCTCAAGGAACCAACTAATACCATGAAACACTACATTAAACAGCTTCCTAGAAGGGAGCCCTTTTGTGAGAACACAACCAAAATCACTATATTTATTGCAATACCTATCTAGCTACATCTCACCTCAACAGCCAGCCATCCATAAACACTCCAACCACACAGGGAGCAACGCTGGAAAAACATGTTGCAGACCTGAGAGGGATGAAACAAATAAAATGGAACCAAATGACAACAACACACCATTCATCACAAAAAACTTGCAAGAGAACAGGTTATATCAGCATGAACCCACAGGCAATCCCAAAGACCACATCATTTCAAAACACAACCTTTCCGAACTACTCAATAAAGAAATGGAAGCAACAGACATCTGTCCCACAACTCCCACACCTAAACTCGACACAGAATCAAAAGGAAAGAAGAACCCATGTCAAGTTGAATTACCTACCCCACCCTCAAAGGTCGAAAACCTCTGGAAACAAAAAGAGTCACTGCAAGCTAGTCAACGCCAGATCGATGTCTAAACACAGTACAGAGAAATACGATCTCCTTAGTGATGGCAGAACAGACATCCTATTCATCACGGAAACCTGGCTCATGGAAGAGTTCAAGGTAGTTGCACACAAATCGATAACCAAGAACTTCAAACTGAAAGAAGCAAACCAAGAAGGAAAAGGAAGAGCTCTCACTGTTGCACACAAAGAACACATAAAGATCACAAAAGCACCACCAATAAACATCCCAAGCTTTGACTTGCTCGTCCTCCACCTAGCCACAAAACACCAAACCAATCTTTCATCATCATCATCATATCATGTTTATTTTGGAAATGTATAGAACACTGCATAAAAACAATACAATACAAAATTAAAATGAAATACATTTGACAGAGATTAACAAAAATACAAAATTTAAAACCAGCAAAGCAGCAGGTCACAAAATAATTAACAGCCAGGTGGACCCTCAGTCATGTCATTTGCTAAGCAAGCACTTCTTAATAAAAAGAGCCAATTTTAGATAGGTTAGAAGAGCCAAGCCACCACGTGGAAATGTAGCTGTACTAGGTATAATAGGGCAGGCCGGTATTGTACAAAATCCAGATCGCAGAGCAGAGGTTGTAACACAGAACCTCTTACATTCGCATAAGACGGGCAAAAAAAGAAAAAATGAGCAAGATCCTCACATGAGGCCACACACAAAAGGCAGGACTGATTTACACCATCTCCCGACCAAGCTGCCACCATTGCACATCGAGAAACACAGTCAAAGCGTGCCCTAGTAATAAGGACATGCTCCTTAGGTGACTCAGCCCACAGTAAATATGCCTGTGCACCAGGGGCCATAATAAGCATGGGCCCTCTATTCTTGGGTTTGATCAGCTCAATGCTTTCTCTCTTAGCCTCCATAAAATCATGGAATCGACGAGTCAGCATTCTTGCTTCACCTCGAGATAAAACATTGGGCGGAGGAAACAAGTGTGAGAGGTTGAGGTCTAATAATTGTTTCCTAATATGACGCAAAGAGGCTGCAGAGAAATCACATCACCAATTAATCTACAGCCCAGATCTAGGTGTGTACCAAAGTTCGGGGATGAAGTCAGCAAACCCAATATTTTCTTGAAAAATTGATTCTCTACTTCTGGAATCAATGTAAAATTAGAGTAACCCCACAACTCCATCCCAAATCTCACAACCGAAACTGCCTTGACATTAGACAATTATTTACATTTTTTTATTGTGTTTTAGCTTATTCAACTTTTCACAAATGAATTCATTACATCCAAGCCGTTAACCACATCATTTACAAACACTTAAAACAATTAAAAGCTCATAAAACTGAGAACCAAAAGGAAAACAGGTGGGGAGAGAAATGATCTTTAACCACATCTTTCCTCACGGCAGATCCTCCAAGATATTAGCATTGTTTCTCCAAAATAGACTAAAAAAAACAATACAAGAATGATTGTTCCCCTCTATAAATAATTCCCAATCCCCAGGCCTATTCTCTCTGCATCCTACTGCTGCACCAGCCGCCATCCTCAATCCTCCAAGTGCTTCGAACTGGCACAGGAGATGTCTAGCCGATTCTAATGTTCCCACCCCAAAAAGGCGGGATTGCCTACTCCCTCTAGGGACCAGATGCCAAACCCCCTCATTCTCCCATGTTCTTTTTTAAAAAACTTGTATTTAATTGCCATTCAAGGTAGAGTACAACAGATTTCATTTGGTATCAGACAAGGAAGTTACATGCAGGCAATCAATAGACTGTAGGATTGGGGACAATGACACAGCTAGTAAACACATGATATGATCTCAAGTTACATAGCTTAACTAAGGTCAATACAACGTTGTAGTTGCTGTTTAGGAGATTGATTAGCCAAATATGCGCTGAACTTGGACCACACCTCTTTGGGCAGGGGTGTGTGGGGCAATGAATCAATATATAACACTTCACAATTTTGGACCCAGATGACTGCAACCAAACCACGCTTGGGCACTAGGTGGGTTAGTGTATTTCCACTTCTGTAATATAAACCTTTTGGCGATCTTGTATCCCATGTTCACAAATTACAGCAGCCTCTTAGTCGGGAAGTTTACCTACATTCCAAATAAAACTCCAAGGGGGGGAACGTTCAATAGGGAGGCCCACTACCTCTGACAGGGTTTTTAGTATGGAGTCGCAAAAGTCTTCTAGATAGGTACAGCTCCAAAACATATGCATGTGATCAACTTGTAATGATCAGTATTTATCTAGGACAACAGTATCCTTCAGACTGGTACATTCTGCCGAGTTTCATGGGGCTGTAGTACAGCCTATTTAACAATTTAAATTGCATGTATTTGAATCTAAAATTCAAAGATACATTCTTAGTATGCACACACATTTGCTTCCACTGAACATCTGAAAGTTCAACACCCACATTTTCAGACCACTTGAGCCTTGCCCTTGGAGCCGAGGCGACAGTTTATTCAATATCATTTTATATAATGTGGAGAGAAGACTTCTACTGCCGCTAGAGTTAGCAATATATACTACTTCTGCAGTTTCAGGGGGTTCATTGCGATAATCTGGCCATAGCGCCACCATCGCTGCTCATATCCTGTAGTATTGCATGAGCTCCACCGCTGTGCCTGTGTGCTCGCGCCACCACGCATGCAGGGTGATGAATCTCCCTTCTGGGAACAAATCTGCCACTGCTCTGTAGCCCAATTGCTCCCACTGCATAGCAACAGTCACGTCACATGTAGGTCCCAGTCCAGGGAACCTCCACAGTGGGAGCCATCTGTAGTACGGTCTCTCTGTCCCGGTCTTTTTAAAGGCAGAGTGCCAAGCTCGTATTGGGGCAGCCACTGGGTCGAACAAGCAACTATCTTTGTATTTCTGGTCAAGGATCAATTTTCTGGGGTCCGACCTGGCTGCCGCAAATGTTTCCAATTTGACATGGGGCGAAGGTGACACGTCACCATACCAATAGGTAGCAAATTGAGCTTGTGTTGCCACCCAGTATAGCTCAAAATGAAGGGCCATAAAGCCCTCTTTATCATAAGAAAGAGTCATAATCAGACAATTGTTTCAGGACGGATCCTGATTGCCACAAGAAATGAGCAAATGACCCTTGTATTCTAGAGAAAAAGGGTTTACCAGGCCACAGAAGGACATTAGCAAATACAAAGCTTGGACAGTAAAACCATCTTTATCAGGGATAATTTACCCGCCTCCATGATTGGGAGCGACTTCCACCTGGTTAATTTGCCCGCCACCTGGCTGTCAACCACCAGATAATTGTCCTGCAGCCGGGTGGATCTCTCCCTCGATACCACCACTGCCAGATACTTAATCCTATCCGGGGACCACCAGAGGGGTTAGTCGCCTCGCTGTAGTTTCGTGCCATTTGTAAGATAGAAGATCTCTGATTTAGTGTTATTTATTGTGAATCCAGAGTACTCACCGAACCGCGTAATATCCCAGAGAATCGTGTCAAGATTTGTCTGTGGGTCCCTAACATACAATAATACATCGTTCGCATAGAGCATAATTAACTCAGGGGGACTAGTAATGAAAATGCTGCATTGCTTATGGCAGTCCCGTATAAGGTCTGCCATTGGTTCGATGGCCAGGGCAAAGAGGATTGGAGATAGGGGGCAGCTCTGTCGGGTGCCCCTCTCAAGGGCAAACTGTTCAGAAACACATGAATTGATGAACACCCTAGCCAGCGGGCGAGTATATAGTACTTTGATGTAACAGAGCATTTATGAACCTATTCCTATTTTTCCAAGCATTACTATTAGGCACTTCCACAAAACCATGTCAAAGGCTTTTTGGGCATCAATGGTCACTGCCATTGCTTCAGCCGACGGATCTATTCTGGCCATAACATTGAACAAGCGGCGAATATTAAGCGATGTAGACCTGCCTGGGATGAATCCGGCCTGATCACTGTGAATAATATGGGGCATTAGTGGGAGCAACCGATTTGCTGAGGTTTTCGCAAATATTTTGGTTTCTACGTTCATAAGTGAAAGGGCCCAGTAGGATCCACACTCATTGCTTGGTTTGTCAGGTTTAAGTAGGATAGTTATTGTGGTTTCCCGCAATGATTCTGGCAATGGGGAATCACACAGTGATTCCTCCCATACCTCCAGAAGATGAGGGACCAGCAGGGCTGCATATTCATGAAAGGATTCCGCTGTTAGGCCGTCGGGCCCAGAGCCTTACCTCTGGGCAAATCCACGATTACTGCCAGCATTTTCTCTACTGATAGGGGGGCGTCCAGTTCATCCCTATCTTGACTATAAAGGCGCGATAGTTGTATCCCGTCTAGTAGGGAGTTTATGGCTTGTACTCCATGTAGAGAATCAAAAGCATATAGGGACTTGTAGAAATCGCGGAACACCTTGAGTATATCCTGCTCCGCCCAGTTGGGATTCCCCTGTGCATCGAAGATGCAATCGACTTGGGTCCGCCCACATTCAGCCTTCACTAGTTTGGCCAATGTTCTCCCCGGTCTCTCCCCCTCACAATATTTCCTAGCAGCCAATGGGCGAGAAAAATATAGGACCTCCCTAAGGGCATGAGCCTTGAACTGCCCTAATTCTGAGCGTATTTGCGACAGCACCTGAGGATCTGGCAGACGGGCATAGGGGGTCATTACAAGGTTGGCGGTAAGGGGTTAACGGTGCCGGTAAAGGTGCCGGAGCCGTCAACCCCTTACCGCCCCATTACGAGTCTACTCGCGGGACCCGCTAAGGGCGCCTGGTAAAACAAGGTGCCCTTAGCGGGTCCCGCTAGCAGACGAGGATGCTAACAACGGGCTCGTTATTAACGGGCCGTTGTTAGCATCCTCCCCATTCCTATTGAGCCCTATAGGGGCTCAAATGGGAATGGGGAAGTACCAGGTCCGGGTCCCTTGAATGAGGAATTACCGGGCCCTCCAAGGTCGGATTGGCCCGGTAATTCCTCATTCAAGGAACCCGGACCCGGTACTCGGTAAGGGGGTAGCCATGTCGCTAATAGTGGCATGGTTACCTCCTACCTCGTAATGACCCCCATAGTCCAGAAATTCTCTAAGGACTTGAGTGTAGTTTCTCGTAAATAATTTCTAATAGCTTTAAGAACCCCGGCTTCCCTGGAAATCGCCATGACCCTGATGTAAACCTTGAAGGCTTGCCACCTTATGCCAGTGGATGTGGCACCCGCAGCATTGCAAGCGAAGAAGGTCTCGATGTCAGAACTGATCTTAGCTTTAGTTTAGTTTATTATTTGTAGAGCGCACCAAACCCGGAGGTATCTGGGCGCTTGAGCTTACATAATTGTTACAGATACATATAGTATAGACTATGGGCCTCATTATAACCTTGCCGGTCTGGAAACAACGGTGCCTGTAAGCTTGCCGGCACCGTTGTTTCCGGACTGGCAAAGTACAACTCTGCTGGGCGGACTGGCACCCGCCCACAGAGTTTCACGGAAGCCCCGGCACTGCTTTTACCAGTGCAAGTGTTTCCGTGGTCCACATTCCCATAGAGTCCTATGGGACTCTATAGGAATGGGAAACAACATTTTACTAGCACGTGACTTTCCAGCTGCCGGGGTTGTAATACCCCAGTGTTACGGCAAGTCAGGCGCTGGCAACTGTTTACGGGTCTGGCGGCTACCTACCAGTTTTACTGCCACGGCTACCGCCAGACCCGTAATAAGGCCCTATGTCTTTTAAAACCTCTGATTTGAATCGCCACAAACAGCCCAACCCAGAGGGTCTATCCATTTTAAGTGACATTACCACAGGGGAGTGGTCGGACACAGTGCGCGGCAGAATATCAATATTTGATACTCTGCCCATGAGCGAGCCAGAAGCCAAATACATATCAATACGCAAGGCCATAACGTGCACCGAGAAATAGAAAGTGTATTCCTGTGCATGCAGATGTAAAAGGCGCCATGCATCACTCAAGGTTAGGGACTCCATATGTGTTAGTAGTTGTCGGACCGCCCTCGACTGGGGCCTGGGTAACACACCTGTTCTGTCCATACTACGATCAAGTATCAAGTTCATTTCCCCCCCCCAACAGGATGGGGACCCCAACATAACCAGCCAGTATCCCTTCTATAATGTCATAGAATTCTAGGGAATCAATAATTGGCCCGTATGTATTCGCCAATAAAAATGCCATCCCTTCCAGGACACAGTGGATGATGCCATATCTCCCCTCTGGGTCCACATACACTTTTTTCTCAGAAAATTTCAAGGATTCATGTATAAGTGTCATAAATCCCCTAGGTTGCGTGGAGTAAGAAGTAAAATATCTATTTCCCCCTCCCCAGGATGGGCATATACCCCAGGAGACCCCCTCCTTAGCATGAGTCTCATGGAAGAGAAGGACATTTACTTTGTCTGTTTGCATAGGTCATCAGTTTCCGTGATTTGGTGAAGTTCCCCAGCCCCCTAACATTCCAGTAGATCACATTTAACCACACTGTAGTGATAGATTGATGATAATATACCCTTCATGGCCTCTACAGTGTCTGTTCCGCCTGCATAACCCGGATCAATAACATCTGTGTACTCTATTATCAGAACAATTTCATGGTTTTCAACCCACCTTGTGTGTAATGCGCAACCAGCGCTTAAACACGTGCTAAAACCTGTTTTCACCACAGGTCCCAACCCTTCCCCACCCAACCTCACTGCCCCTCCCCAACCTGCAGTGTAGAACCCCCACCCCACATCTTCCCAACCAACTCACTGAGGCTGAGCCGGTGAGTTGCTGCAAACAAATTCTAACTTTGTGTTGCCCTCCTGGGCCTGTGGAAGAGCTGTGCTAATTTTATTGTGCTGAATTTGGTCCCCGTTGTCCCCTGTTCCCCTGCATCCCTTCTGTCTCTGTCCGCTCACTCCCGCCCACCTCTCAACCCGCCCTCACCCCTGAGTGGCTTCTCCTCCCTTATCTCTGTCTTCCCAGGGCAGCCCGTGCCCGGCAGCCCCTACGGCTAAGGCCCCCTATCCTACCTCAGCGGCTCCCTGTAGTTTCTGCAGGTGTCCGCAGGATACACCAGCTGTCAGGCAGTCCCCACAGGTTAGTCCACCTGGCCTCCCTGCTACCCCACCTCAGACTCTTAAACTCGGCTTACCATCCCCCGTGTTTGTTTTAATACGCACTGTATCAGTATTTCAAATTTTGCACTGTGAAAACTAGGCCTTTTTCTCCCACTTCAGAGTTCTCAAACTTAGGTGGCTTCTCACCGGTTCTAAAGTTACGCATTTGTAAGCTCCTTAACCCTGTGAGTCTGTCCTATTGCGCAACTTGATTGCTGCTCGCTATCCTGTCGGTATTACCAAAATTGACCTTTTACAATGGATCTTATGCACAATTTACCTAATTATAGTGGTCCTAATTGACCTTCTCCACAATTGACCTTTATATTATTTTAGTTATTTTATATATGTATTGGGTTGTTTTTGGATTAAAAATAATATAAGGAGATTGGTTGGGGGTTTACGGGGGTTTTTGGATTGGGTGGGGTAGTTGCGGGGGGTTTCCCCCTGCATATTTGTCCTAATTGACCTTCTAAATTAGGTAAATTCTCCTGAGGTCAATTGTGAAAAAGTCAATTAGTATACAACCATCCTGTCTGCCTACTCGCGCAAGTGTCAGCCCCTCTCCTTCCACCCCCCCCAACCTACTCTATGGTGCTCTTTGTCTCTCCTACCTTCTCTAACTGCTTCTCTATTGACTATCCTGCTCTCCCACTAAATCTGGTAGGAAGAAGTTTAAAAAGGGCATCCTGATCTCCAACCCAGGCCTCCCTATCACTGACACCTATACCAGTGCCTCCTCCAAGGAAACTCTCACCGACATCCTCTTTGTCGTTCCCTCGCCAGACCTATGGACCCTTCTTATGGTCTCTGTTTTCTCTCCTTTCTCCTCCTCTCCCATAAATAGTGGCACCCGTTGGGACACCCTCCTGACCTTCTTCCTTGTCTCTAAGGTCATCATAAATGTTTACTCTAATGGGACCGTCTTGGTCCAAGGCTCTCAGGCCAACCTTCACCTCTTTGATAGATGCTTCCCGTGACTCATCAACTTCCTTTCTTCTCCGGCTGTCCCCCCTCCCTTTTCCTTGGCTACCTTGCCTTCCACCTCTCTCTCTGTCCCCTCTCAGGCTCCTTCTACACCTCAGAAGGGCGTACCTCTGATCTGTACCCCTCCCCGAAAGTCCTTCAAGGATGGCAACCTTCTCCACATTGCCACTCTTAACTCTCGCTCTGCTGTCAAACATTCCTCTGATATCTGCTGCCTTCTTGAAGAACTTGACCTCGATGTCCTCAGTCTCACTGAGACATGGTTCACGGCCAGCTCTGTCACCAGCTTTGACACGCTCCTACCTGACGGCTACAAGATTCTCTCCACTCCCAGGCCCAACCGCTCTGGTGGGGGTGTAGCCCTTATCTTCCCCAAGTGGATTCCTGCCTCTGTCACTCGTACGCAGACCTACTCCTCTTTTGAATGCCTCGTCTGCAGGCTCTCTCTCTCCCCTAGCCAATCCCTTACTGTGGCTACTATCTATCGGCCACCTGGTCATTTCTCTTCCTTCCTCTCTGAGTGGGCAGACCTCTCCTCCTCTCTCCTGGCCTCAACCACTCAACTCCTCCTTCTTGGAGACTTCAACATCCACCTGGATGCCTCCTGTCCCCCCTCTGGACACTTTCGCGACCTCTGCGACTCTCTCTCACTCACCATTCTCCCCTCTGGCCCGACTCATTCTGCAGGGCACACTCTCGATGTTCTTATCTCCTCAGACCTTCCCCTCTCTGCCCCTCTCTCCACTCCTCTCTCCAGGAGTGATCACTTTCTCCTATCCTCCCACCTCATCCTCCCTACCCCTCAGGACAAGCCACCTCCATCACTGCCGCCCACCTTCTCGGTCGTCTGACCCATGAAGAGCGTGTCAGTCGAGGCTTTCGCTGCCACCTTCTCAACCCCTCCTCCCCTTTTGGCTGACTCTCACCCTGACACAGCCCTCTCCACAATCCACTCTTCTATATCTGATGCTCTTGATATCCTTGCCCCTATCATGAGAATCCGCCTGAAGCCCAAAGCCATGTGTAGTTCCTGGTATGACTCTGACCTCGTCACCCTAAAACGCAAGTGCAGGGTGGCCGAGAGGAAATGGCGTGCTTCATGTTCATCCTCTGACAAACTGGCCTGCCGCCTGTTAAAAAGGTAATACCGGCTCTCCGTCCTCACCAAGAAGAGAGCTCATATACAAGCCCGCATCTCTGCAGCATCTAACAAATCTCTACCTCTCCTGTTCCCTCCCAGGCCCTCTGCACGGCACTGGCTTCTCACTTCATTTCAAAAACTCAGGACATCCTGTCCTCACTCTCCTTCTATCGCCTCCCTCCCTCTATTCCCTGCTCTTCCTCTGGCCTTTCTGCAGCCACCCCCCTCCCGCCTTCTCTCCCTTTCCCCTTTTCTCTGAAGACAAGGTTCCTAGACAAATCCGATCTATGAAAGTCTTGTCGAAACAGGTCCACCCCTGTTCCTCCAAAACTAGCAAGGACCACATCGACTCCCTGGTTCCTGCCCTGGCTGATTCCTGCAATCACTCCTTTGCCACTGGAGCCTTCCCATCCCCCCTGAAGCACTCCCTTGTGCACCCTCTTCTTAAGAAACCCTCTGCCAACCCCTCCTGCCCGGATAACTGTCACCCAATCTCCATCACTCCCTTCCTGGGCAAGCTCCTGGAGAAACTGGCCATCTCCCAGCTTAATCTCCACACTGAATCGGTTGGTTGTCTTCATGACCATCAGATTGATGCTGAGCTGCCAGAAGCACGGAAACTGCTCTGCTGAACATCCGTGAAGACCTGCTCTCCAAACTTGACTCTAACACCCCATGCGTCCTCATCTTGCTTGATCTCTCTTCTGCCTTTGACACTGTCAACCATGACATCTTGCTCAACCGTCTCCGCGATAACCTGGGTATCACTGCTAAGGCTCTGGCGTGGCTGACTTCTTTCCTCTCCGACCGACCCTCCCAGGTCCAACTTGGGTCCTTCCTCTCCGATATCTTTTTTTCTACCTGTGGTGTCCCCCAGGGATCTAACCTCTCTCCCTGGCTGTTCAACCAATACCTGGCAGTCTTTGCCCACCGCATCGCCGCTCTCTGCCCTCATTTTCAGTGCTATGCGGATGATACCCAGCTAATTTTCAGGCTACCCTCGGCCACCTCCTCTCCTTCCCTCATCTCTGACTGTCTATCTGCTATCAATGAGTAGTGTGCCGCTAATGACCTCTGCCTTAATGCCAGTAAGACTGAGATTCCACTCATCAGCACACCCACTCCCTCCTTCCCTGCAGCTCTCTGGCTGGCCTCTCTTGGCCCTCTTCCTGCTCCCACCTGCAAGGCTAAAAACGTTGGGGTCATCTTCGACTCCAACCTCTCCTTCTCTCCTCACATCTCTGACGTCTCTAAGAAGTCACACTACCAGCTGCACCTCCTCAGAGGTATTCTTCCTTTCCTCTCCTTCCCCCAGAAGCTCACTGTCTCCAGAGCCCTGGTTCCCTCTAGGCTGGACTATTGTAACAGCCTCTATCTAAATCTGCCTGCCTCTACTCTTCGCCCTCTGTAACTTATACAGAACAGGACTGCGAGACTTGTCCTTGGCCTCAAGCCCAGGGATCATATCTCTCCAGGACTAAAATCTCTGCACTGACTCCAAGTGGCTTTGAGGATTAAGTTCAAAACCCTCTGCATTGTCCACAAGGTCTTCTGGGGCCGCAATACTTTCAACTCTTCCTAAATATCTTCCTTCTCGAGCTCTTCTCTGATCCGCCTCCAACTCCCTCAGGGTCAATCGCTTCTCCAAGCAACGAGTTGGTGGTAGATCTCTCTCTTCAGCAGGGGCCTCCCTCTGGAACAACCTTCCTGCCTCCCTGAAACTTGAGGAGAACCACCTCCGGTTCCGGAAGTACCTCACAACCTTCCTCTTTGCTTCTGCTTTCTCTCCCCCTCTCCCCTGCTGAATTCCTGGCTGAAATTGCACTGGTTACCTGGCCACCCTTCTGATCTCGCCAGTTGCTCGCCTGCACTGCCTCCCTGGCAACCCCTGCATCTGGGGACTGGTTCTGTATCCCTACAGTCCCCCTACCAGCACTTATGTCTGCACTTACCTTGCACTTGCCACCAGTTGGCCTTTTTATTTATCTTATTTATTCTTCTATCCCATGTACTGCACATTCCCATCTCCCTTTCCCCCTCACACTTTTCCCTTTCCCCCTCCCCATGCACTTACGCGATCTGAATGACAGCTGGCCTAGTAGGATGATTGTCTGTCCTCCGTTTTTGTTCCCCCTCCCTTTTTGTTCCCCCTCCCTTGCCTCGGAAACACTTGTGTATAGGCGCGTTATAAATGCCATATCATATATCATATATCATGTCATATCATATAACCAAACTAGGCCACAGGGGACCTACTGGATCCAACATATACTGAGCAACTGCAATGGTGCTAACTGCTGCCTCAACGACACATACCACAACAAGAAACACTGGGTGATGGCGGGAAATCATAGGGTAATATGTACTCCTATATTAAACAGACACATCTGACAGGTATCTAAGGAGAAAACTGTCAACCTGGCAATTGCACAACACCGGGATCCTCATCAGGATTAACAATCGGGATCATACCTTCAATAAACTTTACTGCTTCATTTGGGACTGTGAAGAAATACAGTTTACCCCGGAATTGGAATCTTAGGCGAGCCAGGAACAGCATTGCATATTGTATCTTACATTCGCACAGCATTTTCTTAATGCCTATAAACTGGTGGAGCTCCTGTTGTATTGGTAGCAAAATGTCTGGAAAAGATCCGGATAACTTTGGAGCCTAGACGCATTTCTTTCTTCCTTGTCTCTGGACAGGCGCAGTAGATGGTCTCTGTTCAGATAACTTAAAATGTTTGCAATGATGGGCCGAGGGAAGTCTCTGGGGTTTTGGCTTGGGGATGATGGCCCGATGGGCCCATTCCACTGCAAAATAGGGGGATGAGTGCAGATCTCCTAGCAGTTCTTTGAGCAGACGTTCCACCGCCTGCTTCATGCCCCCAGACAGTGCATCCTCCGGAAACCATACAATGCGGATATTGTTCCTACGTGATTGTGATTCCATGTCATCACATTTATTTTTCACAAGTTTCATATCCTTCGCAAGGGTAGCCACTGTGTTCTGAAGCACTTGTATATTGTGCTATATAGCCCCGATCCTCACCTACGCTTCAGTTATGTGACCAATTCTTTTGTCAGCTGCGAGTGGATGGAGGCAACATTTGCAGTGATATCATCCAGCTTTTCATGCACCGCAGCAAATCCTTTGGCAATGGCTTCCATCATGTGTGTGAGGTCCGTGGATGGCACCAGATTAGGTTGATCTTGAGCAGGCTAAGGTTGGTGTGACGGCCCAGGCTCCCCGCGGGGGGCTACCTTAGCATATTTATCCATGGCCCTGTTTTTCCTCCTACGGCCCCTCCGGTCATATTGGGCGGGTTGTGGGTCCCGCGGAAGAGCGAGGGTGCGGTTGGGCCAAAAGGGGAACAGCAATCACCAGAAGTACTTTCTGCTAGCGCCTGAAGGCTATATTTGGCCTCAATCCGACCAGACACACCCCGCCCGGTCTCAGTGTAGGTGCAGAGCCACTCTTCCAGCAAACCAGACTGCCGCAAACATACCCGTCACACAGAACCACAAGCCAGCTCCGTTAGCATATTCTCCGGTCCCTGGAGTCACCAATCATACTTGAGGCAGGGGGCCACACTCCACTAGTGAAGTTGTGCAGTATTTGCAGACCCTCAGAGGGGCGGGCGCAGTGGTTTCCAGCCCTCAACACAGACTGGGGGGAGCAGCCCCTTACAGACCCAGCTGGCACGCAGCTACAGGGGGAGGCTATGCGTGGTCATGAGGGCCCAGCACCCCACACGCCAGTGATGTTGTAGGCAGAGGAACATACAGGCTGGAATCTATTGTTGCACTACCAAGTATGGGTCGCTGGTACCCCCCACCGATATCACAGGAACTGATCACTCACCATGCTTATTGGTGCAGGTGGCCCAGCTCAGCACTACCAGCCAGCTGCGCCGAGATGAATGCAGCTTTGGCTGTCAAGGCACGTCGTCATGGTTCCCGGTCTCAGGAAAGAGCAGATCGCCGCAAGGGCGCCACCGTGCCCGCAGGCCCCCTCGAGTTCCGAAATGGTTTCAGCCGCAGCAGGTTATGTTTGCACCACTGTGTCAATGACGGCGCGGGAGGGAGTAATGCCTCCTCACGGTGCAAGCTCTGCACCACCACGGCGGGAGGCCACAGCCACACCTGTTCCCCCATGGCAGCTAGGCCTCAGCCATCGCAGAGGACGCCCAGTGCATCCGCCGCAGTCCCAGCTCGCTGCAGTTAACACCTCACCGAATAGGGTTCACAGTCATTTATATGTAGCCCAAATGAGCACCAGGTACCGCAGCCACAAGCAGGATAGTCAGGCCAGTGTGCGGAGCAGAACGATTAAGCATCTGTCTTGTTCGGCTGCTCAACAGTGTGCCCCATTTTCCCATGTTCTAACAATATTGCATTTTAGCTTTAAATACTCCCAAACCAAATGATTGCCCGAACATTGCTGAATCAAAAGCAGGTCAGTTTATTTGGCTCTAAACATACGCCTAGACCTAAGTACCCCACCCATTGCCTGCTTGAAGCAGATGACCTGTTTACTTACATGAAGAGAGGGGCCGAAGTTATAAGAAGAGAGCCTAAACGCTAAATAGTCGAAATAATCGACTCTGGGGTTCACAGCGCCCTTACAAAATATTGCCCTAAATTGCACCCTACGCCTCCCCCACACAAAAAGTCATCAAAGCTGACTTCTTAGTATTAACCACCAAATCAAAACAAGCATAATCAGAGTTTAGCCTCTGCAGGGCTCCTGGGGTACGTGCCATTAAAACAGTGTCTTCCGCGTACACCAGCACCGGCAGAGACTGACTGTGCAGTTTGGGTATATCAGGAGAAGATCTCAGCAGATGATCGTACAAACCATTAATGTATAAACAGAAGAGAAGGTGGGCCAGGACACATCCGTGGCGCGCCCCTAACTCCACTTGAAAAAGGCCTGTACATCTAACATTAGGACCGCTCCTGACATAGGCTTGTGTTGAATCATGTAATCTAGCCAGCAAACACACCAGAGCCGGAGGACAATTCATAAATCTGAGCATGTCCCACAACTTCACTCGGTTTACCTTATCGAAGGCCGTGCTCATACCCATGACTGCCAAGTAAATGGTCTCCCCCCTTATATAGAGTGAGCAATAACCATATAAAGATTAAGGGAATCTTTCATTCCTACCCGCCTACAGACCGCCCACCTACAATCCACCTTTCACAGAAGCATTAGTGGACACCATAACCAATATCACCATAAAATATGACCACCAGATCATGTTAGGAGACTTCAATATATGGTTTGAAGAGGAAAACACCAATTTAGCCAAATCACTCAGCTAGGCTCACCTTACATGCAATTGTCTGCAAAAGAAACATGGTTGCACCTGCACCCCCAATTCACATTCTCTGGAGTGGCCACCTTATAATACCCTTCATGATCCACTCTCCAACACAAATACAAACCCACCATTTAAAAACCTTTGAAATGACTAGAAGCCACAAAACCACCAAGCACCATCTTGGAAACACTTTACACAGAAGAAAGAGCCGAGACACTCCAAAAATGGATCATGCAAAGAGTAGATGATATTGCAACGAAAAAGCCTTTTGCCCTTCCGCACAAAATAAACAATGGCAAGATGGATCACACCCTACCTCAGAATCCTGAAGAAATGAAACAGGAAACTGGAACTAGCGTGGAGGAAAAACTACGACCAAGGGGACAAGGCCTGAATACGATTCCAGAAACAAATACGACTATATAAAACCGAAATCCTCAAAGCAAAGAAATGATACTATGCCGAACGCATTACCAAAGCATGCAACACCCAAAAAGTGACTTTCAGCATCATCAACAGTCTAAGAAACACAACAGCCAGCAACAACACACCCACTATCTCGCAGAAACTATGGGATGACTTCGCAAACTACTTCAAATACAAAATCATAAACATCCACCAAGTTATCAAGAGTTTGCAACGAGCACCAACAACTCCACCAACCAGCCCACTCCTGATTTAATTAAAGGACTGAACTACTTCACACCAATTTCAACAGAACAATTTGCCAACCTAGCAAAGTGGGATCACCAGCAGACTCTTTACCACCCGACATATACAAGGTAATCTTCACCAAAGAGACCCCTGCAGAACCAGAACCCCATGAACCCTTCACTAGCAATAGGAGTCGTACTGCAAAGTTTCAAAGCAGCATACATTAAACCACTCCTCAAAGACCCCTTTGGAAACACAAAAAACCTAACCGACTGCCGGCCTATATCAAACATCCCTTACTCAACAAAACTCTGAGGCACCTACGTATGGCCACAAATCCTGGAACACATAGAAAACATCCAAATACTATACCAGGCACAGGTCGATTTTAGACCCATGAGAGGAACGGAATCAGCACTACTATCCATCTTGGACAACCCAAAAAACGATCACAGACTCCAATATCTCCTCAATACTAATACTAGTAGAGCTTTCAGCATCCTTCAAAACAGTCCACCACAAAACCTGCATCAAAAGACTCCCAGAAATAACTTGGCTAACTCCTTGCAGATCAGCACAACATACAACCACCTGAGGATTTACTTTTCAACAGCTTCATGACCTCACTCATCAAACTCATCAAAGACGTGGACTCACTTGCTATAAATACGTAGATGACACACAACTAATCTATGAAATCAACACCACCAGAGAACTAGTTCAACCCCTTACCAACTGCTTCACACAAATAAACCAATGGATGTGCACCAACATCCTTAAATTCAACCCGGACAAAACAGAAATCATGCTCACGCATATTAATGGACAGTGACCCAACACTGGAACCGCACGTCAATACAGTAGTGAAGAAATGTTTCTTCCATCTATACACAATCAAGTGGATACTACCCATCCTCACCTTCCCACAATGAACACTCGCCGCTATCTCCCTTGTCATGTCTAGAGTAGACTATGCCAATAGCATCTACCTTGGAATGGGGACTACCTCAATAAAAAAACAACAGTGAATTCAGAATGTGGCAGCAAAACTACTCCTCAGATTCACTAAGAGAGAACACATCACACCAGCATAGAGAACCATACACTGGCTGCCAGTCAAAAAACGGATTTACTTCAAAACACCCTGCATAACCCACAAAAGCCCTCCATGACCAAGGAGTGGAATTAATGCAAGAGGAAATCTCTATATACAGACCGAAATGAACCCTGAGATCCACCAATGGCATTTGTCTCGAACCAAATCAATATTCAAAACTGAAATATGGTTGATAAACCTTTGCATGCATCTCAGCAAAACTCTGGAACTCAATCCCAAAGGAGCCACGAACCACAGAAGAACAACTAAAATTCAGAAAACTACAAAAGTGTTCTCTTTAACTCACCAACCTAAACAGGAAGTACCTACCTTGATGCAAGGAGAGATACCACAAACCATGGTACCACCAAACCAACTCAACCAAACTGGGCAGGCCCAATGAAAAGAAAGCATAGGATCGCCAACCACCATATTATGGAATTCTACCCTAAATGAAACAATATAGCCTACAAGGACACACAGACCTTTCTCACCACTGACCCTACTAAAGCTTTGCATTTCCCTTACAAACACACCTCTAAACCACCATATACAACACACACATAGCCCTACCAAAGGACCAACTTGAAATCACACAGCAAACTGAACACTCCTGTGACATCCCACTCAATAATAACACACTAAATATCCAGCACTACACTACAGATACACAAAACAATCCCATGCAGACTCACACACCAAAACACCAAACCCTTGCCAGCTAGACACAAACCCAACACAAAGTGACTGAAGCTACTAATTGCACAGCAAAAGCTCTCTATCATCCCACTAACTAACCCTTGCCTTACCCTCCTTCCTTTTCAGACCCGCCCGAGCACCTGGAGACCAAAGAAATGGTAGCAATGTGCGGTATAAATCTCAGTAACACAACCAAACATGTAATGGACGTAAGGAGCTTCTCACAGTTACACATGGCCATTACTCCATTGTGCTGGCCCACCCTATCAGTGTTCTCCTTCAATGTACAAGAACATACCATTTGTTCTGGCTGAGAGGGATTCTGGCAGCGACAGACACTACTATTGAGCCCTGAGAAGGCATCTTCATGATGTCATGGCTCCTTTGGGAATGTGACCTCTGTCCACATTGGGTGAGAAACAATGCAATTGCCTCTACACTGGGATCTGTGTCAGTTGAATGGAGGTATCTCGTTGGCACTATTGTACCTTTGGTGGACATGTGGCATTTTACGTGTGCTCACACAGGTAGTGCATGCCCTCCTTGGTACTTACTCAGCCCACACTGCATTGACCACCACCATTGATGTTCTCAATGTCTACAGGGTTCATGCACCTATCAAGCCTTATTGCATTGCATGTATGGTGACGTGTCCTCTACCAATCCCACTGGGCTATGAAGGGTCATGGGAACCAACACTGGCATGCAAACCTTCTTGTGCACACTCTTGCAAGGAAGGCAGAAATCCCAATGTCCTGCAATAAGTTCCAATCCGACCAGGATTCAGAAGGAATGCTGTACTAGTTCCCGATGAGCGATCCACCCATGCCGCTCATTGTGGTCCAGGCCTACAATATGCAACTCTTCATCTTCTTCATCATCACTATCCTTTTGCAGGTTGTCAGGTGTTGGTTCAGGCACTTGTCTCCTGATGCGGAGGTTATGTATCATACTTCTGGAACCTCTTTAACCATTCCTGCCAACAGGAGATGTATCAAGAGTCTTCAAAAGGGCCTATTTTAAACCATTCCTCAAAGACACCTTAGGAAAAACAAAAGCCCTAACCAACTCCCGAACGATATCAAACATCCCATAATCGGCAAAACTCCTACGAACAAATCCTGGAACATGTAGAAAGCAATCGAATGCTAGTACAGGCACAATTCAGTTCCAGACCCATGAAAGGAATGGAAACAGCACTACTATGAATCAGAGATTAACTAAAAGATAACGCTGACTCCAAAATCACCTCAGCACTACTACTAGAGCTATCTGCAGCCTTGGACACAGTCCACCAGAAAACCATATTCAAAAGACACACAGCTCATCACTCTCGCTGCTACTCTTCAACATCTACATGAGCCCACTCATCAATCCCATCAAAAGACATGGACTCACCTGCTACAACTATGCAGAATACACACAAATAATCTACAAAATCAACACTACTGAAGAACCACACAATGCCCTTATCAACTGTCTCGTAGAAATAAACAAATGGATGAGCACCAACAGCCTTAAACTCAACCCAGACAAAACAGAAATCATGATTACGCCCAACAACCCGCCAAACCCACATCATATTCCATGGCCAAGGGCAATGGGAAATCAACCAGAACCTTACAAAGTAGTCACAAACCTTTGAATATTAATGGACAACGATTTAACACTTGAACCACAAGTCAACACAGTAATAAATAAGTGCTTCATCCACCTATGCACAACCAAGTGGATACTAACTTTCATCCCCTTCCCATACAGAACACTTGCCGTCATCTCCCTCGTCATGTCACAAACAGACTATTCCAACAGCGTCTATCTCGAAGTGCTAGATTACTTCACCAAAAAACTGCAACAAATACAGAACGCAGCAGCAAGACTCACTGAGAGACTCACTGAGAGAGAACACATCACACAAGAACTGAGAACCATACATAGCTACCAGTCCAAAACATTAAAAACGCTCTGCATAACAGACAGAGCAATCTACGGCCAAGGAGCGTAATTCATCCAGGAAATAATCTCCATCTACAAACCAAACCGAACACTGAGGTCCAGCAATAACATCAGCCTTGCACCAAAGAAATCCTCAAAAGTTGAAATTTGGTGGCTCAGCATACTCCTGCATCTCAGCAAAACTTTGAAACTCACTCCCCAGGGAAGTACGAACAACAAAACAACACCTAAAATTCAGAAGATTGCTAAAAACGTGGCTCGTTAACGCATCAAACTAAACAGAAAATACCACTGCAGAGAAGCAGCCAACCACAACATAAGGAGAAACAACAAAAACAATGGAAACTGAATAAACCAAAATCAGGCTGCCCGAATGAATTAAAGCATATTAATGCAAACCACCATACAAGGATATAAGAGAAGCATAACCCAAGCAGAGAAGCGCACATACCACTCCCATCACTAACCCTACTAAAAACGTTTGAATCTCCTACAAACTCACCCTCAATCACCAAACAAAACCCATACTTACCTCTACCACAGCACACGCTCTGCAACACCCAACTCAACCAAACACACCAAAGAAAACTACAGCAGACGCACACACGCACGCACGCACGCACGCACGCACACACACACACACACACACACACACACACACACACACACACACCCCCCCCCCCCCGCCCCCAACAATCCTGATGTCTGCACTGAAACAAACTGTTTGATGCTAGGTGAATCACTAAATATCACTAAATATCCCTGTGCCTCAGTTTCTAATGGATGTAAAACATGTGAAGGAGGGACAATAAATGTGCTTAATCTTTTCTGACATTAAAAGTTGGTGTATGGTCTAACATGCATGTTTACAATTATGTCAACGGAGAATGACACTCTTACTGACCTAGCTCATTTATGGAGCGGTATCTTGCACTTCAGGGATTGTCTCTCACAAACAACCTGTATTTTAATGGCTTTGCTATTCCAGCTGGACCACAGTAAGAGAGTGCTGGTGCTATTAGAGTTGTAGTGAGCACCTGGCAGTGAAATCCAGGCAGAGGAGACTATGATGATACCATGACTTGGACACAAAACCGACACTGAACAAGACAATGATCAATAGATAGGGTCAGAGCTTACCATGGGTTCAAGGCTCCTATTGTTCTAAAGAGGACTTAACACAATGCTGCAAAGCACAGTGCTCACGTTGTTTATTTTATTCCTAGACAGAGGGCCTGGTATGGGTCTAACCTTTGAGAAAACATAGGTACAACCCAAGGACTGTTTTTTCTGGAGGTGGGTGGAGGAGGTCGACATACTAGCACCCACATTAACATACCAAAATCAAAGCAAATGCTTGCTGACGAGTGCTGAGGAGTGGATAGCTGCTTGTGAAAATCTAGCAGTAAAGGAAAGAGAAAGGTGTCACGTACCAGACCACATTCTTACTTTTAGACATAAAAGAAGTATTTTGATACTATGAACGGCGAGAAAAGATAATACAGTGTGAATAAATTGTTGTGTTAAGTGTTTACTTTAAAACACCCATTATGAACAGGATTTTCCCGGTCTGCCAAAGGACCCCGCCTAGGTGTATTGGGAGACTTTGGAGATATTACATATGTACACACCATTGGGTTTCTGTGTAATCAGGGAAAACCGGTGTGGTTCAAATAGCTAGGTAATCCAAAGATTACTTGGGTCTGCGAAAGCAGATGCCCCAGTCTCATGTTGAGGTATTACAGGTCCCTGAGCACAGGCATGTACTATTTAAGGCGGAACGCGCTGCAATATAGTTTGTTCCATGTGCATCCCGCTTCCAACACCCCCAGCCATGTTTGCGTTCAAAAAGAAGTTGGTACATATATATAACCACTCTCCAGTGGAGCGAACTCTCACAACACTCTGGGATATGGAACCCATTTGTGGCAACTAATAGTGTGGTAACCGTGTGGCATGTCATTTTATTTACTAGCACCGTAAAAAGAAATGTTAACACAATGATGTGAAATGGACTTTAAACAGCTCCAATAATTGTAACAGGGCTAACGTCATCTATGTTATGAAATGCCCATGTGCTCTACTGTATGTTGGGAAGACATAGAGACCAGTGAAACAATGGATCCTGGAACTCATGTCATGTATTCGTAATCACGTGAAAATAAACCGTTGGTAGAACATTACATGAAGTTAAAACACACGGATAAAGATAATTCATGGCATGTTTTACAACATATTCCCCACATCCTTGTGGAAGCGGGTTAAACCATGCTCTCAGATACAGTGAACAAAAATGTATATACTGTTTTGACACTGTGAAAATCTGATTGAATATTTGTACTGAGTGGAATGAATTCATGTTTTGATTCATTAATGTAAACCTCATTATCTAGAAACATAAATGTACATTTTGTTTGAATTATGAGAAATAAGTTTTAAGAAATCTGTAATTGGTAGAATATGTCTGTATATTGCCTGGTTCTCTAATACATGTTTATAGTTCACTGTAGATTTGCAACCTCTTTTTGTCCTCTACCACACCGTCGACTATATAGCATCATCAATGATTGTTATTGTGCATGTCTATATAAGATTACTTTGATAATTCCAGCCTTGCAGATTTCTGTAATCACTCATTCACCACTGGAACTTTCCCTTCTCCCCTGAAGCACTCCCTTGTGCACCCCCTCCTCAAACTATCACCCAATCTCCATCACCCCTTTCCTGCACAAACTCTTGGAAAAGCTGGTCATCTCCCAGCTTACTCTCCACACTGAATCTGTTGATTGTCTCCATGACAATCAGTCTGGCTTCAGAGATGCCAGAGGGATGGGAACTGCTCTCCTGAACACCTGTGAAGATCTGAGATCTACTAACATTGATTCCAGCATTACTTCTGTCCTCATCCTCCTTGAACTTTCCTCTGCTTTCAGCACGGTCAACCACGCCATCCTGATCAATCAACACTGTGAGTACCTGGGCATCAGGGATCAGGCCCTGGAATGGTTGACCTCCTTCCTCTTGGACCGCCCTCCCAGGTCCAACTTAATCCCTTTGTCTCCACCACCTCTTTCTCTACCTGTGCCGTTCCCCAGGGCTCTATCCTCTCACCTTGGTTTTCAACCACTACTTGGCCCCTTTGGCCCACCGGATCTGTACCTTCTCCTCTAACTTTCAGTGTTATGCGGATGACACTCAGCTTTCCTTCAGGCTCCCCTCAGCCTCATCTCCTTTCTCACTCATTCCCGACTGTCTATCAGCGATTCATTATTGGTGCGCCTCCAACGATCTCTTCCTTAATGCCAATAAGACGGAGAACCTTCTCATTGGGACCCCTGACCCTGCTTTGCCGCTCTCACCCTGGCTGCCTGCCCAGGGCCCTCTTTCTTGCCTTCCTGCGAGGCAAAATACCTTGGTGTCATCTTCGACTCCACCCTCTCTTTCTCTCCTCACATCTCGGATGTTGCCAAGAAGTCCCACTACCAGCTGCACCTCCTCAAAGGGACTCTTGCCTTTCCAACCTTTCCCCAGAAGCTCACTGTCTCCAGAGCCCTGGTTCTCTCTAGGTTGGACTACTGCAACATCCTCTTTCTCAATCTTCCTTCCTCTACGCTCCGCAATCTCTGCAACTAATCCAGAACAGGACTGCAAGACTTATCCTTGGCCTCAAGCCCAGGGACCGTATCTCGCCAGCCCTAAAATCTTTCCAATTGCTCCATGTGGCGGCAAGGATCAAGTTCAAGACCCTTTGCATTGTCCACAAGGCTTTCTGGGGCCGGGCCCACACTACATCGAATGCTCTCTTCCAAAATACCTTCCTTCTCGAGCCCTTCGCTCAGCTACCTCAAACTCTCTAAGGGTTAGACGCTTCTCCAGGCAGAGAGTAGGGGTAGATTTCTCTCCTCTGCAGGTCCCTCCCCCTGGAATGGCCTCCCTGCCCCTCTCAAAATTGAGCCAGACCACCTGATGTTCCGGAAGCAGCTCTAAACTGTCCTCTTCTCCTCTGATTTCTCTCTCTCCCTCCCCTGCTGACCTATCTGTCTGCTGTACCGACTAGTTTGCCAGCTACCCTCAAGAGTCTCACTTGGTTCCAGGCTCTTTCTTGATCAGTCACCCTTGCACTGCCTCCAGGCCAACCACACCCCTAGGGGCTGTAATTGTAACCCTACAGTCCCTCGTTCTCCTTGCACTACCCAGAGCCGCTCTGCCCTGTTTTCCTCTCCCCCCGCCTTTGCACTTCCCCCCTCCCTTTCCCCTTGCACTTGAACAATCTGAATGACACATGGCCTAGTAAGATTGTTTGCCTTGTCCTCCTTCTGTCTTCCCTCCCTTGTCTTGTCGCGCCTAGAAACACTTGTGTATAGGCACGTTATAAATGATTTATCATATCATATCATCATATTATATGGATATGGGTCTGAGAGATACCAATGAAAATACATAATTACTAAAAACCAATTTAACTACATTCATAGAATTGAATGTGTTTTCATATTTAATGCAACTATTCATTTTTTTTATTTAAGTTTTATTGACTTAAACATAAGGGTAGAACATACAAATGGATGTGTATTATAATCGCAGGGTTACATCAAATTACAAAATCGTTCAACAAAAATAACATTTTGATAACAAATAAATGTCCCATCCTAATGGAAAGTTGTTTTTTGAACCCTCTCCTCCCCTCCCCATAACAATGCTCCTAGTTCTTCCAGTTAGTTGGCATGGGTTCCGCTTACGTGTAACGCGCGACGGGACGTTTATCACTGATAGTCTGTTTGGGTTTAGAGTTAGTGACTGAGTTTGTGACAGGCTTGGTTAGCTGGTAACATGTCTGGTGATGCTCAGTTCATGTTAGGACAGGGTGTTTTCTAAAGTCCTTGGTGCGTTGAGTCGGTCTCATCTGAGCATGCGATGTAGTGATTTTTCGTGTCATGCGGCCTTGTCGTAGAGGGCTGCCATATTTTTTCCATTGTGTAGATGTTTGTTGCAATCTTTAACCAATCCTTTTTAACTGGAAGATGTGGGGATTTCCATTTGATGACCAGGCCCGCTCTCCCGGCCAATAGCAGAGGGGATGCCAATCCATTTACCTTGATCACTTCCTCGTCCTCCTCTTCAAGACCAAAAAGAGTCAGGAGGGGGGATGGCTCCCGTTCGATGCCGTCTATCTGTTTGATCCATCCTAGGACTTCCTGCCAGTAAATACGAACTTTTTTGGCAGCTACAACACCACCCTGTTCCGAAAAGCGACTGACCGAAATAATCTGCTACACCAGATGAGTTTTCATCAAACCAGTCTACTTAAGAATCTACCCTATAGCCAGTTGCTGCGGGTTAAAAAGATCGTCAGTGACCCTGAAGACTGCTTAGCACAACAATTAGCGATGTGTCAGGTACTGTTAGGATACAGTGACATAATCTGAGACATTAGGTCTGGGGAAAATTAGTATAGAAAGGTTTTTGGAAGTTATTATGAGTTTAATTTTAAAACAGCCAATTTTGCCCTTAACATTCATTGCAGTCTATGGAGAATGCCCCAAGCCAAGATGGAGGTCCTCAGTCTAAGTTCTGATTGGCTGGTGATTGTTTATAGGGAAGACAATGAACATTCTAAACTGCCTTTCATCGTCTTTGCCCAGCTGAGAGGTCGCGTATTAAGCTGCTCCTGCTTAACTTGTTCAGGGGTTTCAAGTTTCAAGCGGTCGAGCGGCTTATTTGGAAAAGCAAACAGGAATCTTGCGGAGATTCATTTTGGCACTGAACAGGAGTAAGAAGATTTCGTGTTATCCAAGAAAAAAGAAAGGTTTCATAGACTCTCCACAAGATAAGTCCTTTTAAAACTCAAGACTCTTTCTATAATGTCATTGTAGAAGATTTAATCTGATTTTCAAGTTCATATGAAAAATATTTACTAAGAACTTTATTGCTGTCGCATGTTTGGCTTTGTTACGCTACGTTTTCTATCAAGCGCGTGGTTTTTTCGTTAACAGAAGCCTGCGCGTGAGAGACTTCGCTTGAGTATCTAGCGCGAGCTCTTTGGTGTCGCGTGATACTCTAGTGCGTGTGTTTTTTACCCGCGGTTGAACTTCAGCGCGTGTGCTCGCATATTGGATTAAGCGCGTGTGGATTTTTACCCGCGGTTTGTCGTCAGCGCGTGTGCTCGCATATTGGACTAAGCGCGTGTGGATTTTTACCCGCGGTTTGTCGTCAGCGCGTGTGCTCGCATATTGGATTAAGCGCGTGTGGATTTTTACCCGCGGTTTGTCGTCAGCGCGTGTACTCGCATATTGGACTAAGCGCGTGAGGATTTTTACCCGCGGTTTGTCGTCAGCGCGTGTACTCGCATATTGGACTAAGCGCGTGTGGATTTTTACCCGCGGTTTGTCGTCAGCGCGTGTGCTCGCATCTTGGACTAAGCGCGTGTGGATTTTTACCCGCGGTTTGTCGTCAGCGCGTGTGTTCGCATCCTGGACTAAGCGCGTGTGGATTTTTTCCCGCGGTTGAACTTCAGCGCGTGTGCGTGCTTTCGTTTAATCGCGTGTGGATTTTTTCTGTGGTTTAATCTACAGCGCTTCAACGATCTTCACTCAGTTTGGATCCCTATGCGAATTCAAGAGATTTCTACGTGAGATTTTTGACGCAAGTTTCAAGAACTGTTAATTTAAGTAAAAACACTCTAAAAAGAAATTTATAAGAAGAAATATAAATACTTTCCAGAAACACTAGAACTTCCATTTACTTTCAATGAACTTAAGACTTTGTTCAAGCTTCTTGAGTTTAAAGAAGATTACCTGCAAAGTTAATTTCACATTCATGGACCTACTAAGAAGGCTGAATGATCGTTGAGATTCAAGTCAACTAGTAAGGAAGTCTAGTCAGCTTATTACTTCTCTGGGCATATTGTAGAGAAGTTCCAGGTATGGTTTTTACTTTATTTAGTAAAGGATATTGATACTTAAGGTTAGTATAGTGCCTCATGAATAACAAGGTGTATTATATGTTTACGTTTTACCACAGGTGAAGAACCAGCTAGTCTTAGCTTCCAGCCTGGTGTTTGTTAATTTGTCCCTTCCCCCTTTCCCCTGGAAGTGAGGTAAACTGAGCAGTTTATAGTATCAGCTCAGAGTGCCACATTTTGGGTGGATTGTCGGGGGCTCAGCAGTTTCTGCAGACACCAGGATCTCAGCCTGACAGAATGAAAGGTCAATAAAAAAGAAAAAGTCTGCCCAAGCTGTATGAACCCCGACGAGACAGCCATGGAGGCGTTGGGAGAAATGGTTAGGGAAATTAGTGAAGAGTTACGGGTGGCTCATCGAGAATACTCAAATCTTAATAAAAGAATAGATGAGTTAAATTTAAAGGTAACACAAATACAAGAAAAGGAAGTTTCGGAAGGTGCAGGAAACCCACCTGAGCTAGTGAGAGTAGGGGAAGAACAAGAACCTAGACTTTCAAGGGAAGTGGTGGGTGGTTTAGGAACTTTAGTTATGCCTGTTCCTTTGGCTGCTCCTGAGCGTTTTTTGGGAGATCCGAGAAAGTTTCAAATTTTTCAGACTCAGTATGAATTACATTTCTTAAGTCGTCCGGAGTTATTTTCAACGGATGCTTCCAAGGTCACATTTACATTATCTTATTTATCAGGAGAAGCATCTGAGTGGGGAAGTCTCTTGGTGAGTCAAAAGAGTTTGGCTTTGAATAATTATTCCTTGTTCCAGGCCGATTTTAAAAAGATGTTTGATAAGAGACAGGTATCTCTAGAGGTAGATGGAGAACTACTGGAGTTGCGTCAGGGAGGAAAGGAGTTGATTTCTTATATCACTCAATTTAGAACTTTAATTTTAGAGAGTAGATGGCCAGAGGAGAAGAGGGCTTCCTTATTTTATCGGGGCTTAAAAGATGAATTGAAAGATGCTTTGGCTGGTGTTTTGGAACGACCAACTACTTTAGATGCTCTAATTGATTTGGTGGTTCGGTTAGATTTTCGTTTAACTGAAAGACGTTTAGAGCGTAGACGTTCTCAGGGGGAAGTTAGGTTTCCAGGAAGAGTAGAGAGATCTAAGGTTGAGGTGGTGAACAGGGAAGTTAAGTCAAAGGGAAATGAGCTGCAGAGTCGGGTGAGAGGTCCGTTGTCAAAGGAAGAGACGACAAGAAGAAGGGAGAATAATTTGTGCCTATACTGCGGTAGGAGTGGTCATTTCCTTGAAAACTGTCCTTTTACCTCCAAGAAGATCTTCAACTCTTCAGGCAGAGTACAACAAGTTGCTAACACGATACAGACAGCTGTTCCTCATATAACTGTGAACGTATCCTTAATGTTTGAAAAGAAAATCTTAGGTTCTGGGCCAATTATTATTGATTCAGGGGCTACAGGAAATTTTATGGACAGAGGATTGGCAAAGAGTTTAGGTGTTCCTTTAGTGGCTAAGAAAGAAGTTGAGCAGGTAAGGGCAGTTGATGGTACATCTCTTTCTTCAGGTCCAATCACTCATAATACAGAGGTACTTGAGATGGAGTTAACTGGAGGTCATAAGGAAACTATCTCTTTTGAATTAATAGATGCTCCAATCTTGAAAATAATCTTAGGTATGCCCTGGCTTACTCTGCATAATCCTAGAATTGATTGGAGTGCAAGAATTGTATCCCTAGAATCAAATTTTTGTAAGGAACATTGTTTCTTAGGGAAAAGTCATGGAGAGGAAGAAAGATTTGTGAATTCTGTTTCGTTTTCACTTGCAGAAAGAGGGGCAATAGGTTTTGATGTTGGAGCAGTAGTGGGTGAACTTCCTACTTGTTATCAAGATTTTTGGGATGTTTTTGATGAAAAGGAAGCTGGAGAGTTGCCTCCTCATAGACTGTTTGACTGCAGGATAGATTTGGAGCCTGGAGCTATTTTACCTAGCAGTAGGGTTTATGCCCTGACAGAAAAAGAGAATGACTATTTGAAAGAATACTTAAAGGAAAATTTGGCTAAGGGTTTTATTCGGCACTCTCAATCGCCGGCTGCCTCACCATTGTTTTTTGTGCCAAAATCTGACGGTTCCCTCAGAACTTATATAGATTATAGGGCGGTAAATAGAATGACAGTAAAAAATAGGTATCCGCTCCCTCTCATATCTGAGATGTTAAATCAAATTCAAGGTGCCACCATTTTTTCTAAATTGGATTTAAGGGGGGCTTATCATCTGGTACGAGTTCAAGAGGGGGATGAGTGGAAGACGGCATTTAAGACCAGATTTGGCCTGTACGAGTACCAAGTGATGCCATTCGGTCTTTGCAATGCCCCAGCGGCTTTTCAATTTTTTATCGATGAGGTTCTTCGGGAATTTCTTGATATTTTTGTTATTGTTTATATTGACGATATTTTGATTTTTTCCCAAAGTTTGGAGAAACACAAAATTCACGTTCGACAGGTCTTGAGAAAATTGAGAGAGAATAATCTTTACGCTAAATTGGAGAAGAGTCAGTTCCATACGAATTCGGTGGAATTTTTAGGTTTTGTGATCACTCCTAGTGGTCTGGAAATGAATCCGAAAAAGGTGGAAGCGGTTCGTGATTGGCCTATTCCAACGAAGGTGAAGGAGATCCAGAGTTTTTTGGGATTTGCCAACTTTTACCGAAGATTCATTGAAGGCTTCTCCAGTTTGGTGACTCCAATTACTCGACTTTTGAAGAAAGGAGTTCCTTTTGTTTGGGACGTTAAGGCTAATGAGGCTTTTAAAGTATTGAAGGAGAAATTCATAACTACTCCTATCTTAATTCATCCTGATACTTCCAAGCCATTTTTTGTAGAGGCTGATGCTTCCAATGTGGCAATGGGAGCAGTGTTGTCGCAGAGGCATAATGTTACTGGACAATTGCATCCTGTGGCCTACTTTTCTCAGAGGTTCTCACCAGCGGAAGAAAATTATACCATTTCAGATCGCGAGCTTCTTGCTATCAAAGCAGCATTTGAAGAATGGCGACATTTTTTAAAAGGAGCACGTCACACTGTGACAGTGTTAACCGATCACCGAAACTTACTCTTTTTGAAGACAGCAAGAACTCTGACACCTTGACAACTAAGGTGGTCTTTATTTTTTGCAGATTATGATTTTATAGTTACTTTTAAGCCAGGAAAGCAAAATAAAAAAGCAGATGCTCTGTCACGAAAATTTCCAGAAAGTGAAGTTAAGTCGGGTTGTGAATCACTTCCTCTGATCGCTCCAGAACGTTTTGTTCTTGCTGGAATTGAGAAAGAAAACGAAATCTTTAAACAAGTACGAGAATCCATATCTGAGAGACAACTTGAACATTGGGTTCGTTTGGATCCAGCTCGCAAGATTAAAGATGGTTTACCTTATCTGGACGACAGACTCTATTTACCATCTATTGAACTTAGAGAAAAGATTTTGAAGGAATGTCACGATTCAGTTCTGGCAGGACATCCAGGATATCGAAAAACACTAGAGTTGGTCAGAAGACATTTTTGGTGGGAGAAAATTCGACAAGATACTCTTAATTTTGTTAAGACCTGTGAAGTTTGTGCTAGATCTAAGAACCTCATCGGAAAGCCTTCTGGGTTATTGGAACCGTTGCCCGTTCCACCGCGGCCTTGGTATTCAGTGTCTTTAGATTTCATCACGGATCTACCACTAGATAAGGGGTGTACATCAGTATTGGTTGTAGTGGATTTACTCACTAAAGAAGCACATTTCATTCCAATGAAGGGAGAGGTTACCGCTGATAGTTTAGCTCACAGTTTCTTACAAGAAGTAGTTAAACTGCATGGAATTCCCAGTCAGGTCATCTCAGACAGAGGGTCTCAATTTATTTCTAAATTTTGGAGGGCTTTCTGTAAGAGATTGGGAGTTGAGGTATGCCTATCATCCGGTTACCATCCCGAAACCAATGGGCAAGTGGAAAGGATAAATCAGGAGTTGGAGAAATATTTGAGATGTTATCTACAGACAGGGGAAGAGTGGGTAGATATGTTGTGGGTGGCAGAATTTGCATATAACAACTGTAGTAAGGATGCCACCTCAATGTCTCCATTTTATTTGGGACGAGGTTTTCATCCTCGTATTCTTAGTATAGAGATCGATTATGATGCTGAAAACCCGGAAGTGGAAAAGAGACTAGAGATCATGAAAAGAAATTTGGAGAAGGCAAAAGGGGTGTTGGTGGAGAGTAAACAGAAATATAAAAGATTTGCGGACCTTAAAAGAAAGACTAGTCCCCAGTATAGGGAGGGAGATTTGGTATGGTTATCAACCAAATTTTTGAGAATTAAGGGAAGAAATAAGTTTTGCCCTCGTTTTGTAGGGCCGTTTGTGGTTGAAAGGGTGATAAATCCAGTGGCTGTTCGCCTTAGATTACCAAGACATATGAAAACTCATCCAACTTTTCATGTTAGCTTGTTGAAACCAGTGGTTAAAGGAACTAGATTGACACCTACTCCTTCACCAGTTGTATTTGAGGAAGATGATTCAGAAGAATTTGTAGTTAAGAAAATTCTGGACTCTAGAATAGTGAGAGGAAAGCTACAGTATCTCCTTGATTGGGAGGGTTTTGGTCCTGAAGAACGCACTTGGGAGAAAGCAAGTGATGTACATGCTCCTCATTTGGTTAAAAAATTCCATAAGAAATTTCCATTAAAAAAAGGCCCAGGGACTGGGCGTTAGAAGGGGGGTACTGTCAGGTACTGTTAGGATACAGTGACATAATCTGAGACATTAGGTCTGGGGAAAATTAGTATAGAAAGGTTTTTGGAAGTTATTATGAGTTTAATTTTAAAACAGCCAATTTTGCCCTTAACATTCATTGCAGTCTATGGAGAATGCCCCAAGCCAAGATGGAGGTCCTCAGTCTAAGTTCTGATTGGCTGGTGATTGTTTATAGGGAAGACAATGAACATTCTAAACTGCCTTTCATCGTCTTTGCCCAGCTGAGAGGTCGCGTATTAAGCTGCTCCTGCTTAACTTGTTCAGGGGTTTCAAGTTTCAAGCGGTCGAGCGGCTTATTTGGAAAAGCAAACAGGAATCTTGCGGAGATTCATTTTGGCACTGAACAGGAGTAAGAAGATTTTGTGTTATCCAAGAAAAAAGAAAGGTTTCATAGACTCTCCACAAGATAAGTCCTTTTAAAACTCAAGACTCTTTCTATAATGTCATTGTAGAAGATTTAATCTGATTTTCAAGTTCATATGAAAAATATTTACTAAGAACTTTATTGCTGTCGCATGTTTGGCTTTGTTACGCTACGTTTTCTATCAAGCGCGTGGTTTTTTCGTTAACAGAAGCCTGCGCGTGAGAGACTTCGCTTGAGTATCTAGCGCGAGCTCTTTGGTGTCGCGTGATACTCTAGTGCGTGTGTTTTTTACCCGCGGTTGAACTTCAGCGCGTGTGCTCGCATATTGGATTAAGCGCGTGTGGATTTTTACCCGCGGTTTGTCGTCAGCGCGTGTGCTCGCATATTGGACTAAGCGCGTGTGGATTTTTACCCGCGGTTTGTCGTCAGCGCGTGTGCTCGCATATTGGATTAAGCGCGTGTGGATTTTTACCCGCGGTTTGTCGTCAGCGCGTGTACTCGCATATTGGACTAAGCGCGTGAGGATTTTTACCCGCGGTTTGTCGTCAGCGCGTGTACTCGCATATTGGACTAAGCGCGTGTGGATTTTTACCCGCGGTTTGTCGTCAGCGCGTGTGCTCGCATCTTGGACTAAGCGCGTGTGGATTTTTACCCGCGGTTTGTCGTCAGCGCGTGTGTTCGCATCCTGGACTAAGCGCGTGTGGATTTTTTCCCACGGTTGAACTTCAGCGCGTGTGCGTGCTTTCGTTTAAACGCGTGTGGATTTTTTCTGTGGTTTAATCTACAGCGCTTCAACGATCTTCACTCAGTTTGGATCCCTATGCGAATTCAAGAGATTTCTACGTGAGATTTTTGACGCAAGTTTCAAGAACTGTTAATTTAAGTAAAAACACTCTAAAAAGAAATTTATAAGAAGAAATATAAATACTTTCCAGAAACACTAGAACTTCCATTTACTTTCAATGAACTTAAGACTTTGTTCAAGCTTCTTGAGTTTAAAGAAGATTACCTGCAAAGTTAATTTCACATTCATGGACCTACTAAGAAGGCTGAATGATCGTTGAGATTCAAGTCAACTAGTAAGGAAGTCTAGTCAGCTTATTACTTCTCTGGGCATATTGTAGAGAAGTTCCAGGTATGGTTTTTACTTTATTTAGTAAAGGATATTGATACTTAAGGTTAGTATAGTGCCTCATGAATAACAAGGTGTATTATATGTTTATGTTTTACCACAGGTGAAGAACCAGCTAGTCTTAGCTTCCAGCCTGGTGTTTGTTAATTTTTCCCTTCCCCCTTTCCCCTGGAAGTGAGGTAAACTGAGCAGTTTATAGTATCAGCTCAGAGTGCCACATTTTGGGTGGATTGTCGGGGGCTCAGCAGCTTCTGCAGACACCAGGATCTCAGCCTGACACGATGAAAGAGACATTTTTGGCACAGGGCTATAAGAAAGGAGAACTCGACTCAGCATCCCAGAGGGTGAATTCGCTTGATCGTGACACCCTATGATCAGGCACCACTAAAACCAAGAGAGAATTGAAAACGCCAGTGTATGTTTCTAAATTTTCTGTACAGAGTAACAAGATCAAAAACACCATCAACAAACATTGGAACATCTTTAGAAATGACATAAGGGTACAGAACCTATTTGATCAACCCCCAGTATTTGCCATGCAGCGCAGCAGGAATCTGCGAGACGAACTGGTTCGTACAAGACCCGCTTTGAAAGAACTGATCACACAACGAACCGGAACATTCCCCTGCCTTCATTGTAGTAATTGTAATATGGTAATCAAGGGGAACACTGTATACCATCCACGTACAGACCAAAAGATTTTCCTCCGCACCTTTGGTACTTGCGACAGCATAAACATTATTTATGGCATAAAGTGCCCATGTGGAAAATATTATCTAGGCCAGTCCACTAGAGCAGCAGAAATTCGCTGGAATGAGCACCGATCCTGCATCCTGAATGCAAATCCGAATTCAGCAGTGTCTCGTCACTGGATTGAAAAACGTCATAACTTGACACAAATCAGGTTTTTGATCCTTGAAGTACAGACCAAAGTCAACCCACATGAAGATCTGGGCCTGCGGCTCAAACAGAGAGAAACATTTTGGATCGACAGGCTTGGGAGTTTGGTCCCAAACGGTCTCAATGAGGAGATTAATTATCACTGTTATATTTGAATGTATATGTATCTTTTGATGTGCTTTGGTTTTCTCTCATTTACGCATATATTGACCCTCTTGTATGTTTTTATATTGTCTCTTTCACTTCTTGTTACATTACTATGATGGTTTATTGTGTATACAAGTATTGTTGCCATATGAGTTAAGTAAAGGTACCTAGGTCGCAGATCCCGGACATTCTGTCTGGGACCCAAGGTGACACCATGTGATGCCACCTCCCGCGACTCGGTACCTCTTGATTACTGTTGCACCTACCTAACATTGAGACTCTACCTTACATTTAGTTTCATTTCATGATTGACTCTGACCAGCTCGCATTAGCCAGTTGAGTATTTCTTTTATGTTCATGTTTTTTTCCAGTTCCAGGATTACACTCATTTTATTTTCATGATCCGTCTACAGTACTTGGTAATTATTTTCCTTTGCAATCGGACTCTGAATTACTGCATTTGCAGTGATCAGTCCCTGTTGCACCGTAACGCGCCAAACATTGACGCGATAGAGTACGAGGCTTTAACAGCACCGCTACCATGGCAGTAGCGTTACACAGCGTTGGGATTGACCGACTTGGCGTCGGCCGCAGCTCTGCAAGCAGCACAGACACGACAGGTATGCATTACGCAGCTCTTTTTTACTTTTGAGAATCCAGCACTCAGCGCTGGAACGGTTTATTGATTCATACTCCATACCTATTCACAGAACGTGACACGCGTTCCTCCCCTGTGTTAATCTGGCGTTCTCCCGAACGCACTTTGTGACTTCACGTACGGCATTCGTACTGATTCTTTACCTACGGGCTTGACACTCTTCAGGTAAACGGCATTCCTATTTGATTAGACACTGACCAACAGGCAAACTGTCCTTGATTTTTACTTTCTTCTGTTCTCTTGTCCTTCGGTATTCCAATCCTCGCCTGAATCTACCCACGTTTGGTATGTTACTATGTTTATTTTTATTTCATTACATTGATTGTTTTCACTGATGTACATTGTATATGTTTGCAATAACATAGACTTGCCCTGACGAAGGAGAACATTCTCCGAAATGCATTGGCGCAATAAGTCTGTTTAAACAAGAGAGATGCTAGCTGCTTCCTCACTAAGAATCAATTAGTGACCTTGCTTGGAAAGAATTGTCTTTGATAAAATATCATTTTTTGAAACACAACAAGGACTCTGACATTTTTTGAAATTTGCCATGTTCCATTTATATATTAGGTTCTAATAATTTTGAACATTTCAACAATTAATTTCATAACCCGGTTTGGGTACAATGGAGAGCGGCTGTGTGACTGAGTTTGCAATCTAGTCTCCGTCCTCACATGTTTTTTTGAGTGAGGGTGTCTCCAGACTCATCACAGCCAGCTCCTGGAAAACGTTTTGATTTCTTACGAAGCAGAGATCTCTTATATATGAATTACTCGACTTGAAGTGAATTTACCAGGTGGTGCCCGCTTACTCTTTGTTTGTTCCTTCTCTCCCCCCCTCGTGAGACACATGCAAGCGGAGGCACGCAATTTTTGAAGCAATTTTCGAAGCAATTTCTGAGGTTTTTACTATATTAACATGTCCTTTGAAGACATTGAAGGTCTTTCATCTAAATGTGCAGAAACCCTAGGGTTCTCAACAGAAGAGGCGACGGCAATTCCCGAATTAATCAGTGAAACATCTATTGGCTCGCATGCAACCGCAACTAAAGACCCAGGCAAACGCATTAAACAATTAGAATACCTGATACGCAAAGAAATTAACAGGAAATTACATGCGATCACATTAGGCCGTTACTTCAAAAACCAACGAATTCCAAGAGGTCTTCGTATTCAACTCAGTCCCACTTTATGCAAGGAAAGTAGGGAGTTTGTTCGCAAGTGGGAGGCTATTCTAAACAAATGTTCCCTGGACCTGATCTTATTAACCATCCAAGAGCTATCCAAGAATCTGATTACCTTGAATAGCGAAATTCAATAAATTGAGAAAGAACTAGTTGGTTCGCTAGGCAAGGAAGAGTACGAAATTATTCTAGCAGTTATCAACACCAAACTCGAAGACTATAAGACCGAGCTAGAATCAAAGAAAGTCAAAAAATTCAAACGAGATACCTTCGACTATATTAATGAAGAGGTCTATACGTGGATGGACAAATATGGCCCAGTAGCTCCTTAAAAACTGTTCAAATATCCATCCGACAACACATCCAGCTCAGACTCAGAGGCACAAAGGGACGCCGATGTCCCCTCGGAACAGACAACTGACGGTTCCAATCGCACGACCAGTCCATCCACTCAGACTCCCTCAACCTCGCCTTTTTTAGGCACCCGCCCAAAAGAACCCGCAGGGGGAGGAGGAAATCCAAGGAGCAAACCTCAAACGAGACTACAACTCAGGAAAATGTAGTCATCAATACATCCCACAGAACTTTGAATAAAGCTGAAGAAGACACCCTCCAAAAGGGTTTGAGTTTTGTGCCCACATACAGCACGACATTATTTGACACTAAGATTGAACTATATAAATTAGTAAGAAAGCTCAAACTGAAGGTCTTTTTCGAAGAACTTGAAACTCAAGAGAGTGTGACAGACGCTCCTGATTTCCATGAATTCAGAGCCAAGAGTGGATTCATACGGCCAATCACAGTCCCTTCTATCGATATCTTCCAAAAACTTGTAACCAGAGATCTTGAACGGATCAGCTACAAAACCCCCCTCACAAGAACCTCAAACCCCATGAGTTGAACATTATCAGGGATCTTTATAGTGACAAGAAGATAACTTTACGCCCGGCTGACAAGGGAGATGCCCTTGTCATCATCAATACAGCCGACTATGATGCAGAATGTAGAAGGCAACTACAAGATCAAACCATCTATGCGCTTTTGGACCATGACCCCATTATGGCTATCAAACAAAATTTGGAAACGCTATTGGAGAAAGCTGAGGACCTGGATTGGATCAATGAACACATCCACAAATTCTTAAATAACAACCACCCCAGAATTCGTAATTTCTACACACTGCCTAAAATTCACAAGGATTTAACCAAACCCCCAGGAAGACCAATAGTGGCAGGAATGGACAGCATCAATCAACCTCTGGGTATTTACATCGACTTCTTCCTGCAACCGTTAATACAGAGCACTTCCACCTACACCAGGGACACTACACATTTCCTACAAAAACTTAAATCCATAGCTCCTCAACAAGACCATCTCATGTTTACCATCGACGTCAAGAGCCTATACACATCCATACCCCACGATCTTGGCACAGAAGCAGTCGAATGGCTACTGCTACATACACCCGTGGTACGAGCACAAAAGGAATTTATATTGACTCTTCTTCAATTTATTGCCGAGAACTCATATTTCCAATACCGCAATCAGTTCTTTCTTCAGATCTCCGGGAGATCGATGGGTGCCACTATGGCACCTACATATGCGAATTGTTTTATGCACAAATTTGAATTAGATCATGTATTGAACAAACAAGAATGGAGCCAAAACATTCACTTATGGACACGATACATCAATGATATTTTTGGAATTTGGATAGGCACAGAAACAACATTCAACAATTTCTTTGAATACCTCAACAGAATCGATAAACAAATTCAATTTATCAGCGAAATATCCAATGATACAATCACTTTCTTGGATGTCAAAATAGAGAAAAGGGGTGGCAGCTTCAACACCACCCTGTTCCGAAAAGCGACTGACCGAAATAATCTGCTACACCGGATGTGTTTTCTTCAACCCAGTCTACTTAAGAATCTACCCTATAGCCAGTTGCTGAGAGTTAAAAATATCGTCAGTGACCCTGAAGACTGCTTAGTGCAACAATTAGCGATGAAACAGACATTTTTGGCACAGGGCTATAAGAAAGGAGAACTCGATTCAGCATCCCAGAGGGTGAATTCGCTTGATCGTGACACCCTATTATCAGGCACCACTAAAACCAAGAGAGAATTGAAAACAACAGTGCATGTTTCTAAATTTTCTGTACAGAGTAACAAGATCAAAAACACCATCAAGAAACATTGGAACATCTTTAGAAATGACATAAGGGTACAGAACCTATTTGATCAACCCCCAGTATTTGCCATGCAGCGCAGCAGGAATCTGCGAGACGAACTGGTTCGTACAAGACCCGCTTTGAAAGAACTGATCACACAACGAACCGGAACATTCCCCTGCCTTCATTGTAGTAATTGTAATATGGTAATCAAGGGGAACACTGTATACCATCCACGTACAGGCCAAAAGATTTTTCTCCGAACCTTTGGTACTTGCACCAGCATAAACATTATTTATGGCATAAAGTGCCCATGTGGAAAATATTATGTAAGCCAGTCCACTAGAGCAGCAAAAATTCGCTGGAATGAGCACCGATCCTGCATCCGGAATGCAAATCCGAATTCAGCAGTGTCTCGTCACTGGATTGAAAAACAGCATAACTTGACACAAATCAGGTTTTTGATCCTTGAAGTACTGACCAAAGTCAACCCACATGAAGATCTGGGCCTGCGGCTCAACAGGAGAGAAACATTTTGGATCGACAGGCTTGGGAGTTTGGTCCCAAACGGTCTCAATGAGGAGATTATCACTGTTATATTTGAATGTATATGTATCTTTTGATGTGCTTTGGTTTTCTCTCATTTACGCATATATTGACCCCTCTTGTATGTTTTTATGTTGTCTCTTTCACTTCTTGTTACATTACTATGACGGTTTCTCGTGTAATCAAGTATTGTTGCCATATGAGTTAAGTAAAGGTACCTAGGTCGCAGATCCCGGACATTCTGTCTGGGACCCAAGGTGACACCATGTGATGCCACCTCCCGCGATTCGGATATCTCTCGATTACTGTTGCACCTACCTAACATTGAGACTCTACCTTACATTTAGTTTCCTTTCGTGATTGACTCTGACCGGCTCGCATTAGCCAGTTGAGTATTTCTTTTATGTTCATGTTTTTTTCCAGTTCCAGGATTACTCATTTTATTTTCATGATCCATCTACAGTACTTGGTAATTATTTTCCTTTGCAATCGGACTCTGAATTACTGCATTTGCAGTGATCAGTCCCCGTTGCACCGTAACGCGCCAAACATTGACGTGATACAGGCATAAGGCTTTAACAGCACTGCTACCATGGCAACGGCGCTACACAGCGTTGCGATTGATCGACTTGGCGTCGGACGCAGCTCTGCAAGCAGCACAGACACGACAGGTATGCATTACGCAGCTCTTTTTTACTTTTGAGAATCCAGCACTCAGCGCTGGAACGGTTTATTGATTCACACTCCATATCTATTCACAGAACGTGACACGCGTTCCTGCCCTGTGTTAATCTGGCGTTCTCCCGAACGCACTTTGTGACTTCACGTACGGCATTCGTACTGATTCTTTACCTACGGGCTTGACACTCTTCTGGTAAAAGGCATTCTTATTTTATTAGACACTGACCAACAGGAAAACTGTCCTTGATTTTTACTTCTCTTCTGTTCTCTTGTCCTTCGGTATTCCAATCCTCGCCTGAATCTACCCACGTTTGGTATGTTACTATGTTTATTTCTATTTCATTACATTGATTGTTTTCACTGATGTACATTGTATATGTTTGCAATAACATAGACCTGCCCCGACGAAGGAGAACATTCTCCAAAATGCATTGGCGCAATAAGTCTGTTTAAACAAGAGATGTGCTAGCTGCTTCCTCACTAAGAATCAATTAGTGACCTTGCTTGGAAAGAATTGTCTTTGATAAAATATCAATTTGCCATGTTCCATTTATATATTAGGTTCTAATAATTTTGAACATTTCAACAATTCATTTCATAACCCGTTTTGGGTACAATGGAGAGCGGCTGTGTGACTGTGTTTGCAATCTAATCTCCGTCCTCAAATGTTTTTTTGAGTCAGGGTGTCTCCAGACTCATCACAGCCAGCTCCTGGAAAACTTTTTGATTTATTACGAAGCAGAGATCTCTTATATATGAATTACTCGACTTGAAGTGAATTTACCAGGTGGTGCCCGCTTACTCTGTTTGTTCATTTTGAAGCCTGACACTGTGCCATATTCTTCTAGAAGACGGATCGCTTGGGGGATCAATGTCATCGGATTCTGCAAATGGGGCTGGATGTCGTCTGCGTACAAAGCCAGCTTATATTCTCTGCCATTCAGTCGCATCCCCTCTATGCCGTCATTTGTTCGAAGCGTTTGCGCAAGCGGTTCCAGTGATAGCGCAAAAAGTATTGCAGAGAGGGGACAACCTTGTCTTGTCCCTCTACTGAGGGGGAACCAGCGGGAGTACTGGGAGTTCACTACAACGAATGCTCGTGGCGCTGTGTGAACAGCCTTAATTCCTCGTCGGAGAGTATGGCCCAGGCCTATTTTCTTTAGTGTGGCTTCCAGGAAGTGCCATTCAACTCTGTCGAACGCCTTCTCAGCATCCATTGAGAATAATGCAGGTGTGTTCGGAATTTTCTTGGCCTCGTGTATGAGGTGAAGGGTCTTCCGGGTAGAGTCCGCTCCCTGTCTGCCGAGGATGAAGCCCACTTGGTCATTGTGGATTATAGCGGGCATGTGTGACTCGAGCCGCGCGGTGAGAACTCTTGTATACATTTTGGCGTCAATATTTAGGAGGGAAATTGGGCGGTAGGGTGCGCACTGTTTGGGATCCTTGCCTTCCTTGGGTATAACCGTTATAAGCGCCTCTGAGAAGGATTCGGGAGCAACGCCGGATTGGAGGATGTTATTGAAGAGCTCGACCATGAATGGGAGGAGAACGTCCTTAAAGGTCTTGTAGAACCCTGCTGTGTAGCCATCGTTTCCGGGGGCTTGCCCTGCTGGGAGCCTTTTAATCGCCTCTTCAATTTCCTCTCCTGTGATGGGGGCGTCAATGGCTTGTGCTATGTCCGGGGGGAGGCCCGGTAGGGATACCTTGTTCATGTATTCTGTGATTGCCTTTGAGTGTGGGGCGGCGTCTGAAGTTTATAGTTTCTCGTAGAAGTTGGCGAAGACTTCTGGGATATTGGGAGGACGGTTTCCGTGGGATACTTCTTCACTCTGTATCGTTGGGACCCATCGCTCTCTGCGTTGTCCTCAAAGGCTTGCGGCAAGTAGGGCACCCTCTTTATCCCCTTTTTCATATTGTTTTTGCTTTAGACAATGGAGTTTGCGCACGATGCTATCTGTTTCTAATCGCTGCAGTTCCTCCCTCTTGTCGTTTGCTTCCTCAATTTTTTGGGTTCTGTCGGGGCCGGAAGATTGGGTAATGAGATCCAGTTGGGTAAATTCGTTTCGGAGCCTGTTTTCTCTGAGTTGCCATTCTCTTTTCTTTGCATCCCCCTGTTTAATGAGTATTCCTCTCCAAGTGGCTTTACCTGCCTCCCATACTGTATTTACGGGAGTTTCACCTGTGTTGTTTTGCTCAAAATACTGGTTGATGTCCTGCCAGAGTTGATCCCGGAAAATCGGGTCCTTTAAGAGTGTCTCGATGCATCGCCATTTAGAGCTTCTCTGGGGGAGAGCCATCCGATTGATGGTGGCCGTGACCATGTCGTGATCCGACCATGTTACAGGAGATATACTGGATTCGGACATCGCCTCGGTGAGTTCTGAGGTGAGATATATATAATCAATTATGGTGAACGTGGCTTGCGGTACAAAGTAGAATGTGAAACCTGTTTGCCTCGGGTTCATGTGTCGCCATGCGTCTTTGAGGTTGTACGCGTCCATCATGTCCGCAACCTGTGAGCGTCTGGATCCGGGTGGTGGGTTGCGAGTGGATTGCTGGCTTGTCTGTCCCGTTCTGGATCCATCCACGTATTAAGGTCACCTCCCAAGATCACTTCGCCTTCTGCTTCAGTCATGACTTTAGGAACTGTTTGTTGTAGGAACCTGGACTGTCCGGTATTGGGTGCATATATCGATGCAAGTGTGATGGTGGTGCCTTGTATTTTGCCGACCAATACGAGCGTTCTGCCGCTTACGTCAGCCCAGGTTTTTAGGATTTCGAACCGGATCGCTTTGCTGACCAAGATGCCGACTACGGGTTTCTTGAGTGGGCCTGAGCCCCAGTATTCGGAGCGTGCTTTGGCATATAGGACTTTCCTCTCCTCTCCCTTGCTGTATTGGGTTTCCTGTAGGAAAAGTATATCAAGCTTCGCCCTCTTGAACTCTCTGGACACTAGCGACCTTTTGGTGGGGGAGTTGAGTCACTTGATCTGTCATATCTGTTGATCAGTTGTGTGTCTTCTTGGTTTGCTCGTCGGGTCCCGTCGCCCGTCGCTAGATGCTGCCGCAGTGGAAGTAGCCTGATAGATGCCCCTAACTAGCTGGGGCTGTGGTGCTTTATGCCGCCCTCCCCCTTCCATCCCCCTCGAGGTATTGAACATGATACCCCTTGCCCTCAGTTCGGTTTCTTCATCCTTCCCCTTTTCCATGAGGGTCTGCATCTTGGCTCGGTGGCGTCCGAGTTGGACTAAGTGTGTACAGCCGGTCCACTATCGGACCACCAGTGAGGGGCGTTACCTCACGACCCCTACCACAGCTATTATCATTATAACATTTTGAGCCTCCTCCCCCCCTGCCCCCAAACACTTTAATATACAACAATAACTTTTAAGTGGAAAATGTAGTGATACATGCGGTTTCCCGGTTCATCGTCCACCGACTGCTCCTCCCTGCCCTCCAGGCGGTGGCCCCAGTGTGGGTTAGGCCCCGTAGCAGGGGCATGCTGGGCGCCGGAATGTTGGTAAATATCTATGCAATAATATCCTGGTAGCCATCGCGGAGGTTTGGAACATTGGTGAACGTTATCATTTGTTACTTCTGGTGTGTCGTTGGGCCGTCTATACTTCCTTGATCCCTTGACTCTTTTCCTCCTCGGACCCTGAAGCTCCCATCTCGACCTGCTGCTCAGGCTCCTCTCGGGCTCCTTCTTTTGGGCCTGTTCCGAGAAGATCTGCGATACAATCTCAAATCTCTTCTTCGGAGCGCAGCTGTATCTTTCTGCTTCCATGCTCAAACATGAGGGAGAAGATGTATCCCCACCTGTATCTTGTGCCTTGCTCTTTGAGCTATTTCGTTAGTGGACTACAGAGATGTCTCATGGCCAGGGTGAGCAAGGATAGATCCTGGAAGACGGTGATCTGAGCCCCCCCAAGGGAGAGGGAGCCCCCGGTCCTGGCCTTTGTAAGTATCCTCTCTCTGTCCTGATATCAGTGGAATCTGGCGAGGACTGACCTTGGGCCGCCTGGTGGGCCACCTGCTCTATGTATTCTCTCGGTTTTAGGCTTGTCAATGTCCTCATCTGCTGCCAGGATTTTAATGATATCATGTATTGTTTTTTTTAGGTCTTCGTCTGTTTCCCCCTTGCGTTCCGGTATCCCGAAGAACCGTAGGTTGTTCCTTCTTTCTCTATTTTCTAAATCGTCCATCTTAAGGCACATTTCATCCTCTCTCTTCTCTATGTTACGTATCCTGAGATCGGAGTATATGCATATCTGGCCAACTTGCTTTTAATGTTCATGTAGCAATTGTGTGCGAAGAGGCCATCCGCGAGGGCTTGTGACCAGGGGCCTTACCCTCTGCACTACCGTATTGTATGATGTTTTGAAGTATGATCTGGGCTGTTGCGCTGGGCCCCCCGTAGATCGGGGACCTGTATCGGGCCTTTCTGGGTGGCATCTATTGTCGTCTGGTCAGACCGTGGTCCGGGTGGTTACGGGAGGCGGCTCTATTTGCCAAGATCCTGTGAGGGTGGGGCGTGGTTCTCAGTGCTGCGTGGTTTTATGCTTGCAGTGTCAGGAGGGGACCTGGGGGGACTTAACGTCTCTTGTTGACACGTCGGGGAGATCTCCTAGTGCTTGGTGAGGAATTTGTAGTGTGAACTGTCACTTTATCGCATGCAGGGGGAATCTTTGGCGGCGCGCTTTGCGTCCGGTGCGCTCTGCTGGGTGGTGGCGATGTTTCTCTGCTTCGTGATGTGCTTATAGCAGCTGCGGGGTGGGAGGAGGCACTCGCCCTGGGTCGAGGGGCCCTACCATCCATTTGACTTGGCATCTGTTGACGGGCCCAATGTGATTTCAAAGGTGCTCCAGTGTTCAAGTGGTCCTGTGCGTAGACACTGGTGGGATTGCGTGTGACAGATCTCTTAGTTGGGGGCTTTAGCTCGGTTTAAATTTCAGGGGGGGACACTAGGATGCTCTGTTTCTCTTCATCGCTTGTCCGCCTATCCGGTTCAGAGAGGGTCAAACACTGAAGTTTGTTCAGAGGAGGGCACACGCCCCGTGTGTGGGGGCCCAACCCTCTGCACTGCCTTCGCTGCGGGTACGACGCCGTGGCCGTTGGTGGTATACTTTGCAGGGATTATGTGGGTAGTCCATTGGTTGTGTGTATTAGGTTCAAGGCTGCCACTTATGGTGTTTTGGCTGGGTGGGCGAGGTCTGGCGTTGCTATGGAGTGCTCCTGGGGCAAAAAGCTTCACGTGACAGGTGGGGAGGATTTCTTGACTCAGAGCGTTCTGCTGCCCTCCGGAGAGTGTTAGATGACTGCTGGTGCTCTTATGGCGGTGCCTGGGGGGAGCAGCTCCTTTGTAGGAGGTGCCTGATGCATAGGCATCACTGGGTGATGTTCTGTTCCCCTATGAGTAGTAGGGGAATGTGGCACTAAATGATCCTTAGGCCTCTTAGGGTTGGGGGCCGTTTGGTAGCACATAAAGTCTTATGGGCTCTTCTCAAGGGCCCAGGCCGGCGTTGTGCAGGGTACAGGGGGTTGTTGTGGGGCAAGAGCCTCAAGAAGGGTGTTGGATTCTCCCCTTCGAATCTTTGGGAGCTGTGTCCGTTGGGGCCTTTCTGGACTTTCAGGCTCCGGGGCAAAGACAGGGCCCGGAGCGTGGGTGCCACACCCCGGGGCCCCGTGTGTCCCACTGTGTTGTGGGGAGCGACACGTGTGGCTGGGGGCCCACGCTAGCCCGCGTGCTGCTATCCACAGCGCCTCCAGTCGGGTCCTCACTTAGGGTGGGGGGTGGGAGGCATTCTCCCCCCACGACTCGAGTGTCTGTTCCTGCACCCGGGCCTCGGGTCGGGAGCGTCCCGGAGAGCGACGGGGCCCAGAGCTGGGCAGCGCACCTCCGCGTGTTCCAGGGAGGGGCCTACTCACCCTCCTCATTGTTCTTCATTATATAGCGGGGGGCAGGGGCCTGTTGTCACACGGCCTCCTGCGTAGACTGTCCACCTGTCCGACCGGGGTTGCGGGACAGATGGTGATGCGGCGACTGCTGGTGGAGCTGCAACGCGGCCCGTTCCATCCGCGAGGGCTTGTGACCAGGGGCTGGGTGCCTCGGGTCCCGTTTGGCCGCGGCTTGATTTCCATCTCTGCATACGTCGCGGGGAGGGGGAGGCACAGAAAGACGTTCTTTTCTCTGGGAAGGCTTGTCTGTTTTACCACAGAATTTCACCCAGTGGATGGGGGGCCAATTTGCACTGCTTGGTCAGCTGTTGTTATGCATGGGGGGGTCAAAAGTGGGGGCTCAACTCACTTTTGGGGCCCGTGGGTCTGGAGCTCACACGGAGATGTTCCTCATCCGTGCGCCCCCTGGTGGCCAACCCATTATTCGTTTTTTAATACTGCCATAAAAAGATGGCCCTATATATAACAGACTACTTGGTGCAAAATTGTAGTGGTCCCAACAGTCATTGCACTGCTATGTCTCTGGTGGGGCATAATTTTCTAAACACTTTGTTCAGTGGACTGTCATCTTTACCTTTAATTTGACAGCCGGGAAGTTACAATATGTTATTACTTTAGCGAATTAACCGATATATTCAAGTTTTAACAGTCTAAAAAGCTCTAAAATCACCAAACAGTTCATGCAGTAGATCACTCCTTGCTGAATGATGTAATGTTGTAACAATGATGCTTGATATCTAGTGGCGAACATGATAAAATCGAGATAGTGACAGTTCATGAAGTGCTTGGAAGATCAAGCTTTTTAACGAGTAGCTTTTTTTCCTACAAAAATGGTGTTTAAAATCCACATGTAGGGGAATGTTATATACAATTACAAATCACTGGTGCCAGCTTTTCGCTGCGAACGCAGTTGGGGCTGAGACGCAGAGTGACATGTAGGCATTCTATTTGTGGCATATACCAATAACAGAGATAAATAGATAGTACCAACAAAAGAGATATAGTTTGGATTAATGGTTTATTTATTATTACATTTATAAAGCGCGCAGCAACCCGTAGGCATCTAGGCCCTGTTACAACCTGTTACTTGCAGCATAGAGAGTTACATGTTAGTGGAAGCAGATAAACAACAAAACGATAAATTACAGTGGGGTCAGACCTAGGCAAACAACCATGTTTTGAGGGCTCGCCGGAATACCCATTATGAGAGTTCCGCTCTTAGGGAGGTTGGAAGTGAGTTCCACTGTTTGGCAGTGATGGAGGGGAAACTAGCTCCTCCAGCTTTGGTCCGTCTGACTTTGGCTAGACAGAGTCGATGTATATAAGGGCTCCTGGTTTGCCTTGATAAGTGCACTTTTGTGATTTTCTGGACTAGGTAGGGTGGTGTGGTGTTAGATACACACTTGTGGGTGATGGACAGGGTTTTGAAAATGATCCGTTCGCGTATGGGCAGCCAATGTACCGCTCTTCTGGCAGGGAGATGTGATCCCAATTAGGGATGTTGAGTGCTGCTCAGAGGGCATTATTCTGGGTGGTTTTAATTTTTTATATGTTTTGGGATGAGGTTCCAGCAAATAGGGCATTGCAGTAGTCAAGCCTGGAGCCAATGACTGCACGTACAATGGTTAGGCAGTTGTCCTGGGATAGAAAGGGTCTGGAGGCATTTAGCAATGTTGTGTAGGCGGCAGAGGAGGCAATGGCATTGACTTGGCGTGTCAGTGAGAGCGTAGCGTCGAGGTGGACACCTAGTGTCTTCACTGCGGTGGGGAAAGGGATCTGGGTGCTGTCAATTTCTTTTAAATGCTGAGTATTCGGGTTGAGCTTCTTAAGCATTACGGGAGGCCCTATCACCAAGATCTCTGTTTTGTCCCCGTTGAGGCATAGGTGATTGGTTGCCATCCATGCCTCGGTGGTTGTGTACGCAGCGTCAAGCGTATTGGAGTCAGCAACATCATTTTCAGAGAGAGGGAGAAGGATCTGTGTCTTATCGGCATAGTTGGTGTAGGCTATGCCGATGGAGTCGAGAGATGGATCGTGAGGTGGACCGAGAGATGGACTGCATCTCTCCTGCCCTAAAAAGCCTCCAGTGGCTCCCGGTTGCTGCAAGGATCAAATTCAAATCCCTCTGCATCATCCACATGGCTGTCTGGGGCCCGGGACCACACTATCTGCAACTTTCTCTTACCAAATACTCTCCTTCTAGACATCTAAGCTCTGCTGGCATTAACTCTCTGTGTATAAAGCGTTTCGCTAAACAGCGAACAGGAGGCTGCTCGCTTTCCTCAAATGGATACCTTTTCTGGAACAGCCACCCCCTCCTCTGCGTCTTGAGCAGGACCTTCTTGAAGTTCCGAAAGCACTTCAAGACTCTCCTCTTTTGCTCCTCCTTCCCTTCTTCCCTCCTCTTCGCACAGTTGCTGACTTGGTGTCTTGGACACTGACCATTCACACCCAATCTCCCCAGCATCTGTCTTCCTCAGCACTTGCCTTGGCACACTCTCTGCATTGGAGATTCACACTTTCCACCCAACGAGGCACCTGGCCACATAGCACTTCCCATACCTTGCATTTCATCTGTGGCTCACCTCGAGCTCAGACACTGCAGCACCTACCCCACTGCCCTCTTCCTTCCTGCAAATGCACGTTCTGAATACTCACAAGGCATAGTAGGTTTGGCCGTCCCTTCCCCTCTGTGTTTCTTGTACTGAATTGTACTACTATCCCATGTTCCTTCCCTGCTGTCCTGTGGGTGCATTGAAACAGAATGTATTTCCTGTATAAGCGCCTAACAAGCAATAATAAATACATAAATAAAAAAATGTCAAAAAGGGGTCTGGTGAAGATATTGTACAGTGTGGGGGATATGCATGAACCTTATCGGACTCCGCAGGGAATTAGGGCTAGGGGGGCGTTGGCATTGTCAGCAAATATTCTCATGGCTCTCCCCTCTAGAAAGGAGGCAATCCAAGCTGTGGCTTCGGAGGAAAGGAAGGCTGAGTTGGTGGCAAAGGTTTTTTGGTCGACCGGGTTGAATGCAGCTGATAGGTGAAGGAGGAGGCGAATGGCAGGCTTCCCCATGTCCCTGAACTCATCCATCTGATTTACTAAGTCCAGTAGCGCTGAGTCGGTTCCATGGCCTGGGCGGAATCCAGACTGGCGCATTCCCAGGATGTTGTTTGTTTCTAGGTAGTGCTGGATTTGCAGGTGTGCTCCCCTATCGATGATGTTCAGTAAGAATGGGACAGTGGTGATTGGTCTATAGTTGTTGGGATCTGTTGGGTCTAGGGAGGGTTTTTCTAGCAGCGGGAGAACCCAGGATTCCTTGAGGCTGTAGGGCACAATGCCTGTGGCAAAGGAGGCATTGATGAAGGTAGTGAGGAGTGGTGCGAGGGCTTTGGAGCAGTCCTTGATGATGGGTGCTGGGCATACATCACCTTTGCACTTGGATTGTTTTGGGCTTTTTAGGATGGATAGGACCTCAGGCTCTGTGACAGTTTTAAAGCAAAACTGTGGGAAGGTAGGGGTAGTGGAGGCGGCAGTGGGCTGAGGCTGGGGTTGTAGGGTGGGCTAGTATGGCTTGGATTTTTTTGAGAAGTGTGTCGATTTTGTTGAGCACGGCTGATTGGATGTTGGAGCACCAGGCTTTATCCTTGGTGATGGAGGGGGCGGGGAGGTGGAGGTTTCGAGCTCTCTGAGAATAGTGAAGATTTCTCTGGAATCTGATTTTGCATCGGCTATTCTCATGTTGAAGGGCGTGGATTTTGCAGTGATAATGGCTTTTTGTAGGTTTTAGAAGCTTTACTAAATTCTATGTTAGTAGGGATTGAAAGGTTATTTTTCCATCTGACTTCTGCTAGTCGTTTTTGTTACGAAGGTCCTGAAGATTTGAGGTGAACCATGAGTTCAGGTGTCTGATGGGTTTAGCTTTTCGTTGGGTTAGAGCGGCAATGTCAACTGCTGATATTAAAATAGCTGTGTTGGGGGTCTCTTAGGTGGTGGTGTTCTAGTTTGGGTAGGTCCAACAGCGGCAGGATGCGGTCTTTAGTGAGCTTGCGTGAGCTTTGTGTTAGGGAGGAGGCCGGGGTGGGGGTGGTCGCCTTTGAGGGCTTAGGGTGATGGATGGTAAAGGCAATGGTGTGGTGGTCGGACCATGGACAGGGTTTTTGGATTCTACAGTAATCTGGCAGTTGAGCCCTGTAATTCAGTCGAGCGAACAGCCTTTGTCATGTGTGGGATCAATGATATTTTGCCTGAAGTGCAAGGCCTTCAGTGAGCTGGCCTGGAGGTCTGATGGATCATTGAGGCCTAAGGTGATTTTGCCGAGTACGATAACTTGGAATGAGGCTTTGATGCTGTATCCTATGTGGAGGAGGTTTTCTCAAAGGTGAAGATTGGGCCAGGTGGGCGGTATATGATGTGAATGGTAATGGTGCTGGTGGGTGAGGTGCTCATCTTGAGTGAGAGGATGTTTCCATTCTCCTCAAAGGAGGTGTTGAGCGATCTTATGGGAAGGGAATCTTTTGCTGATAGAGCAACCCCTCCTCCTCTTGCATTGGATCAGTCTTTTCAGTATACGTGAAACCTGGTGGGATTGCTAAGGATAGGGTAGGCCGCATGCCTCATGGAGCCATGATTCTGAGATGGTCAGGGCATCTAGGTTGTGGGATGTGAGGAGGTCATGGAGGTCATGGATGTTTGGCACGTGGGCAGTTAAGCAGCGTGTGTTGACTATTGAGCATTTCAAGACCGAGATCATTGCTATATGGGTGTGGGGAGGGTCATTGGGGTTTGTGGAGTAGGGAGCTAGAATTCTCCTAGAGTTGGTAGGCGTCATAGTTGTATTTACGGCACTTGAGTGTCCTGGGATATTGATGGCAGTGTTGGTGGGCAACGTATGATGGGTGAGGGCACTTGTAAGGCAAGTAGGAATATTGGAGGTAGTGGCTGGTGTCAAAGCTGAGTTAGGGGCACCTGAGTGGCGCGTAGTAACATTGGCAGCAGTAGCAGGTAACGTAGCTAGGTCTAAGGTATTGGTGAGGCAAGAAACAGCATTAGTAGCATAAACAGGTGACAAGCGAGGCATGAAGCAGTATTTGCAACATAATCAGTTGACATAGCTAGGCATTGGTGAGCCAAGGAGCAGCGTTGGTAGCCAACTATTACTTTATCAGTATGGGAGCTGCATGAAAGATTTAAATCCAAACAGGACACACAGGTATGAATGACAATTTTCAATCTAATTGGGAATTGGATTAGCCAAAAAAATAACCACAATGGGCCTGATTCACAGAAGCGTTTTTATAATGGTACAATCCCATTGGAAAACGCTCTGTGAATCAGGCCCAATTAGATTCTTATAGATGTACATATCATTTGAATGTGGTCAATTAGAATGTAGATAGAACAATCTGACAGGAATCACAGTTTTTAAAAATAGATTAAATCATATTTTTAATATGTGATGAAATTAGCACTTTGGCAAATGTCGTTTTCGAACTGTATGTAGACGATTCCCATATCTGTATGTGCATGTGCTTTAAAGCAAAGTTTTTGGGGAACTATTGTACAAACGTTTTTTTTAGCACTATTGTACAAAAATAAAGAGTATTTATTAGATGTAAAAGTGTATGCATTCACTAATTCTTTTTTTGGTGAGATAATTGGTGATGTATTCTGTTTTAATGATCAGAAGGTCATTCGGGTCTTATATTCCAGTCCGTGACAAGCTGTGTTTGTTTTGCTTCAAGCAAAATGGGTCTTGGAATGCTGTGCTCCTCTGCAGGCCAGACCGTCCATGTTCGCTGCTGAGAACACTGAAGTGTACCAGCGAGTGAGGTGGTGACTATTGGGGATTACTAATGCCTGCCTGTGCTCTGCACTCACAAATGGGAGAAGAGGGGACAAAGTGTGGTAGACCAGACCTATGTCACCAAATTTTGGACAACATAAAAACTGGCTAGTGTGTGCTTTATGAAAAACAAAACACACAACACCATTTCGAAGAGCCCATCGATTTCTTACTTGTCGCTTTGCACATATTGGAAGAATTACATATTTATCAACGATAAACATCGGACAAAACATAAAAATATAAATTGAAAACACACTTGAAAAATGTAGTAAAAGTTGATGATTATGGGATACACTTGTTGGCAGTGATAGTGGAATACAATTATCGGGAATTGGAATTTAAACGAATGCTCGCTATTTCTTGTTCTTGGCAACTGCTGTTCTCTTGATGTCGGCAGAAAAGAAATCCTCTCATAGAAACACACAACGACTTCCCCACAAGCTGTCTTGATGGTGGACGTGCTGCTTGTTCTTACATGTGACCCTCTTAGGTTCTTAAGTGGAGCCTAAGTCCCCTTTTTTTCCTGTGCCCATATAGTTCAGGCATGTTTGTGTCTGCTGAAAGGAACCCCCAGACCCTGACCATGCGGCCCATAACACCCCCCTAGTCCCTTGTTTATGTTTTATGTGCCACATGCTCAAACTAGAAAGGGGTGCTTCCCTTGCCAATTGTGCCCTCCACAGCCACATACAACCATGCCGAATTGGACTCTTCTCCGAACACTGTGGCCCGTTTTGCCTCCCTTCTGGCCCCGGATAATCAATCGAGGAACCATTTTGCTCTCCCTTCTGCTAACTGGGCCTTTAAGCTCAAGAGAACTCCGTCGCACCACTATTGGCGGTAACGTGACTCTTCTTGCCCCGCGCTGGGCTTATTGCCCCTCTCCCGTCCCCTCATTTGTGTTTTGCTGCTGCGGGAGACCCTGTCAACCTTCTGTAATCCTTGTGCCGGCTACGTAATTTAATCTTGCAACCCGTCCCCGAACTGTACACTTTAACTCCCCCGGCAACTCTTCATGCCTCTCCCGACAATTGAAGCCCCCTTACCACTGGGCCTAATATTGTCTCCCTCTCAACGCCCCCCGCCCCCGTTTTACGAAACCCCCCTCACATTCTCCCCTGCGGCCCCTGTTCGTCGGCCGTTCTTACCTCCTCCTTCTTCCGGGCACTTGCACTTTATAATCTCTGCGTTTCTTTCTTTACTCCCCGCTTCCTGGTCCGTGACCCGTGCCTCGGTCTGTGCATTCGAGTGTTTGTCCAGGTGTGGCATCCCCGCCCCTTCGCCAGTAGACAGAAAAGTAGATCAGTGCGGTACAATGAGCAGGTGCAGGGGGCAGGGCCTCCAGGGAAGCGGTGCCAAGGCCGTGTGGTGTACTGGAATAGGTACTGCCCACAAACAACGTTGCCAGGCGACAAGTTGGAGAGAAGCGTACTGTACATTTACTGAAAGCTGACTAAAACACGTGGTCAAATAGTCACACAGATGCCTTACTACTAATAATGCAATGTACTCTGATTTGGTCTCAGAAAATTGTTCGTCTTGGATCATCTTTAATTCATTATTGCGCTCACACTATTTTTTTCAGATTCCTCTGTTAAAAGAAACGTTCTAACACAATATTATATATGCATATATATATATATAAATATATATATATATATCTCCAGATCAGATTTTGAGGTGGGAGTACTTTACTCCCTATTTTTAAACTTTGTGAATACATGTGATTTCAAGAGAGTAAAAATGACTTTTCTCCTTTGCAAGAGAGTAAAATGTATGTGACATACAGCAGATGTGTGGAAAAACTGTATGGAAATTATTACCATGTGGCAGCTTTCTGTATTGTTTCAGAATACACCTTTCATTATTTCTGCAAGGTCTGGCCATTTGATCTCTCCTGTATTTATTTAAATGTTGAAAACACAAAAACCTAGTCAATTGCATATTAAAGCAAACACAAATTGTATTGTGTGTTTTAAGGTTCGATTGCAGAATTGTCTTTTGATGTTTAATGAAAGTCCGCATTTCCTGGAGCTATTACTACATAATGGTATGTCAATGTTATGATACAACAGTGCAGAGAGGCAAGCACTCCATGCTAAATTCTATACCTAATCTCATGGCCAAATGGTTATTTATATAGTGATTTTGGCAAAATGTTGTACATAGAACATATTTATCACAAGTATCACCAAACTGAAGTTGGTACTCCTTTATCAACCTTAAAGGATGAAAGGTTGAGTTGTCCTTGCCGGGATTTGAACCTGCAAATCACCAGATCACGCACAGATCGCAGTAACCAGCGGGCAACCAACTGAGCTATTTTATTGGCTAACATCCTTTTAGAGGTTGGTAAACTGGGTATTGACTGAGGTATAATAATCACAGTGCCTAGATTTTGAACAGCGCATATATGAAGCACTACATAAAGTTAAATACCTATCTGGATTATCACTGGGACAGGTTTCGCTGAGTTTCCATTTCAATTACAAATGTAACTTTCATTTGTTTGTTTTTGAACAGCGCTTGCACTTCCTGGAGAGTCAGGTTTTGGATGCTTTAATTGTAGTCTTGAAGATTTGAGAGGCTATAACACCAGTGATTGCTGTAATGAAAATCACTCAACCTGGAGCAAAGCCTCTGCTACCACTGACCATTTATAGTAGTGTACCCAATTGAATGCAAGTTTGAATGGATGTAAACTATGCCATGCATACTCATAATTTCATTTAAACTCTAATTATAAAAACAGTGTGTAAAATGATAAGTGTAAAAATGATCTGCCTCCGCATGATTATGGAAACAGCACAGTAACTCTGAAAAATACAATTGTGCAATACTGCTTTGCATTCACTGGAAAAAAGAGCATTATTTGTTACAAAAGATTGCTTCTCAATTGCAACTTAACGTTTTCCATCATATTAATTATACAATCCTAAAGTGGTAGGAAAATAAATATGCACAGTGCTTCTGTTTGCTCCATGAGCATCTACACACAACACAGCAGAAGCTGTATGAAAAGAAGCAATTCCTTTTGTCACCGTGTGTAATTTCTTTTTTTGAAAGGCTTCAGAGAAATACATTCTTTATCAGAGGCTTTTCTCCATGGCTTGCAATGACATCCATCCAGATAAAAATCAAAAGAAGCGTTCTGGTTTCTGTTTACAAGATTTTCATATGTAAAAAGGCCTGGTAACAAACCTTGTCTGGAGGCCTATATATATATATATATATATATATATATATATATATATATATATATATATATATATATATATATATATATGTCAACACAAAAGGACAAGGAAAGTGCACATAAGGAACATGCAGTGTTTTTATTCTGTGAAAAACAAACTTGTACCGTCGCTAATAAGCCCAGCAACAAACCACCAGACATTCAGTCGAACAATGAAGTGAGACTTTTAAGAGAACTAGAAAAGCTACAAAGATGGGAAATTAGTAAATGGTGGGAAGAATATTTGTTGCAAAATTATGTCGATGTGGGACGTATCCCCAGAGGTCTACGTATACTCACAACACCCACCTTTGAAGAACAGGACCCTGCAATGTTAGAAGAATGGGGAGAATCAAGCAATACTTGCTCAGTGACATTCCTTAATATTTTAATAAAATATGCAAAGATAGATCATGAGAAAATATTGTCAAAAATACAAGAGATTGAAGAACAACTAAAGGCGATCAGCCAAAGTGAAGAAGGAAAAGCCATTCGCATAAACATGGAAAAGGGGTATAAAACATTTGAGGAAGAAATAAAGCTGAGGAAACAGCAGACATTTCTGTGGGATGAGGATGATTATGAGAACGGGAGAGTGCTCACATTCGCCCAAAGGTTTGATACCCTAAGACAGAAATTCCGACAGCAATATCAAACACAGAAAAAGATATACCCAGCGAACCATCATCCTCAGATATAGACACCATGGAGAGTGAAAATGAACAGCCCCAGAGCAAATGTAATTTTTTTGAAGAGATGAGACTCTTAGGAATGGATGGCAGAAGCAACAATACCAGCAAAAAAACAAGAGGAAGAGGAAGGGGAAAACCAACCAGGCCACGAGGAACAAGAAAACAAGGAGGGGCAACTGCCACAGACATCACAGTAATGGACAAGACAGACAGGCAAACATGCTCTGGGACAAAAAATGTATGACAATACAAAGTAAATTACCAGACATGTCCATTATCAATCTAACATCACAAGATATCTCCTTTGAAGAACAAAAAGTACTCAAACTTTGATTAAACTTTTGCCCCTCCTCTCCCTACAACTATGCAGAAACAAGAATAGATTTCGACAGATATATGCGTAAAATACGTCTGAAGAAATTATTTGCCATCAATCCTCCAAAGCCCAAGCTGGAAGAACCCTTGAGTGGCTACACCCCCTTGGTGATTGAAAATATAAATATATCACGAGATCTCATCCATCTGGAATCCGAATGGCAAGAAATGAAGACATAAGTGATCCACAATGGGACCTTATGAACATACGGACTGATTGGCCTTGCAAGAGCAATCTCAAACTAAAGTCACGCTTTAATCCTATGTTCAATCCAGGAGGGAACATTGAGGCCTTCTAAGATCTGGTTATCAGAGATCTAAAGAAATTCAGAAGAACTAAAATTGACACCAGAGATAATCTTACTCGCCGTGAGCAGGAGGTCCTGTCCAATATAAGCAAGCTGGAAGACTATGTAATTAAACCATTGGACAAGGGCACCAGCATAGTCATAATGAATCGGCGAGACTACATCAATGAAGCCAATAGACAACTTATAAATTCAGAATGCTACAAGCTATTGGACACGGATCCTACAGCAGAAATGTATGACAAACTATTCGAGTTATTGGTTAAATGGAAAGAGAGAGAGGCCTACTTGACAAAGATATGTGTTAATACCTGCATCCTAAATTTCCGGTGATGCCCACCTTCTACTTTTTGCCCAAGGTCCATAAAAATAAAACTAGATCACCAGGGAGGCCCATAGTCACACTCTGCAGAGCACTCTTTGAAAATGTGTCTAAACTAGTGGACGAAACGCTAGTCAAATTTGTCACTAGTTTACCGTCATACTTAAGAGATACTAAGGACTTCCTCAACAAAATTGACGGTATACCTTGGGAAAAAACATACCTATTAGCAACACTGGATGTGGTCTCTCTTTACACATCCATTAAACACACGGATGGTTTGAAATCGTGCGAGTACTTTTTACAAACCAGATCACTTAACTATTTGGAACATGGAAAGATGATTCTAGAGATGACCGATCTTTGTTTAACAAACAACAGTTTCTTATTTAACAATAATTTTTACATGCAGTTGCAAGGAACAGCCATGGGGACTACCTTTGCTCCTTCTTATGCAAATCTAACCATGGGCTGGTGGGAGAAGTTCATAGTATCGGTCCCAACCAATGGTCACTATACAGATAAAGCTGTACTCTGGTTACGCTATATAGATGACTTTTTTGTAATTTGGGATGGACCTACTGTTGAATGGTTGGAGTTTGTCAAGTCACTCAACGAGAATGAATTCGATTTGCAGTTTACTGAGTGCCACAGCAAGACTGCTATCGTTTACCTAGATATTCTTGTTACTGTGGCAAAAGGTACACTAGTGACTGAACTTTATCGGAAACCTACAAGCTCCAACATACCCTTAGACGCAAAAAGGGACCACCCCACAGCCCTTAAGTGGAGCATACCCTATGGTGAATTTATTCGCATAAGACGCAACTGCTCTCAACTTGAAACCTTTGATAAGGAATGCAGAAGTATGGCCCTTAAGTTCCAACAAAGAGGTTACCCCAAGAGCGTGTTGGAAAGAGTGTATAATAAAGCAAGAGAAAAGGATTGTTCTATTTTATTGATGTCCAAAGCTCTAGCCGAGACTGACCCGGATGCAACAGACACTAGACACATCTTAACATTTAGTAAAGCTTCTAACAACATACGGCACATAATGCACAAACACTGGCATGTACTTAAACAAGATGAGCATCTGGGAAGCACTTTGGGGAATAACATAAACATCACCTTCAGATGCTCTACCTCGCTCAAGGATAACTTAGTATCCAGTTACATGAGCCCTAAAACCACACAAGCAGGTCAAGGTTGGCTAAGTGCCAACTCAGAAGGTTTTCAGAAATGTACAAAATGCAAGGCGTGTAAGTTTGCTAAGAATTTCAAAAATTACCTCCATCCTGTACTACACAAGAATGTGACCATTAAATCAAGGATCACATGTGAAACAGAGTATGTTGTGTATGTACTCACCTGCCCGTGTGATAAGTGGTATGTGGGGAGTACCATTGGCAAATTGAAACTCAGAATACTTCGACATATAAGAGCCATCAAAAACATCGACCCCACATACCCCATGGCTTTACATTTCCAGGAAAAACATGGGGGCAACTAGAAGGCTTTGCTTATTTTGGTATACACACGGTTCTGAAGACCCCAAGAGGGGGTAACCGGGAGCTCCTCCTCGGACAATCTGAGACGAAGTACATCCTAGATTTGGAAACTAAGAAACCAAAAGGTCATAACTTGGTCGAAGAACTTTATACTTTTTTAGGCACTTGAGCAAAAAGAAATGCATTTTAGAGTTAACTGTATATGAACTGAAAATGAACCCCTGATTCTAGCATTCTCTTATAACATTCCCTTACATGATTAGATTCTCTGGAACTTTTATTTTAATCTTATAGGATGTTCAATATATTTCATATAGGCGGTCTTCATTGTATTAATATGTAATAGAATTATTACATAAAGGGGCTTATATGTCGCCGTGACAGGAAAGTGTTTTTCACTTGCATTTTAGTTAGTGGAACTATCAATTCAATACTGTACTCCTAAAAGAGGAATTGAATTAATTTTATATCCCCTTTCCTCTTTGCTCTTTTATTTTTTATTTCTTTCTTTCCTTCTATTAGGGTGAGCAATGTTTTTTGCTTTAACATTTATGAACACATGATAACTGGCAGTTTTAAAACTCTATGCATACTATCCCTCCTGCATCTCTTAAACTGCATAAATGGTCAACAAAAAGGTCTTAGGTATTTTATATTGTATTAAGGTTTTAGTATGGTGTTTTGATGCTTTTAAATCTATGTATTGTAATAATTTTCAGTTAATGAGGCAACGTCAAATATGGTTATCCAATGTCCAGATGTTACATGCACTATGCACTTTATGTATCCCCACATAGGGAATACTATTCTTTAGCTGCTTACTGCACATTGTACTTTACCAACATTATGTTGTATATTGCTAGTTTGCACAGTTCGTATAAAGAAGCACTTGCACTTTAGGAGGTAACACTTGACATAGGAACCTGTATACGTATTTGCTAAGAGCACTATACACTTTAGCCGAAGCACCATATCACCTAGCGGATATTATATCTCACAATAGATATACATCTCTTACCCCAGACCGAACTGACCATTACTGACAGTACGCTGCAGTATGTATCCTTATGAGGAAAACAAATAGACACAGACCCTGCATCTTAATGGTAATTTACTATATAAGGGTCACTCCTCTCGCATATTAATTCGATTTGTGTGTTTAAATGTATGCATTGGTGCACAGCAACATTAGCCTTAATTGCCGCTTGCCTTTTCACATTTGAAACGCTAACAGCATTTGGGCAGCACACAATAAGATATTATATCGAACACACACTATAAGAAAGCAGTGATTGTGATGGGACATTACAAGCATGAATTGACACATGTTTGAGATACAATAAAACTGTAGGGTTTTTAAACGCTGTCGAGAAACGAGGAACATTTTTCACTTAACTGTATGCTCTTTTAAAAAAAAAAAATTAATGTGTATTAACATCGATTTATTATGCTGAGCAACTTGTTTAATAATGTTTAAAAATGTTTAACAATGGCGGATTTTGATAACCGACAGCGTGTATCTGATTGACACTCTATACACTGCAACCATAGAGATCAGGGCAGTTTATAAGTCCTTTTGTTGTGTTCATACCCTAAAACGTGATCAAGCGGTGTGTTTGCCACGAAACGCGTTGTTTTTGTGTTTATTTCCTTGTCCTTGACAATTTCTATTATTAAAGAATTACTTTTTGCCTGCTGAACAATTGGTTTCCTGCCTCATTGTTTGGAGTGGACCATCCGCCCTGAGCTGCTTTCTGGAGTGCACTCCGACAAACTTGCACCTAGGTACAAGGTTCTTAACATATTTAACATATATATATATATATATATATATATATATATATATATATATATTACACAGCCACGGTGGTGGCTGTGTAGTTATGGTTAAGTTGCTGTTTCCATAGGAAGAGCACTTTTTGGGTGGCTTATAACTCCGCTTCCCCTGGACGAATCCTTACCAAACTTTGCAGAAAAAAGTACATGGGCCACTGTGAATTTTTTGCAAAGTTTGGTGAGGTTTGGTCCAGGGGGGAAAAAGTTAGAGGGGGGGTCCCAAAACGTATTTTTTTCCCATACACTGAATGGGGGAAAAACTTTGCGCATGGCTACAGCCCAAACCGCTGGACGGATTTTCACCAAATTGGCGGCAGGAGAAGGATCTTGGTCCCGAAAGCGGGCTTATGTAAATTTGGTGCCAATCCGTCCAGTAGTTTTCTTGAAAATGACCAAAAAGTATGTCTCCAAAAATTAGTGATATCTATGTTCACTCCGCGGTCACACTTCCCTGTTCGCTCCGCGGACAAGATAACGATTGGCTAATGGGCTCGCATCATGACCGCGGACACATGACGTGTCCGCTGATTGGCTGGAGTGATGCGTGATGTGCGTCAGATTGTTTCAATGCGCCCGCCATCTTTCATTCGTGTTTTGGTGTACGCGGACATCGCCGCTAAAACATATAAAACAACACAACATTGCACTTGTTAAACTTATGAAATACTGTCTCAGAAGGTGAGGGTTATTGAGGCTGGGATGTGGCACCAGGAAGTAAAAAAGTGGTGTTTTCTTGTCACCAACGTCATACGGTAAATTGGAAGTCGCTGCTCAATATAGTGTTCGTAACGTACAGGCGAAGAGTTAATGTGTCTGTGTTACAATGGCCCTCATTACAACCTTGGCGGAGGACCATGGTGCTATTAGCACCATGGTCCATGCCGCTAAGGTTACGATTCCGCCATGGTGGATGGCGGAATTACCGCCCCATTCCAAGGTGAGTGGGGCGGTAATTCCCCATTCACCATTTGCCCTTCCCCATTCCCATTTTTGCTCCCATAGGGCATAATGGGAATGGGGAAGGCGCTAATTACGGCACCGTAAATTACGGTGCCGTAATTAGCTCCAAAGTCGCTTTGCGGGTTGGATTTTTAACGCCTGCTAAAAGCAGGCGTTAAACACCAACCCGCAAAGGGACACTTGTAATCAGGCATTAAGGGTTAACGGCGCCGACGGCGCCGTTAAACCCTTAACGCCTGAGTTGTAATGAGGGCCAATGTATTTAAAATAATATTACAGTCAGACTGGCGGCCTAGAGTTTGAAATCTGAGGCAGCCACCTGCACTGCTTGATGGAAACAGCGAGTACGCGAGTGTATGGGAGTACCAGTTCTCATGAATGCATTGCGACATGTTGTTGCAAAATGAGAATGTATTAACATTCTGAGTGAAGGTCACTTGGTTTGCTATTTTGGTTGCGAGCTGAAGAGGCCCACGCATCCGACTGAACCCATAAGGGTCAATTGTTTTTTGACCTTGAGGGAAAGGGAAAATTCAGAAAGAATGAAGGGAGTGAACGTTTGCAAAAAATACCATTTGATAAGGTTATCTATTCAAAAGTTGTGTAAGGCACATGTAATATCAGTTCAAAATGATTCTTTGGTGCAAGTACTGAGTTTGACGAAGACAATGGAGTGTCATGACCCATAGAACTTGCCCTTTCTGGACTTCCTGGTCCTTATCGCGACGGGGCTTGTATTCCTTGTTACTCCCAACATGGCCGTGCCAAGTGACTTTGCTCGCACCAACCTTCACATCGCACACGGCACGTTCTATAAATTGGCCACGCCCCCGCGGCTCCACGCGTCTCAACGCTATCATTAGGTAGTGACTTGACGTGTGTGTGCTGTTCGGCGAATCCACTATTCCTAGTTTCCTGGTTGCTTCTTCCTTCCTTTCACCCTTTCCCTCTAATTCTGCTCCCGGAATCCTCATCCCTAGCGACCGCTACCTTTTTCCTGGACATCCTGGAACTGTGACCTTCCTGGAACTCTGAACGCGCTCTGCAGCCGGACGAGACTCGAGCGAGCCTATACAAGACCCGATCTGTCCACAAGGGGAATCCTCCCGCAGAACAGAGCAAGAAGCGATCCTAGGTGAGACGGGGGAGATTTACAACAGTTTGAGACGCCAAACGACCGACACTGATACTGCTATGGAGAAAGCAGTCCAGGACCTTATGCGTGGCATGCAAGAACTCACAACTGAAGTACAGAACTTAAAAGCTGAGAATGCTGCGTTAAAACAGCTTGTTTTGTCTCGCGACCCCGCTAACAAGGACAGCGTGTTACTGGGTGGAGTGGTAGACAAATATTATGGCTCAGCAAAATCCTTACGTGGATTCCTGGATTCCTGCTTGGTGCATTTTACTTTTAAGCCCTATTATTTTTCAACTTCCAGGGCGAAGGTGGGCTTCATAATCTCACATCTCACAGGGAACGCGTTGACCTGGGCCACTCCCTTAGTCAACTCAGGAGATGTCCTCCTGGATGATTATGATGGATTCAATCAGGCACTCAAGACTATGTTCGACCACCCAGAACAGGTTTTTAGTGCTCAGGAACGGTTACTTGATTTCCGACAGGGATCTCAGGATATGCTAACATACGTTACTAGATTCAAGCAACTGGCCAAGGAAGCGGATTGGTCCTCAGAAGCAAGTTTCACTCTATTTCGCAGGGGTCTAAATGAGGATATTAAGGACGAATTAGCCAGGGTGGCTCGTCCTAGCTCATTCCAGGCTCTTATGGATCTAGCCATGCAAATAGACTTCCAAATCCAGGAAAGAAAGGCTGAAAGAAGAAAGACCAAGATACCCTTTCAAAAGAATTCCCTTGAGACTTTTATAAAGACCGATCCTGCCCCAACCCCTGACATAGTTCTGGAACCCATGCAAATAGGAGCCTTCCGTGGGCCTATTTCCCCACAAGAAAGGATGAGAAGGATCCACACAGGCCTGTGAATGTATTGTGCCTCGGATAAACACCTTGTTAGAGAATGCCATCTAACCCCTCCTCGGCGTTCAGGAAACGCCAGCTCCCGATCCTAGACGGAGCGAGGTGTCAGGAGAGAGATGTTTGCTCCACATCAATTCCATCCTTGAACTTTCCTGGACAAAACAGTTTGGTGATACTACAGGCCTTTCTGTCGCCCTCCAAGAACAAGACCTATCCCATTCTGGCCTTGGTGGACTGCAGAGCTATGGGAATTTTCATTGATCAAGACTGGGTTGTTAGTCATCATATTCCGTACAAGACACAAAACACCATGCAGCCAGTGGAAGCAATTGACGGAAGACCCCTCTCTTCAGGACCCATAAGCCTGCAGACTAAAGAGATCCAACTTTCCATAAACCATCATCAAGAGCGGATTACATTCGACATCATTAAGTCAGCTCATTACCCCATGGTTTTGGGTATGCCCTGGTTACAAAAGCACAATCCGTATATCAATTGGACATGCAGATCATTACTCCTGGGCTCAGAGTTCTGTATGTCCCACTGTCTATCCATGGATCCCTCCTCGACACCTCCTAAAGAACCATCAAGAGACCTAAAAACACCACTCATGGTTTCCAATATCATACAAGTTCCAGAGGCCTATCAAGGATATGCTGATGTATTTTCTACTGCCATAGTCCAAGCCTTACCCCCTCACAGGCCCGAAGACTGTGCCATAGATACAGATCCCTCAGCAGTAATTCCCTTCGGCAGAATGTTCATTCTTTCTGAACCTGAGAAAAAGGCCCTTCGGGAATACCTAGACACCAATCTTGAAAACGGCACCATAAGACCCTCGAAATCTCCAGCGGGTGCTTCGTTGTTCTTCGTTCCCAAGAAGAATACCAAGGAACTCAGACCTTGCCTCAACTATCGAGGCTTGAATCAGTGCACCCTCAAAGATCGGTACCCACTGCCCCTGATCTCGGATATCCTGGAAGCTGTGAGAGGCGCTGTAATATTCACGAAGTTGGATCTCCGGGGTGCCTACCACTTAAAGGAATGGTTCGGTAAACATTTTTTATTGCCCCTACGGGTCGGCCATGTATTTTTAAGCCTAAGTCTCTCGATTTTAGAAAAATTTCCTATGGACCTTACCCGAGTTTTCGTCCATTAAACACACGCGAAAACAGGCAGTAGGGCGCTGCCATTTTGTGATAATCTTATCACTTGCCGCATCGCCCTGGCTGACCTGCTTTTGCGACACTAAATCATATCCCCCGCCCCTGAGCCTGACATTATTAAAACATTCATATTCCCCGCCTCTCTCCGTGACGTTTCTGTGCTGCGTAGGCAAACGCGCCCAGTCGTCTTCTACGCGACTTCACACGGAACCCGGAAACCAACACTGATCAACTCACAACACAGCGCGCCACAATTCGGAATATGAAACTGTACTTTAAAATCAAACAGCAACACGGTACATTTGGTAAAGTACATTTATTTGACATTAAATGTTTATAGAATATTCAGCAATTGTCATATGAACTCGGAATGCCATTTATTTTCTTTTATCTCTATGCGCGAATCCGTAAAAGTTTATTGTGAGTCACGCGCTGTTCCTTTATGGTACACAGGGTGTTGGTTTTCGTTAAAAGAAGCACTTTGGTCGCACGGTGAACCGCAAGGCTGTTCCATCAAGTAGGCACTAGGCCAGCGTAAAGGTTGATATGTTGCTTCTAGACGTTAGTACCGCGTAAGGGCATATGGGCCCTTGGCGATCATCCCATAAAATCATCAAAGTGGTGCAGTTGTTTACAAGAAGCTGCAGCTGGCGGTTGAAAAAACCATCTGCCGGGGTCTGAAACTGATGGCAGTAGCAGTAGGGACGGATATACCTGTTTTGAAAACATAAAATGTATAATTAGTCTCGCCAGCCGATCTTTATTAATATTATTCATTTTATTTATTACGGCCGAGCGGAAACTCTTTGCTTTCAAGGATAGTGCAATGGAGTATGTTCGGCTCTAAAATCAATGCGAAAAGTAACAAAATAAATCGAGGTTAGCACACAATGGGAAACAACTGTTTGTCTACATGCGTGTGGAATGTGGACCTGCATGCCCATGTGCCCGCTACAAGGACGATCCCACAAACGTTTTCCTAGCTCTTCCCACAAACGTTTTCCTAGCTCTTCATTCATTCATTTATTCATGCATCCATTCATTAATTCTTCATTCCGGTATAAAAGCGTCTAAAGAGTTACTTACATTATATTCGCAATTTCCATTGTGTCTCTGCGTAATGCAATCCATAAATCCCACTGTGCTCTTGACAACGATTTTTCGTATACTGAACTAACATGAAACTCGGTCTAGTTTCAGAATGTTCTGCCTTATCGTCTCTTACGTAATTGCACCCCACCCTTCAAATGAAGTTCTTTCGGCATGGTCCCTGTCTCTCAAGGTAAAAAAACAATAGAACCTTATACTGCCAGTGCGAGTTGTGGGCCTCTTCAGGGCGCGAGCTGAAAATCAAAGCCGCTGACCTTCACTAGAAATGAGCATACATTCTTTCTTTGCAACATCCAGTAGTAAAGCCATCTGTGAGAACTTGAAGTTTCGAATCCATCTATGTACTGCGCCTCAATGTGCAAATGCGAACTGGCTTCTCTCCCATTTGCAACGGCTCACTTGGCGCGTTCTAAGGCCCCCAATTTTGTCCTCGTTGTCTGCGAGCTTTGAAGCCCCAAAGAACCATAACTATTGAGACTTTTAATTTTTTGGGGAAGGTCAGGGAAAGTATAAAATACCCGAGGAGTTGAGTTGAAAGTGAGATTTATTGTTTGTTTTATTATTTGCAATACGCAAGCCTCCCCTTGGTTAACAGTGCGCATGAGATTGCGAAAATTAGTTACATCAACAAAAATATATACATACACATATAGACAAGGTCAGCAATATGAGGTGAATAGAGAGAGAATTCAAAGATGACACCCAGGTTGTTCGCCACCCAGGATGGTGAAGGTAGGGGTTAGGGTTAGCGTACTTTGTATGTACACTGTACAATAACATTTATTTACAAAAAGACAATCGTATTACAATTTTTTAAACCGGGATTTGTACTTCACAACCAGCTCTCCTTTGGGTGGGCATGGCACAGTGGCAATGTTGGGTGGCAATGGATCAGTGCTCTGCACAGAAACGTTCAAAATTCCATATCTGTGCTTCTCTAATACAGCCACAATAAGGCTTTTGACAAAGTCAAACTCCATTTCCTCATAGACTGGTTTGATCTCCCATTGCTTACTTCTTTTTGAAAAGGCCTTAGTGTAGCGAGGCATCCTTACATTACCCATAGTCCTAGATTGTTCACGGCCGAGATTCTCGTTATGGGCCAAGACGGCAAGTAGAGTCCTATGTCTCATGCCCTGTATGCTGAAATGCAAGCGCTTTGGCCTGTACTTTAGGCACATATTGTGGAACACCTCCAAACCTCCTGTGTGACAGAATTCTGTCAGTCCCCTCAAATCTCTTGATAGAGTTTTATCGAAAGCAATCTTCTCAATGGCTTTGTGTGTCAGTGAAGATGGATTCAACCACTTCTTCTTCCGTGCCTCCACTAGGGACAAAGGGCCATGTTCACATTGGTGGAAATGTAGGATTTCTGACCAGCGGTACACATTGGTACAGTGGTGCATCAGTGACCGCCATTTTTCAAGTAGTATTTCCACTGACCCTTCACAAGTTTTGGAGCTCCACCAAAGATGGTTGCTGATAGACTGGGACCACTCTGAAATACTTTCCAAACCTTTTTTTTCCCCTGCAGCCGAGATTTTCTTATTGATTGATTTAGCAAGATGCCATACGTCAAATTGATGTTTAATATGTGGGAACTGCTCTCTCATTGTCTTGGCAATTGAAACGTGTCTGTCCGTGGCTATGAGGTCGATGTGCATTCCCCTCGATTGTAGATATTCCACTGATTTTATAAATCCTAGTTTCTCCATGGCCACTGAGGATGTACATTGTGTTACCTGCACGACCACCGAACTCACAATTTTCTTACTATCCATGTCCTGAAAGTGGTAGGTGCAGTACTTGGCAGAAAATCCAGGGCTGTCGCACTGTCCATCGCCGGCTAGCCTGAATCGTTTGCCTTCGAATGTACTTTCTAGAGACAATTGTTCAATTTTCCAAGCATCACTAATGGCCGGAAACAGATAATCATGTTGGTATTTGGAGTACTGCGTTTTTGAAATGAAATGGAGTCCCACAAACTGAAAGAAAGACTCTAACTTTCTAAAACTGGAGCCACTAAAAAGTGATGCAGCTGCACACAGTTTCCCCAGCATCGGTTGTGCAGACCATGAGAACGTATGATTTAATCTACAGGCGGCATGTATTGTGACGTTAATGCCTTGTTTTTGACGAGTCACATGAATCAATGGCTTCCCACATACTTTCCCTCTGACGGAATGCCTACATTTCAGCATACTTATAATATCCATCAAACAACTGTCGAATACTATGTATTTGCCCTCTTTCATTAGACTGTCATCCTGCGTCAAAGTTGTTTCGGCCTGTGACGTTGAGGACATATCACCACATTTGAAAGAAATATCACTGCTATCAAGTTCTGATGCGTCGGTGAATGCTGATGCTGGTTCATTCTCTGTCATTTCAACATCTGCTACTTCAACATTGATGGGAGAACACAACAATGTCGACAGGTTTTTTGGTGTCAATTTTTTGGCGGGTGTAGATTGTGTGCATTGATCTGCGACTACTTCAGAGCTATCTTCAATACATCCAGTATCATGTTGTTGTGGTGGTGCGGTCGCACTGTAGCAATGGTCCTTTACAACTTTACTGGATTCTCCGGACACATTAATTTCCTGTTCTGGCCATTGGACATGAGCATCTCTAGTCTCAACACGCGGCGTCTGAATTAATAGTTCCTCCATAGTGTAAATGGTCTGGCAAGCAACATCTCTCATTCGCTTCACTGTCTGTGTATGTATAGTTCGGACACCAACGGGTAACTAGAGGATAGATTGGAAACGGGATGTTCAGTTTAAACACAAGATAAAGTATAGTACAATTGACTGGAAAAAAACATAAAATAGTCCCCAGCACAAAAAAATTTCTAAAGTTATGAACTGTTTGTAACTAACCTTATTTTTGTTTCTTTTCTTTGCAACTTTTTTGACTCGACCTTCAACATCTGCACGCTGTTGCTCCGATTCGTATCCGCATGTCTCCCCTTCCTCTTGCGCTGCAACGACTATATTTTCTGTATCCGCATAGACAGCACGGAATGAGGCTCCATCGACTCCCTGAAACATAGTATTTTCATTACTGTGTATCAAAATATTGTTAGCATAAAACACACGTGAGGACGAACACACAGGTACATCTCAATAGCCAAACACGATTTAAACATTGTGTGGAACAATCAAACGACAAGTATTCGAGCTCTGATGACCTAGTTCGATGGAACTGTCAGTATCCATACCTCTGGCTCTGCATGGACTGCCACGAATGATGTATTGAAGAGGAGGCATCATCAACTCCCTGAAACACAGTACTTGCGTTAGTATGGTTTTCAATATTGTAAACATAACACACACTTGGGGTCGACGGCACAGCTACATATAAAGAGATAACCACAAATGTTGCATTGTCTAAAAGTATCAAGGAATATTTAAATATGATCAGATTTAATCGACTTATTTCTCTGATTTCTTTACATCTGCATCATCTAAATGGGATCTTGTGATTGTAGTGGAAGCTCCATCGTCTCCCTGAAACACAGTACTTGCGTTAATAGGGAAGAAAGTATAGCAAATGGAATCACGTTATATGATCACGCTCGATGGAGCTTTCAGTATCCATACCTCGTGCTGCTGAAGAATATCTATGGATGTTGTAAATGTGGTGCGCACTTCCGAAAGCTGTTGCGCCGATTGGTATCCGCATGGTCCCACTTCCCCTGGAATTACTTGAATGTCAGGCTCCGCATCAAGTGCGTGGGTTGACGCTTCAACAACAGCCTGAAACATAGTATTTGCATTAGTAAGGATTACAATATTGAAAACACAACACACACTTGGGGTCGACCGCACAGGTACATATCAATGGCTAACCACGAATGAAACATGGTGTAGAACAATCAAACGACAAGTGTTCTAGTCCTGATGATCACGGTCGATGGAGCTGTCAGTATCCATACCTCGTGCTGCAGAAGAACATCTAGGGCTGTTGTCAATGTGGTGGACGCTTCAGCATCTCCCTGAAAGACAGTTTTTGCATTAGTATGGATAACACTAATTATAACTGAAAACAAACACCAGGGGACGACAACTAAGGTGTATGTCAATTGGAAAGCACTAACCAAACAATTGGTAAAATAATCACACGATACATAAAAACTATTACTTGACATGCATAAAACAAGTCTGTAGCGGAATAGTGAAGTATGATTACCTGATACGCGCTAGAAATGGTTGATAACTGCGGGCACGTCACGGATGTAGAATGTTCTTGCTTCAGATTCAGTGGATAGTCAAGCAGTTGTAAAGGTAAATTATTGTTTGATGATGAAATGCAAATATTAAAAAATTGCCATGTAAACCGACATGTAAAACTTGAGAATAATGCTATTCAAATGCGCAATACAGTACAGTTCCCTGTGCCCATAAATAGATTTCCTTTGGGGGTTATAAAATAATTTATTGATAAATGTCATTATTCAAAAAGTTATACACTCATTTCAATATCGAAAGTATTACAAGGGAGTATTACAAGGGACACAACACCTAAAATATCAATTAATCAATTTGGCTACCTACACACTACCGCAAGGCCTAAAGCTAAATCCAGACACTTGACTCACCAGTGGCGGAATGTGGACGAATAGAGTTGGAATAGCGTTTGCGAGCAATTTTCGTGTTGTTCGCCGTTTATTCTTCTTTGTTACCCAAGATGTGGTGTACATGTTCGAGGAAAAGTGCCGGCTGCAGATGCGGTATCGATCACCCCTCTTGTCCTCTAAGACTTGTTGGAATCTACTTTCCAGCTCATCCAGTGGATATCCGCAATGTCTGACCCATTCTCTTATTTGATCAACAGTTTTCGGGAATACATGCATTGTAGTGCCTTCAGATTTAGCATGGGTCTTCGAAGGGCAACCGCTAATCGAACAGGCATGCATTGTTGAAAATTCTGAAAAGTAAATATCAAGATTATTATAAAGCATTGATGAATAAAAATGTCATAAAAAAGTAAATGAACCATACCATGCTCAATGCAAGGTTTGTTTTGGTCGCCGGAACTATCATCATGTGCGGCTTAGTATTTGCATAAGTTACAGACATTTTTTAAATTATGTGACTAAACTCAGAACATGTGACTCGTCCCTTGGATGTTCTGTTTTACACCAAAAGGAATCATGCTTACATTATAGACTGGACCCCCGAAGGATGCAATTCGATGACAATTGACACAGATGAAAATAAATAGATCTATTGATAGCATAACAATTCAAACTCAAGTCAATAGCAATGAGACCAATGACCATAGCTCTATTGGGTACTGTAATCGCAAATAGATAGAAATGTAAAAATGACCGAAATATGACTAGGATACATGGCCTTACCTTGACCAACAAACAGTTGGATTCAGCAGGCCGAGAAGTATGTTGCAGGAGAACAGGTAGATGGCCACAGGTAGCACACTGACGAGTTTGCTCGAAGCGGTCACAGATCGCACGACGACGAACAGATTAGCATAGATCTCAGTGCTTCTCAGGTAGAAGGTTCAGGAGTTGACTTGCAAAGCACAAAGATGTTCTCATGAGACATATCAAGTGGTTTATAAAGTATTAGAAACAGGGGTGTGTTTGTGAATGAATGACGTGTGTATGTCATGGTATTATGTGGTTTGCAGGGGGGCGGCCTGCCTCAGGGGAGGCCTGCCTGGAGACACGGGGTCTGAGGAGGCCATGTGAGCGATGGCCCCTGGGCGTGGGATGCCTTTTGAAGTGTACATGCTGTTTGGCACCTTGGCTTTTTGCGCCCGTGACATCCCCCCATGCCAGCGCTCATCCCCGGGTGCGAACCGCCTTTGATAGAGGGGGGTGGGATGGATGGGCCAGTGGGCATGCAGGCAAGTGTGTGGGAACGAGGGGCCATCAGGCCCCTCTCATCCTTTACTTCTCAGTAGAAACTCGGACCAAGTGCCTCCAGTAGTGGGTTCGCCCCTTGCCCTTCTGTGATAACTTTGGTTGACATTCGCGTAGATGGGACCACTGAGCAGGACACGGTGCATCCATTTTTGTACCCCCTTTGCAATCCATCTTGGTGACCAGGCCTCACTGCGCACAGCACATGGCCCCCACCCTCGTTCCCACTCTGACTGAAAAACTCCAGAGGTATTTGCAACACCTAATAAATGTAACACATCACTCTTCCTCTTCGATCACTGTCCTGCATGTGAACCAGCCTGAACTAAGCACATAGCTCGTTCATCTCCACAAACGTGTCCTCAATACCTGCATGCATTATTGAGAATATATTATGTTAGCTTAAATAGTGACCTCCCTGCTTCACAGCCTCCTGACCTTCACCCATTCGGAGGACAGATGTCTGACGTCCATCCTTGAATGGAGACACACTTGATTAATTTAATAAATCGAAACAACCGTTGTTAAAATATTTGTGGTGTTTTATTTTGTATCTTATTTTGATGACGCAAAAATACAAAACTTTACACATTGTACAGGTCAGGTTGCAGCACAGTGAGAGAAAATCCGCTGTACTGACCACTGTCACTCGGGAACGTTTATCTTATGTCACGAATGGCACAGGCGGGTATTACTCTTCGAACGCAGTGTCCAAGCCTCCCGTGAAGCCACCCTGTAAAGGAACAATAGGCCACCAGCCTGTACCACCTGTGAAAAGGAATGAAACAAACTGTTTTTAAATGACCAAGATAAGTTTAATAAACGTTTGTTGTCAATGACAGTTGTTGTAACTAATGGCATTCTGCTCGGACAAATGGTATCTAGACACTGCACACTATTGAATGACTTTCATGCGTTACAATGATATGTATATGTAATTTTGGATATAGTAGAAGACCATGAAATAGGAGTGGCATGACAAGGACGAACAGTTGCGCGAAGTTCGTGCATAAGCACCATCATTATCCTCAATACGGACTGTGTGAGGCAGGCTGCCCTGAAGTCTGGCAGCTCGGTGATGCATTGCGATCGTGGCTCGCCTTCTGAAATGTAGGCCACGCATCCCGAGTTTTCACAGCAGCAGCAGTTCTCGTCCTCGGTTGGCATTAGCTCGCACCAATTGCATGTGCACCAGGTGGAAACACCGTCCATGCGACTAGGTCCAGGCTCTTCAGCTGTTGAATCGTCCTCCCAACTGCCGTCCAAAGATCCATCGTTTTCACGTGTATCCCTTTCCAGTAGTTCCTCCTCGGTATACTCAGGCTCGTACATGTAGGGCATTATTGTAGCCATTGTGTGTTAAACAAACTAAAATAATTTATAGCGGTGGTACTGGTATCTGTTCACACGGGCTACAAGCAACGAAGGTAGCTGACCAGAGCACAGAAACGAGTCACAGAATATTCAAAGTAACACAGAGAGAGGAATGGAATCGAAAATCTGCTGCTGTGTGTTGTGAAACGGTCTGTTTATACTTATTGAGGAAAGAGGCATCCTGCCATTTCCATGGCGACACGTCATTAGCTGAAGCGCAGGGAATGTTGACACGAGACGTGCTTTGGTGTTGTGAAATGGGCGTTACGCGTCTGCTGATGACAGCCTCAGGGGCGGGGGATATGATTTAGTGCCGTAAAAGCAGGCCAGCCAGGGCGATGGGGGAAATGATAGGATTATCACAAAATGGCAGCTCCCTGATGCCTGTTTTCGCGTGCGTTTAATGGACGAAAACTCGGGTAAGGTCCATAGGAAATTTTTCTAAATTCGAGCGACTTAGGCTTAAAAACACATAGCCGACCCGTAGGGGCAATAAAAATGTTTTACCGAACCATTCCTTTAATCCGTGTCCGGGAAGGAGACGAATGGAAAACAGCCTTTAGAACACCCTTTGGTCACTATGAATATCTAGTCATGCCCTTTGGAATAGCTAATGCTCCCGCAGTCTTTCAAAGTTTTATGGATAGGGTGTTCTCTGACATGTTGTTCTTCTTCGTCATTGTCTATCTGGATGACATATTGATTTTTTCCAAGGATCCTCTAAAGCATGAAGAACATGTAAACGCAGTACTACAACGACTTTGTGAACACAAACTTTTAGCCAAACCCGAAAAATGCTTGTTTCACGTTACTTCTGTTCACTACCTAGGGTTCATCCTTAGCCCAGAAGGAATTGGTATGGACCCTTCAAAAGTAAAGGCCATACTGGCTTGGCCCGCTCCCACATCTGTGAAACAAGTTCAATCCTTCCTGGGGCTCGCCAACTTTTACCAGAAGTTTATTTCTACCTTTTCCGAGATCGTTCAGCCGATCGTTGCTCTCTTGAAGAAAGACACCCCCTTTATCTGGTCTACACCGCAAGATAAAACATTCCAACGATTGAAGACAGAATTCACGCAAGCACCAATTCTGGCCCAACCCGACATAAATCGCCCATTCCTAGTGGAAACTGATGCCTCTAACTACGCCATAGGAGCAGTCTTGAAACAGGATCTTGAGGATAAACTGGAACACCCCATTGCTTACCTTTCACAAACCCTGACTCCCAGCGAGACACACTATTCCGTCCTGGAGAAGGAACTTTTGGCCATCCGCCAAGCCTTCACTGAATGGCGACACCTACTTCTGGGTGCTAAATATCCAGTTCAGGTCCGCACAGACCATCGGAATCTCCAAATTCTACAGTCGTTGGAGTGCAGGAACAGTCGTCAGGTGCGTTGGGCCTACTTCTTTGGCCAGTACCAATTCCAAATCACTCATGTTCCCGGATCACAAAACATGATTGGTGACGCCTTATCTCGACGTCCTGACTATGTAGCCACTGAAGACAAGGCCTATCCTAAGATGTTTCCCCACACTATCTTTGTAGCTCAAGCAGTCAACCTCCTGGAAGAAATCCGAGTGCAAACCCAGTCCTCTGACCTCTGGAAGGATATGTCAAGGAAGAATCCATGGAATCTAAGAGTTAAGGAAGGATATTTATTCAAGGACAATGCACTGGTCATTCCTATGCAGAAATTACAACAAAGGATAATAAACCTCTGCCATGATACCCTTCACTCCGGTCATCGTGGTATAACTAACACCCTCTGGGCCTCATTCCGAGTATGGCGGTAAGGGATAGCGGCCACCAGTAACGAGACCGGTGGCGGTATTCCCTTACCGCCATACTCCGAGTTCCCTCTGCGCCCTCGCCCTTAACGCCTGCTTTGAGCAGGTGTTAAAGTCGAGGGCGCAAAGGGGCCTCCAAGCCAATAACGGTGACCGTAATGAACGGTCACCGTTATTTGCATCTTCCCCATTCCCATTGAGCCCTATGGGGGCTCATTTGGGAATGGGGAAGAGCCTTGGTGAATGGGGAATTACCGCCCCGCCAACCTTGGAATGGGGCGGTGATTCCGCCATCCACCAAGGCGCTGCCGGTCCGGGTACGGCGTCAACCAAGGAGTTAATAGCGCCATTGGTTAGCGCCGTACTCGGAATGAGGCCCACTGTCTTATACAAAGACAGTTTTGGTGGCCTGGAATGAAGACCGACGTACAACAGTACATCAAGGCTTGTGCTATCTGCGGTCAAAACAAACATGATAACAAGAGACTGGCGGGTCTTCTGTTGCAACCATCGCTGCCAACAAGACCATGGGAAATTATTGCTACAGACTTCATTGTGGAATTACCACCTTCCCGAGGATACACGACCCTCATGGTAACCATAGACTTGTTCACTCATATGGCTTATTTTACAGCTTTGTATAAACTACCATCCTCCTCAGAACTTGCTGGAATCTTCCTGGAACACATTTTCCGTCTTCATGGACTTCCTTCCAAGATCATATCGGACCGAGGACCTCAATACGTCTCACAATTCTGGAAACCTCTGTGTCGTATTCTAGGGATCCAATGCGCTGTCTCATCAGGTTATCACCCACAAACCAACGGAGCCACGGAACATGTAAATCAAACTCTGGAGCAATATCTTCGTTGTTTTGCCACTAAGGTTCAGGATGACTGGTCTCTCCTCATACCCCTGGCCGTGTTTGCCTACAACAATTCCGATCACTCAGCACTCAATGTCAGCCCTTTCTATTGCAGTCAAGGTTTTCACTTGTCCGTTTTACCTTCTGTTCTTCCACATCCCACTCCAGTACCTACTCTCGACTCATGGATTCAGACTCTCATCAACATACACAAGGAAGCCAAGGAACAATTGAAAGAGGCCCAGACACGGACTAAGCGTTATGCGGACTCCAAAAGAAGACCAGCGCCTTCTTATTCTGTTGGTGATCAAGTCTGGTTCTCCTCGAAACTATTACTGCGACATCTACGGCCAAACAAATTAGCCCCTCGGTACTATGGACCATTTTCCATAAAGGAAATCATCAATCCTGTCTCATTCCGACTCAAGCTACCTGACTCCTGGAAGAAAATACACCCAGTCTTTCACACTTCCCTATTGAAACCCTACATCCAATCCGCCCGAAAATCCTGCAGACCCAGTCCTGTTGTTGTGGACGATCAGGTGGAATACGAAGTGTCCAGAATATGCGATTCCAGGTATAAACGGGGTCAACTTCAATACCTTGTTGAATGGAAGAGATATCCTCCTAGCGAGAGAACCTGGGAACCAGTTTCTAACTTAAATACCCCTCGATTGCTTGGAAGATTCCATCTCATACACCCGGGCAAACCTGGTGGAACAGGTCTTCGGAGGAGGCATGCTGTCATGACCCATAGAACTTGCCCCTTCTGGACTTCCTGGTCCTTATCGCGACAGGGCTTGTATTCCTTGTTACTCCCAACATGGCCGTGCCAAGTGACCTGCCTCGCACCAGCCTTCACGTTGCACATGGCACGTTCTATAAATTGGCCATGCCCCCGCAGCCCCGCGCCTCTCAACGCTATCATTAGGTAGTGACTTGACGTGTGTGTGCTGTTCAGCGAATCCACTATTCCTAGTTTCCTGGTTGCTTCTTCCTTCCTTTCACTCCTTCCCTCTAATTCTGCTCCCGGAATCCTCATCCCTAGCGACCACTACCTTTTTCCTGGACATCCTGGAACTGCGACCTTCTCGGAACTCTGAACGCGCTCTGCAGCCGGACGAGACTCGATGAGCCTATACAAGACCCAATCCGTCCACAAGAGGAATCCTCCCGCAGAACAGAGCAAGAAGCGATCCCAGGTGAGACGGGGGGAGATTTACGACATGGAGAAGGTGAATATCGTGTAAGTTTACTTTTGACGACTTTACACCGGAATGAGATTTAATTTTTTATTACATGACCATTAATTTTGCCAATGTAACTGAAGTACTATATTTCTGTGTAGTTGTTATTTTTTTTTAGTTATGGAGAGTGCATATTCTCGCCGTTTGTAGGCTACCCCTAGATTCACCCATGTTCAACGCTAATATTTCTTTACAATGTCACGTTGTATGACCACATCGATTTGTGTATCAGTTTCCACGTTCTTTTTGTCTTTTCTTAAATTGTTTGCTAAAGGTTGGGTATTGATACGTATTTTCTGTTATGTTTTCCGAAGAGCTACATTTTGCCTTACTGTGATTGCCATGGATTCCAGATGCCAAGTGATGGATTTTTCCCACGATCGATGCACGTACTCGTGACCGGCTGCCTAACCGTCACTGTGTTATGGGACGATCGCGGAGCTGTAATTTGTCCATACGCTGGAGTGGCCATTAGGAGTAACATAACATGTTTATGGTGGTGTAGGCCGAAGTTCATGCCGATGTCTTGAAATTCACTGTGCGATCGAAGCGGTTGCTTTATCGCAAACGAATACTTTGTGAATGGGAAAAAAACATTGTGTGCCTCACGATTAACATTTTCGATGACGACCGAAGAAACAAAGTTACTATTTGATTGAACATGGGAATAGTCCGATGGTCTCGGACAGTTTATTGTGAAATAAAAGTAGTTTACAAATTGTAAAGTGGTAATGTTTTCTTTTAAAAACCAGTTTATTAGTTCAAAATGTGACGTGCTACGTTGTACATCGCTGTGTGTTCATTTTCAGGTTCTGTGTCACAGTACGTAGGTGCTTATGGGCGCATTTGGTTACGCTGGAGGGGAACGTCATCCAAAAAAGGTGTAGAATATCATTAGGGTTGGTTATGTGACGACATGTGGGAGTGTTTTCGTATTTCACAAGTGTCGTAATGTAGTTAAAAAAAATAGCGCTGCACCTTTACTGACTGAGGGGTAGGCTGTAGCCATGGAGAGTGGGCAGAATGTCGGGATTATGGTATGAGGTCATGATCCGCACAATGTGGCTACTGGCCACGACCAGAAGGTTGAAAAGATAGGATTGAAGTGGCCATGTCCACCTGGTACTGGCTTCTTGTAAAGTTGTTCGACATTAGGATACATTTGAAAGGGAAGGAAAAAGTGCTTGTGGTAATATGTTAACAGGGTTTCGATTTTGCTTTTTGCAGGCTGCCATGGAAAGCGAAGAGGGGACCTGTATGGAACACCCTCCTTCCCTTTCTATGGTGGCCATCTTGGAAAAGGATTTTGTTTTCTAATCCGGAACGCCACAGGCGGCCCGGGTTAGAACAAAAAATCCTCTTTTTTAGTAGAATGGGTTACTGCTTTGGAAATCTAGATTGTTAATGGCATTCATCCCCCATTTTAGGGGTGGAAGGGGGGTAATGATCCAGAGATCGCGTTATGCACTCTCGCTTCGATTGGGCTGATAACTTGGCCTGCTGGCCCTTTATTTACTGTTCCAGTCCATGGAACGGAGGATGAACACTACATTACAATTAGCATAACACGAACTACAAATGGAAATGTTGGTTGGAAAATCTTATTGCGCGTATGTGCTTTACTGAGAAATTCAAAGTAGATGGAGTCTATGCAATTTTTTTTTAATTTATATTTTTAAACTGTGAAAGGTGGTTTTTAAAGGAACATTTAATTTTTTACGGATGTTATTTTTTTGGAAGGAGAGCTAAGAAGGAAAGTTGCAGATGGAAATGACCAAAGAGGCACCAAACAGTAATATGGAGGGGTAGGTGGACGGGGGAAAATGTTGGGCATGTGTTATTTGTAAGGTTGGGGCAGTGTTTCTCATGCTCCTTCATTACAGCAGTGGTGCTGTTTCTTGGGGAGGAGGGATGGTCTTAGCTCATGTCGTTTTCAGATAAATAGTACTTTTGCTAAAAGTATGTATTGTGTACTACATTGTTAATGGCTAAGTATGAATAGGTGTTGGAGCTGTGCAAGGGAAATGTTTAAGTTGAAGTTCCTACATCAGTAAAAAATGTAGGTCCACAATGTCCACGAGGCATAGATCTTACTGTTAAGTGTGTACGGATTCTCGGACACGTCACCGTGCTGTGCGCCAGCATATGGTCATATGGCATTCTCCGGAAGATGTTGAATGAAGTCAAATGTTTGTTTACATTATGGTTACGTGCCACTACTAGAAACATATGAAATTCAGTAAAAAAAACTTTTTACTCAATAAAAAAAAGTTTTTTTTACTGAATATAATATATATATATATATATATATATATATATATATATATATATATATATATATATATATACACATATATATATATGTATATATATATATATATATATATATATATATATATATATATATATATATATATATATATATATATATATATATAACACAGCACATAGCCACAGTAGTGGCTGTGTAGTTATGGTTAAGTTGCTAATCCCATAGGAAGAGCACTTTTTGGGTGGCTTATAACTTCGCTCTCTCTGGACGAGTCCTCACCAAACTTTGCGAAAAAAGTATATGGCCCACTCTGCATTTATTTTTCAAAGTTTGGTGAGGTTTGGTCCAGGGGGGGCAAAGTTATAGGGAGGTCCCAAAATTTCTTTTTTTCCCATAGACTGAATGGGGAAAAAACTTTGCGCACGCCTACAGCCCAAACAGCTAGACAGATTTTCACCAAATTTGCGGCAGGAGCAGCAGCTTGGTCCCGAAAGCGTGCTTTTGTAAATTTGGTGAAAATCCGTCCAGTAGTTTTTTTTAAATGATCAAAAAGTAGGTCTAAAAAATTAGTGATATTTATGTCCGCTCCGCGGACACACGTCCCTGTTCGCTCCGCGGACAGGACACCAATTGGCTAACCGGCTTGCCTCATGTCCGCGGACATGTGACGTGTTCGCTGATTGGATGATGAAGAGCGTGAAGTACGTCAGATTGTTCCGATGCGCCCGCCATCTTGGATCCGCCGACAGCGCGGCGGCGAACAGAGGCAAAATGCCGTTTTGGGGAGTGTTTTGGTGTGCTTGGGGAGGTTTGGGGGAGTAAGAGATGGGTCAAATACTGTATTTGTTTAGGTGGCAGGTGCCCCTGATGTATTCGCCATGCCCACGCTGTCCGGGTTGTCCGTAATTTTTCAAAATGAGTGGTTTCCTAAGGTCACGATTCCTGTCCGTGCTGGTCGCAGGCAAGTCTGAAATTGTTATAAGGACACGCGCGGTGTCCGCGGACATAAAAAATGCCCATATGGCACAATTAAAATGTTTTATTCTATGGGTGTGATCTATAGGTGTGATATGCTGCAGTGGTTGTGGCCAGTGCCTAGAGTCTTGGGTGCCGTAGGCCATGTACCCAAGACTCTGTTGCAGATTGTTACATACCTGTTGTTAAATTTTAACTGGTTATAGTTTTTTATTTATATTCTGAAGTTGCTGATCTATCTGTTGGGTTGGTGCAGATTTTTGGAGTAGTTAGATACATGTTGGTGTATTTTAACTGTTTATTTCTTGTTATAATTTAGTGGTATTGATTTTTCTGTTTGGTTGGCGCAAAATCTTGGGGCAGTTAGATACCTGTTGGCGTATTCTAACTGTTTATTTCTTGTTATAATTTAGTGGTATTGATTTATCTGTTTGGTTGTTACAGAATCTTGGGGCAGTTAGAAACCTGTTGGCGTATTCTAACTGTTCATAGTTTTTTAATTGAAGTTTTATTAATGTTTATGCACATATTAGTTATTAGTGGTATTGATTTATTTGTTTGGTTGTTACAGAATCTTGGGGCAGTTAGATACCTGTTTGCGTATTCTAACTGTTTATAGTTTTCTAGTTGAAGTTTTGTTAATGTTTAAGTACAGATTAGTTATTACATTTTGGTTTTGAAAAGATTAAATAAGCATTTGTAAGATTTGCTGGTAATCTCAGCTTTAGAGTAATGGTACTATCATTACATTCGAAACCATCACATTTCTTTTTTATACATGCAGTGTAGTGACCTGCATTGGTTGTGGCTCCTGCGTGGTAGATTATACCTATTGTTGTGAAGGTTTTCTTACCAAGTGATACTTGACCATGTATGAATCCAGTAAGCTTGCACTTGTTTTTGGTACCACCTGCATGCTAACGTAGAAGCATTAGTATTACGTATTTACTATGTGTTTGTATTAGTAAGGTGGAGCGATTATCTGAATTACAGGTAGTACATAATCTACCATGATTTGCATTTTGTACAAGTTGCTGAAATGAAACGGATTCACAATTATGTATGGATACATACACGAAGCGCTAATTAGGGATTTGTTGCTGTGCCACATTGTTGCAGAGAGTGCATATATGTTTCCACATGTATGAAATATGGAAGATTTCATTCATAGGTATGTTTTTGTTTTCCAGTACTTGTAGTAAGTACATTAGAAATTCTTGTGGATCTTCTTGTGAGTTTATAGTGAATTTCACCATTCCAGCACAGTAGTTCAATTCTTGTCTTATTCCATGAACACTACACGTGTTGTCAGGATTGTTTGTTGCATTTCTGTGAAGGACTAACATTTGCAAACACAATTGGTATGTACTGTGTAAGTAAATGTTGTCAACAATTGGTGGCAATTGAAATATAATATTGATTTGCTACATTTGCGTAGCAATTTACACGAGTTATATTTGAAAATTTGAATGGACCAGATAGTTCTGTGTCCAAGTCAATTTTTAGGAGTGTGTTTTGCTACTTTGAAGAAGTACCTGAGTTACTTTGAGTAATAGATTCTTCTTTGGTTGTGGTAATTGATGAAGTATTAGCTTCTTTTACTTTCTTTGCAGGATTTTCATTGAGATCCTGTTGCATTTCTGTTTGAATTAGTTTTCTTTTACAACCTTTTCCTTTTTGTGGAACAGGATATGGTTTTAGATGGGGGTTGCATAGTGAACGTAGTCTATTGTATTCTAAAATGCAAGGAATATCAGCGTTTACTTTGCTTGCATCAAAGTTGATTAGAAGTAGACCGTCAAGTGTACGTAAGCGTGATAGTGCTACGTAGCTCATGCCTTCTTTAAAGACTGTTTTCCCAATATCTATCAATGCTTTATCTAGTGTAAAACCTTGTGATTTGTGAATGGTGACTGCGTATGCTAAAGTTAGAGAAAATTGTTCTCTGCGTACATACATGTCTTTGAAAAGAAGGAATCGAGCTGTTAAGCACCCTATCCTTTTTACTTCTGAAAGTTTGTCAAAGAGAATATTGACAAAATCAATGTTGTTGTCACGTGGGTATGTCTGAAAGCCAAGACTGTACCCAGTGCTCCATTAACTAGTCCTTGCTCCACGTCAAGGTTACGTTTAAGCAATACTCTACAGTTTAAGGATAATTTTAATATTTTCTCCAAACCAGCTGTGTTGGAGATAGAATTTTCTAAGGTATTTAGTCTTGTTGTGGCTTGTTGGTGCATGGGTAGTGTCATACAATGTACGTCCAGTTTGTCTGTGGAGAAAATTTCAATTATTGGTTGCATTTCTTTTTTCAACATTGTTTCATTGAATTTGGAACAGCTTGCAAGAGTTGGCATTAAGGACATACAATTGACATTTTTGTGTGCTAATTGTTCCATGACATGAGTAGCACATGCGTTATGGCCATAAATTGCATGGATGTGCCGGGTTTTTAATATTCCTTGTGCTTCTTGAGATAGTACACCAACTCTAATACTTTTTAAAATGTTGGCGTAAGAGAGGTCTGCAGATTGGCGCATGTTTTCTGTTAATTCTCTGTATTGGAAATGTTGACAAAGGTTGACAGGTTTTAAAAATAGGTTCACCTTTCACTGGTGTCAATTGAAGAAGATCTCCGAAAACAATAATGTGTTTTCCTCCAAAGAGCTCTTCCTAGTTTCTTTTAAGTACTTCTTGCAATCTGAGGTGAATCAAAGCCAACATTAGGTTGGAGACCATGCTCACTTAATCTATTAGTAGCATTTCCATTTGTTTTAACACTCTGCATAGTTCCATTGCAGCTTCTGTAGAAAGTTTGTAATATTATAATTTGTTTTGGTGTTCTACTGGAAGGAGTAGTAATCAGTGTAAAGTGACACCGCCTATTTTGTAGGCAGCTAAACCTGTGGGGGCAGTTACAATAGCTGACAGTTTGTTGTTTGTCAATTGTTGAAGGAACTTGCTGATGATTTTGATTAAGAATGTTTTGCCTGAACCAGCTTCACCACTGACGTATAGTAGTATAGGTTTGTGACTTTGGCAGGTACATTCTTTATTTTCATGTTGTACACCATGTGCAATTTGTTTTGTTACTTCTTGAAAAATGGTACGCTGCTCTTTGTTAATTTTGATTGTAGTACAGTTAAGTCTTCTGTATCTTCTTCAGAGTGACACATGGTATTCTCTACTTCTGTCATAGCTATTTCTGCCTCATTTGCTATTAGTGGCTGTCCCAGTGGTTCTTGGCTTCCTGTTACAGAAAGTTGACTACTGTCTGGAGTGCCCTTATCTAGTTGGGCCTGGAGTTCTTCTTCGTGTTGTTGTTCATTGTGCAACATTGTTTTGTACTGTGTAAAGTTTACATCAGTGATAGTGCTTTCATTTGCTTTGAAAGCGTCATCATGGGAGTCACAGTTTTCTAGTATCTCTTCTTCTTTTCTCCATGGTTTAAAAAGTTGTAGCAGGGACATGTAATATAGTTCTTTATGTTGAGGAGGTTTTTAATGACAATTTGATATGCTTAATTAAGCTTCATTTGGTAAGTTTCACTAAGCTGCCTTCACAATTTGTCACTCTATATCTACCTTTTTTTCATCAGGTTTTATATTATCTTTGTATGTGAAGTTTTGGGCCATGTGGTATAGACACATGGTTTCCAAAGTGGTACTCCTGTTTGGGTAGTATGTGTCTAGTAAATTGTTTTTCAAAATGTCTTGGCTGTTGGGATCATTTTTGGCTATTGTTTCTATGTCACCGTATGATTTGAGAACTCTTTTTCTAGATTTAGCAGGACCAAGATTTAGCCATACTATATTTTCAGACTTTCCATACAAAGCAGTGCCGGTTCTGCCTAAGCTGTACAATTTCTGAGATAGTGTTTTGTCTGATGATAGGTCATGCCAGAGGTCTTTAAGCTCTGTTTTTTCTGCTTTTGTTAAGTAGGCTGTAACATATTGTGCAACTGCAGTGGAATTGTCTGCAATGTACTGCACATCTATGTTTGCATTCCATAAGACGGCAATGATTGCATTGTAATCATTGATATATTTTGCTTCTTCTGTTCTTTTTATGTAATATGTGTTCTTAGGTGATTTACCTTTAACACTATGGCCCTCATTACAACTCAGGCGGTGGACCATGGTGCTATTAGCACCATGGTCCATGCCGGATTCCGCCATGGTGGATGGCGGAATTACCGCCCCATTCCAAGGTGAGTGGGGCGGTAATTCCCCATTCACCATTTGCCCTTCCCCATTCCCATTTTTGCCCCATAGGGCAATTACGGTGCCGTAATTAGCACCAAGGTTGTTTAGCGCCTTGGACTTTAACGCCTGCAAAAAGCAGGCGTTAAAGTGTGAATCAGGCGTTAAGGGTTAACGGCGCCGACGAGCAAAGTTCTCCAGGTGTTAGTATATCTATGTTTGATTTGTTTTTGTTTGATATGCGTAGGAAATCATGTAAATCTTCCCATGCATATTCTGCGAAACTTAATGTAACAAACCAAGTGGGAGGGCCAAGGTTTCTTATCATACAACGTACATCTCCGTGATGTCGGAACCAGTACTCTTTCGTACCACGTATGCTTGCTAACAGATTTGTAATGCTTGATTTTAAAACCTCATCTTTTTCTTGCACTTTTTGTATTAATTGCCTAGCTGACATATTTTGAAAGTGGGTTCCTGATTTCAATGTGTGTGCAACTCCGTAACATAGAGTTGCTAGTTCACTTTCAAAGAATAGGTGGAATATGTATTCCATATTTTGTCTAAATCTGGGATTTTCAGAATACATTGGTAATGAGCGGTATTCTGATGCTGTTATCTGAATAGGTCTATCATTGTACCTTCCTCCTTTGCCAGTAGGAAAGAGTAGAAGAAAAGCATGTGCTTCTATACTTTTTTCCCATATGCTGATTGGTGATCCTTTGGTTTGTCGCATTTGGTACATTTCTAGTGCATCATCTATGGTGTCATTAGAGTGTAATGTATGAATTGTATAATGGTCCAAAATATTGGATACTGTAGCAGGATCTAGAAGTTCAAATTGACCAGTTTCTGGTCACTCTTGAATTATTTCAGTTGTTTCCCTTAAGTTTTCTTCAATATTTATTTCTTTGTAGTATTCATTATTGTCTTTTAGATATTGCAAGGCTTGTCTAACTTTATGTAAGTCCACGAGTTGTTGCCAATTTATTTGGTTTTTTCGTAGGTACACCATTTACTAAGACAATTAAAGATTGCTCTATTGGACGTTGCACTCCCAGAGTGTGCACATTTTATTTCAGATCTAATGGTAAATAAACTACTTTGCCACAAATGCCTTTCACCAATTCAAAGGGAGGTAATTTTGCTGTTTTTGGTTGAAGGCGTATTATTGCTTGAAATGGGTGCACTGTTTGAATTATGATGCTCTCATATAAATTGAGTTGTTGCAGGGGTTTTGGTAGTGGGAATAATTCCAAGTTATTTGTGATCGCACGTGAAGGAGTTTGGTTGTTGTCAAGTTTTGTAGTGTAGTAACTGCAAAGTATTAAGGGGTCAGTAATTTCGTATTTGTTTTCTGCTAAAATGTAGAGAGCTAATTCAAACCATTTGGAATCTTCATTACCTTGTATTTTGTATGTTACGTCTACAGTTTTTGTGTTACTTTTATAAAAAGTTCTGCGCAACACACACACACATGGTTTGGTACTTCAGCAGATGTACTTTTAAATTTGAGTATTTCTTTTTTGTATGTGTGTAGTAGAAGGTTGCCATGTGTAGAATTGTTGCTAGTCTGTTGTAAAGCTATTGCATTTTGTAAGTGGCTTTCACTTCCAAAATATTTCTTCTGGATATGCTTTATTTCTTCGAGTAGGTGTTTGGCTGTACCATGTAGAAGATTGTTATTTAAATTGGCTAGTGCTAAAGCAGGACTTTAATTGAATGATGTGTTGGTATCATTTTGATATGATGGAAGGTTCTTTTGCAAATAGGTCCTGAAATGCAGGCTAATGAATGTCCTTGTAGTCCTGTGTATTTGCGCACTGGACAGGTATCCATATTTTGCAGCACTTTCATTTTGATTTTGTCTTTGCCTTTCACATACTGATTTAGGAACTGGCGTAAAGATTTGAAAGATTTTTTGTGAATGTTACACATTGACGTGCATGGCCATTTGTATACTGGATGTTCTGGTTCAGTCGAATGGAGAGGTAATTCTGGCTTTTTACTGTAAGCAGTATTTCTTGTTGCATTATGGTATTCTTACGTTTTTCATAACCTCGTCCACTGCTTTGTATGGCGATTGTTTTTTGTTTGGTTTTGTTAGTATGCTTCTTCATTAAAATATGGTTCTGTGCTCGTGGTGTGACTCCATTCACCTCCACAGATATTTAAGAAGTTATTTTTGTTGACATTCCGTTTATTGAGAAGTCTTTTTTGTAATTTAGTAGTTAGTTTTGTTAGTAGTTTCATTCTGTTTAACACTACAATAAATAACTTTACTTTGAGAAGGATTGCACTGTCTATCAAAGCTTCTAAGATTAATTTTCTACGGTAGGTTTTAAGGGTTGTGCATGATTTGTCTCCTGTTTTTATAAGATTCTGAAGGACTCCGTGGTGGAACATTTTTGCTAAAATCCTTTTTTTTGGTATGGTTACTTGCTAGTATATCAAGATTTATAGGAGCAGTTTTAGCAGTAGTGGTAGCTAAATTCTTGTTAATCATTTTCTGTTTTGTTTTACATTTTGATAGAGGAGGCAAAGTTTCTGTACTGGAAGCTTGTTTTGTTTCGCTAAATGACTGTATTAGCTGTTTTGTTTGAACTTTTTGTACAAACTCTGCTAGAGATGGATGCTTATTTTGGACACTTTTATTTTCACTTGCTCTATTTCTGCGTTGCTTTCTACAGACTTGATTTTTGGTAGGCATTCTTTGGGTCTGTTGGAAAAAAAAGAAGGTGTGGGTGAGCCGTTCTGCAATGTATGTGTGCTGTGTGCATGAGTGTCCGAGTATGATGGTAAAGATGTATGTGGTGGTATGTGATTGTGCATTGGGGAGCTACAATTAGTTGGGAAGGATATTCTTCTATTTGTGTGTTACTATACTGTGGTTCAGATGACAGTAGAAACTGAGCTAGTGGTGAGGAGAAGCACTAATAGTAAATCTAATGGTATAAAATTAAAACAGTTCTTTGTTTTGTAGTACTAACATTCTAGGGGTTGAATTATGTTATTTGTGTTCCAAAAAACAGGGATTTGTGTGCCATTCTGCCTGCTAATCTCTGTTTAATAAATGCGGATTTGTGGGCAGAATGGTTCATAAATCTTCGTTTATTTGGTGTGCAAATTACATGAATGAACTACACAGTGTTTTTGAGTAACAGTAAAAATATTAAGGTAGTATTGTACTTACTCTTTTTTTGTGGAATGAGCAGGTTTCTTCGGATATGTTGTTTGTAGTTCAGATGCTGCTGCTATTCAGGAGAGTGGTCTTCACTGCAATTGTAAAAGAAAGAAGTTAGTGATTTTGTGTGTTTATAGCACTGATGTTAATTTAGACGTTGATGTTTATGTTTTTGTTGTAGTATTCTTGTTTGATATCTGAACATAGTGTATGCATGCATTTCATTTGACTATGTGCAGCCTTTATATTTTATTTACAATATGTTAGTTCAACATGGTTTGGAAATGAGTAGAATTTTAAGTGTATGAAATTCACTTGTTTTTTTTTAAAGCTGTGTTGTAAATAGCATAGTGTTTTCGGAGTGACAGTTGATTATAGTAGATGGGAAAAATTGCAATAAGTTCATTTTATAGGTTATGCAGGTTTAGTGGCATTACTCTGTTTATATGCATTCATAAGAGTTGTACATGTACTGCGAATAAAATATGCATACCTGTAGTTTGTATTCATGCATGTGGATATGCATGCAGCTGTAAGTAGAAATATGGGAGACTTGTAGAGTAGTTTTTGTAGTAGGTGCTTTCCAATGATATGAGACTTGTACTCAGAGTGATCAACAGTACATTTGCAGTGCGGAACTCTGATGATGGAGTTAGATGTAGAGGTCTTGGATGTGATTGGTGGATGGTTGTGTGACTGCTTAGCTGTATCCAATGAGGGAATGCCACAGAGTGTGATATGGAAGGGCTGGCTAAGAGTTATGCGCTTCGCGGATAAGGATCCGCTGTCTGCGGGTAGGGCATCCCACGTCCGGGGTTTTCCAGCAAATCCAGCATGGAAAGGGAAATGTAGGGATCAGCCAATCAGATGTTGAGGTTGTGGATTTGTGTTGAAAGAGACTGTGTGTAGTGAAGATGGCAGAGGTGGAGAAAGTCAGGGTGTTGGTGCTTGGAGATATGTTTGTGCATGGTTTACAGCAGTATGCTCAATGCAGGCATGTGGCAAACAATTTAGATGTTAAAGGAGTGGAGGTGGTGTGGAGCACTGTGCCTGATTGCAATGTACAGGGAATTGTGCAAGTTTGTGAAGATATGGGAAGGATGAACAGTTCGCATCTGGTAGTTTTGCACTATGGTGCTTTCCATTTGGGCTAAGTCAGTGCTGCTACTTTGTTGGCAGATTTGGAACACTTAGTTCAAACAGTAATGAACATCCTTCCAAATGCCAAAGTAATTTTTTCTGGATTACTACCTAGGGCAATATGGGACAATAGTTCTGTTTTTTGTCCTCAGCAAAACATTGGTAGGTGTGCAATCAACCGAGGCATGTATGCTTTCATGCTTAGAGCTGGTATGTTTTTCTGTAATAATGAGAATATTGATTCCAGAAATGCTGTTTATTTTAAAGAAGATGGCATTTCCTTATCTTTTTTGGGAAATGCTATGCTGTTTTGGAATATAAGGGTTGCTTTGGAGAAGGTTATGTGAAGATTTTAGTAGTAAAGTAAGAAGAAAACCCGCCCAAAAAATACAAAATAACAGGTGTCTGTCAAGCATCTTGTTATGAATCGCCGGCGGACCTAGTCGATTTGGCACCGCTGGCGTCTCATCTCGTTAATATATCGCGCTACACCCAAGATGGCATACCGTTCTCCCAAGATGGCGCATCTTACTGATAGCTGCATTCTAGACTTACAGAACGGTAGACAGGTGGCTCCTCCCTCTTACCCGGAAACAGTACATCTGGACCAGAAGCCGGGACAGCATTGCGTTGCTACTGCTTACTGTAGCTACGTTACGTGAGTAATCAGATAGTTTACGAACTCTCTACCTAATCCTTCCTTTCTGCAACTCTCCACTTTCCTTACCTCCCATTTCCTTTGTATTCCAGGCAGTTCCCTCCTACGCGCTCACTGAGCGTAGTCACGATTCTTACCGCTTATAGCATAACCCGAGACCCCTTTTAAGTAGGTTTCGTAATTTATCGGAGATCAGGATTGTGTCTTGCTGCTATTTCGCCAGCAATAACTCTTCACCTTTTCAGGTAGCATTCCTCACTGCTAACGAGGATCCTTGGTACAAGACTACGTTACCCATAACTCTTTCTCCTCAAGTCACAGACAGTGTCTTTACCAACTTAGGTAAACGGAATCCTCAATAGAGTAGTAATAGAGTACAGCTTTCTAACTGCCATTTGAAACCTCTCCTTTCCCTATGTTTATTAAAGGACTCAAGCGTCTTTACCAACAGCAAGACTTCCTATCCGTCTACTCTCTCGTTCAGCAAATCTGCATCCTGGAAAGGTACCTTCATTTCCTTTTCCCTTCTGATATTCCTTCCTGTAAAACCCTCTATTAATTCTCTTCTTGTTATTCTAGTTACATCCACGAGAAGTATAATACACTTACGAGTAAAGGGGAAAACTACGCTCACTAGCCACGTTCACCAGTTCCTCCAGACCAGCGCACTCAAACCACCCAGGGTTTTTTCCCTTTCGAGGGTTTCCCTGCTGTGGACTCCAAGTGCTTTATTTATAAGCGCAGGGAGAGTGTGGCAGGTGAACTCTCATCACTTCTTGCAGTTCCGAAGACAAGGTAAGTGTCAGGGCTGGAGTCATTGGTAGAGTTGTGGGGGGCCTGGGAGGAGTTCAGGAGGCTTGGGGTTGTGCCAGCAGCTTCTCCAGGCGAGTTCTCCATCCTTTTTTCAGAAAGAAGGCCCAGGGATGGAGAATCGCCCAGAAACTACATCTCCCAGCAGGCTGTGTGCTTCACAGACCTGCAGGTAGCTATCGGATCCCACGCGCACAACTATGCATGCGCGAGCCACGCCCAAGGAGCTCCGCTCGCAATTCTGGCCACCGGCGAGAGAGGACGTGTTCTTCCCGAGCTCCAGGAGGCACGCCTACGCGGGGCACCGCCCGCCTGCCACATCCCCGGCCCCGCGTACATGAAAAAGCTAAGTACACGTTTAACTTCTGTCGGAGTGAGACGCGCTGAGTGAGTCGCGCTACGCGCGGCTGGATTTAAGTTCCTAGGCTGAATCGAAGCACAGGAAACTTGATTACTAGTTGCATGCAGAGCATGAATACTAACCCCAGGTTGGAGTGGGCTAGGCGGTGAAGTAACCGCACTAATTAGCAATCTTGAAATCCCGCAGGGAACGTTCTAAAGGAACGACTTGTCGCACGCACGTGCATTGACTTTGTTTTACTGTTCACAGCCTGTAGTTGAATCGGATCTGGTGAGAAGTTTCACAGCCCATCAACACAGAAAGGCCCAAGGACCTCGAACTCACGCAGAAGCCAGAGCTAAGTGTTTTAGCACTTGTTTGCTTGTTATTGTTTGTTGCCTACACATGGGGTAAATGTGGGGTACTTGTGATTGCACATTGTTTATGATATATTGGGCAAGCATTACAAAAGTGACATCAGAGCACAAGGTGATTATTGGTTAGAGGCTCCAATACAAAAGCATTCCAAGAAACAATCCCTGAGTTGGGTGTGTGGTATTAGATGTGCATGTATGAGAGGGCGGTGTATCTCAACTGAATACCTGAAAGATTGGCACAGGAGTCGAGGAGTACTTTACCCCAATTTCCCCCCAATCCATCCATTGTTAATTCCTAAACCTCTTTCCGGTCATCCTGAACTCCCTCTACCTATCCACTCCACGGACCCTAACCCTCTTTCCCCAGAGGGTTGCGGAGGCCTGTGGTGTCTATTTCCCAGGTGCCAAAACCCAAGGGAAGGGAAGCGTTTGTGCTGCTTCTGCACCTGTCAAGAGGAGTGAGGATCTGACAGAATTGCGAGCCCACGTATCTTTTGGCGCCCAGGCAGCACAATCATGGCAGACGTAGTAGCCCTTCTCCAGGATTTGAAAGCCGAATTGGCGGCAACCAGGCAGGATTACCAGAATCTAGCAGGCCAAGTTCATACCTTGACTATCCAGACCCAGGCCCAAGCAACGCCTTTGCCTAGACAACCCCCACCAACTCCGGTACAAGTACAGGTAGCCACGGAGCCAACCTTGCCACTTGCTGCTCCTGAGCGGTATCATGCGGACCCACAGAACTTTGACCAGTTCATCATGCAATGCCAATTACATTTTTTGACCAAACCCGTAGTGTTCAGAACAGCTCAATCTCGTACCGCATTTGTGATTTCCTACTTGACGGGAGATGCAGCTTCATGGGCGACACCTTTGATGCGCAAGGACGATGCCTTGTTGTATAGTTGGGACACATTCTTAGAAGAATTTGGTAAGATATTCAACCGTAGGGCAGCGACCTTACTTAAGGATCGGGAGTTGCTGCAGCTACGACAAGGGAGCAAGGATTTGGTGACGTATGTGACAGCTTTCAATCGGTTGGCAGTAGAGACCGACTGGCCTCAGGAGAAAAGGATGGCCCTGTTTTATCAGGGTCTAAGAGAGGAGCTGAAGGATTTAGTGGCCCAAGTCGACCCCCAGCCTGAAGACTGTTCTACTATGATAGATTTGACACTACGGTTAGACCAGAGACAAAGCGAACGTCGCCAGGACCGTCGTAAATGGGACAACAAACCTTTGGTCCGGCTAGATCAACAAAAGATCAGCAAGCCGTCGGAAAAAGGAACTGAAGAACCAATGCAGATTGGAACTGTACGAGGCCCTTTGACTAAAGAGGAGAAGGAGAGAAGAAGAAGAGACAAATTATGTCTCTATTGTGGTAAATCGGGCCACTTTGTCCGAGAATGTACAACTAAACCACCTGGTAAAGGAATCTCGTCGGGAAACGCTGCAGCTCGTCCATGAAGGGGGTGAGGGCGAGCAAATCTGAAGACACCCCAAAGATGTTAGCAAACGTACACCATACTCCATCTGTTCACATAATGCTGGCTGGTCATCTAAATGTGCAGGGAAAACGTATACCAGTATCCCTGATGGTCGACTCCGGGGCCACGGTTAACTTCGTGGATGACCAAGTAGCGAGAAGATTAGGACTTCCATTGAGAACTAAGAAACAACCAGAACCAGTAAAGTCAGTGGACGGATCGCCATTGGTTTCGGGCCCCATTACCCAACACACTCAATCCATGGAGCTCGAGTGTGGAAAAAGACATCGAGAGATCATCGATTTCGATGTCATCACAGCACCTCAATTTGGGTTCATTTTGGGCTTAGCATGGTTACGACTACATAACCCCTTCGTGGATTGGGTCACAGGAACTTTACAGTTCACCTCGAAGTATTGCCAGACTAGTTGTAGTGTGGAGGAACGTTGTCCCCATTTTGTAGGAGGCAGTATTGATGTAGTTCTACCAGAGGAATATGAGGAGTATCGGGACGTCTTCAGTAAGGTGGCCGCTGAGACCCTACCCCAACACAGGCCTTTTGATTGTCGCATAGACTTGGAAGCGGGTGCGGTACTACCTTGTAGTAGGATCTATGCGCTCACTGAAGCCGAGAACGAGCACCTGAAGGAGTACATCGAGACCAACCTGGCAAACGGTTTCATACGGCATGCAACATCCCCAGTATCCTCTCCTTTGTTCTTCATACCCAAAAAAACCGGAGACCTAAGGACTTGTATTGATTACAGGGCGATCAATCGCATTACCATCAAGAACCGTTACCCGCTGCCTTTGATTCCCGTGTTATTAGACCAGGTACGGGGATCCACCATATACACGAAGTTGGATTTGCGGGGCGCGTATCATTTAGTGCGCGTCAGAGAGGGCGATGAATGGAAAACGGCGTTCAGGACCAAGTTCGGCCTGTACGAATATCAGGTCATGCCCTTTGGGCTCTGTAATGCCCCAGCAGCTTTTCAACACTTCTTAGATGAGGTGTTACGGGGTAATTTAGATGTTTTTGCCATCGTATACATCAACGACATCCTAATCTATTCTCACAATGTAGAGGAACATCAGGGTCATGTGAAGGCTGTCCTACAGAGGTTGCGTGAACATAAGCTGTATGCGAAACTTGAGAAATGCCAATTCCACCAAACCACAGTTGAGTTTTTAGGATTCATCTTATCACCTCAAGGAGTTACTATGGATCGAAAGAAAGTGCAGGCCATTGCAAACTGGCCCTCCCCAAGTTCCGTGAAAGAAGTGCAAACAGTATTGGGATTTTCCAATTTCTATCGACGGTTTATCGAAGGGTTCGCTAAAAAGGTACGACCCATCACTCAGTTGTTGCGAAAAGGTGTTCCTTTCCAATGGAACGAAAAGGCTGAAGCAAGTTTCCAAGCCTTGAAAGAAGCATTTGTGACAGCACCTGTCTTGCAACATCCAGACCCTGCTAAGCCTTACATCATAGAAACTGACGCATCCAGTTATGCGGTGGGTGCTATCCTGTCGCAGCGAGACAATAATGGACAATTACATCCAGTTGCTTATTATTCAAGAACATTACTACCAGCAGAACAAAATTATGTGATAGCAGATAAAGAGTTGTTAGCCATAAAGGTAGCCTTTGACGAGTGGCGTCATTACCTCATGGGAGCTCGCCACCCAATCACCATCTATACAGATCATCGAAATTTACAATTCTTGAAATCCGCTAGAGCCCTTAGTCCGAGACAACTTAGATGGGCAATGCAGTTCTCAGAATATGACTTCATCGTCACATATCGACCTGGAGTGGAAAACCGGAAGGCAGATATACTATCTCGGTATCCAGAGTCAACTTCGCTCCTGCCAAAAGACTCGGATGAACCCAAACTGATTGTGGATCCTATCCGTGTAGTGGGTAGTGTGGTGGTGGACATCATATTTGAAAAGATTCGGGAGGCAATGTCTGCACAGGATCTGGCACGATGGGCAAGTGGAGGTCAAGAACAGACCATAAAAGAGGG